>NW_028230456.1:8900697-9217554 GCF_043228905.1 Azolla caroliniana | reverse complement strand
GAATGTCGCCCGTCCTGAATCTTGACCCTCGCGTAAGCCGACCCGTTGTCTAGCACCTTGGTCTCCATTCGTGCTGCCGTAATGTACAGTTCTCCTAGTATGACCGGGTGCGAGGACGTCTCCTGCACAAAGAAGTGCTGGTCTATCTCGATGTCGCCGATCTTGACTCGCACGTTTGGGCAGGCCCTGTGTGGTTCCTCGGTGGCGCGCGTCGCCGCCCGTATCTTCCACCCGTGCTTAGTGTTGATCGGCCATTTCCCCTTCTTGTAGAAGTCCATGGACATCAGGTTTATTTCCGAACCGTGGTCCACCAGCGCCACCACCGGTTCCTGAACATCTCCGATCTTCACCGGGGTTTCCGTGGTCGCTCGGGCCCAGTGTGGCCTCGAATAGTGGCTCTCCGCCCACTCGTCTTCCAGCGCCATGTCCTCTATGTGCGCCGTCCGCACCTCCCCCGGCATTTCCGGTTCTGCCTCCGTCGACAGTCTCTTCCTCTTCACCAAGTCCACGATGGAGTCGTGGAACTCCTTCTTGGCGATTCCGAGCACCTCCCGCAACAACAGTTCCACTTTGCTGTTGAGGATTCGTTCTTCCAGGACCTTTCGTAGGTCCGTGTTCCTTTCGATCTCCGTGCCCAAATGGTACCCGCCCTTCTTGTGGTTATCCCGGGCACTGGATTCACCGGCCTCGTTCCGTTTCGGCCCGAATCGGGTTTTGTATCTCTGTGAAGGTTCTGCCCCTCCGGTTTTACCTACCTGTTTGTCTTCAACCAGAGCCTCGTAGTTCTGGCAAGCTGCTTCGACGAAACCCGTCTTTTCTTCGACCGGGTCACTCCACCCGGTTACCTCCTGGACCCGCTTCTCCGCGCGGTCCGCCTCGTCTCTCTTTAGTCGGGCACCGGCGAGGCCTTCCAGCACCGTCGGCTAGAACTCGGCTTTGCTCTCCTTCCGGGCCTCGCTGCCTCCGACCCGAATACCAGCTGACGCTGAGTAGTGGACGGTCTCCGTGTGCCGGGCTGCCGCCTCTTCCATCAGCCTTTTCATTCCTCCTCGCCTGTCGTTTCGGTTCAGGGCCCTCCGGGTATCGATGGCGTGCACCCGACCTTCCCACAGGTACACTACCCGGCTCCTCAAAGCCTCCATAAAGTCCCTACAGTCTTTCCGGATGTGGCCGACCTCGTCGCACCACATGCACCTACTTCCTGCCGGAGGCCGTTGGTCACGAGCCTGATCGCCACCTTCCCTCCGAGCCTGGGAGATCTAGAGATCCTTTACTGCTCGCGTCAAATCCTCCAGAGTTGTTCCCCCGGACGAGCCTCTGATCACACCGGTCGAAGCCGAACCGGTCTTGAGCCACTCCCGGGTTTCTTCCCTTCGCGCCTGCGGTATCGGTTCGAGCTTCCTTGCTGCGACAGGTCCCGCCCCCGTCGCCTCTGTATCAGCCCACTCCCACCGCTTGTCAAAACGACCGCAGACTCTTTTTACCGCGGCCCAGTCGGCCGTCAGCCCGTCTTCGGTTTCCAGTAAGGAGCCAACTTGCCCCCGATCCCTTGCGTCAACTGATTTGACAAACAGTAGGACACGACTTGTGTCCAGAACGGTCCGATCGAGCGCCGAAAGGCGCACGAAGCGTTCCCCAAACTCCCGAAGGAGTACAGACGCATTTCTTCCTTTGTTGGGGGACTCCACCCACTCCATGAAGCTCCGCTTCAAAAGTTGAAGCGCGTCATCCAGCCCGTATTTCTCCAGAAGCCGTCCTTCGAACTCCTCCTAAGTCTGACTCTCTGCCCGGACCTCGAGCACCTCCGCATGAATACCCGACATCGCCACTCGAGGGAATCCGGCAAGACGCCTCTCTTCCGGAATATCCCTCATCAACATCTCCGCCCGGTACGACGCCAAATAACTCGTGGCATCCTTTCCACTGAACCGGCCGATCATACCGACGATCGCCTCAATAGCCCTGTCAAGAGCGCCGGTGCCCTCACGCGCGCTCACTATCCGGTCCACGGCCGAAGCCATGGCCTCTGCAAGATCCAACCCCCTCATCTTCTGCTCCTCTGCCGCCTGTTTCACATTGGGTTCACCAAAGATGTCGCGTTACTACGCGCCTGCGTGGAGAAACGAGGCAGGACCACCGGGGTCTTGAACCGAAGAGCAAGTGATAGAAGGGGAAAGAGAAGGAGAGAGAGGCCCGGTCACGTATGAGCAAAGAAACACAGGGGCACGGCCCGTCAACATAGAAGACGCGAATGGACACAGAGACAGGGAGACATAAGTGTTTGTATATTAACGAATTACAAATACAAAACAGAGCACGTGAGCGGTTACAACCGAACAGGCCGGCGAACAGATGTCGATGCCTGTTCGTCTGCGCACGAAAAGGGGAAAAGGGTGGAGGTGCTGCCGGAAGCACACATGCGTTCCTCGAAGCAGCGCGAGCCTCCCAAAAAACCTGCAGAGAAGAGTGATGGAAAACGAATCTAAGGAGAAGCGTTCGGTTACGGTCCGACAGCACTTCGTCCTCCCTAATGCCCGCTCCTCTTTTCTCCCTACTTCTCCCTCTCCTTTATAGCTTCAAGAAGGGAGCAGTCTCCCTCATTTACTTCCTACCTACCGAATCTAACTACCCGGATATGCCTTTGTACTTAATTCCCTATTATATGTACGTTAAGGGCGCGCACACGTGAAGAGCCGGTTCACGCGCGCTATGCATCGATTGCGCCAAGGGACGGTTTTCTTCACGACAACATGTTGTAGATCTCCAAGTAGCCTTTGATTCTCATGCTCTAATGCCACAAATTTATTCATGAGCATGTCGAGCTCAGAAAGAACACGCATGTATTCTTGGTTTGTGGAAGACGAAGAGATGAAAGGAAAAAAATTGGTTCAAACTGTCAAGACTGAGAGAGAAAAAGAGAGAGAAAAAGAGATAGAGAGATAATTGAAAGAGAATTATTATATTGAAGCGTGAAATGGATTACAAAGAGTAGGCTACAAAATGCCGTTGAACCAATTTAGGTTTGGGATGGGTGATAGATCCCTATTTATAAGTAATAGAGAACACTCTAGAATATTCTAGGTTATCCTAGAATGTAGAGTAATCTAGAAGATCTCTAGAGTATTCTAGTGGTATAGAACACTCTAGAATATTCTAGGTCATTCTAGAATGTAGAGTAATATAGAATATTCCTATGATATTAGATTTCATATTCTAGAGACTATACATATAAGAATATTAATACAATGGTTACGGATTTGACATGTGTACAACAAGGTCGTGGGTTCAAATCCTTCCGAGTCATAACGTGAGTGTCAGGATCCTTTCGATGCATGATGTGAGTGTTTTCATGACAGGAGAGGCTGATTGACGAGTAGAATCCCGAGTAGAGAGAAGAGTTGGCAGAGACATCTGAAAGAGAGCCAACAATGAGTGGAAGAAGATACGCACTCAGGGAGAGGAAAGCACCCACTACATATGCCAGACAATACATCCTCTTGACAGATGAAGGTGAACCGGAGTGCTATGAAGAAGGCATTGCCGACAAGCACAAAGCGAAATGGCTGAGCGCGATGCAAGATGAGTTGGAATCCTTGCACGAGAATTACACCTACGACCTGGTAGAGTTGCCAAAAGGTAAGAGAGCACTCAGGAATAAATGGGTCTACAAAGTGAAGACTGGAGAAGCCTACAGTGAGCCCAAGTATAAAGCCTGCATAATGGTGAAGGGTTTTCAACAGAAAAAGGGCGTTGACTTTCACGAAATATTCGCACCAGTCGTGAAGATGGCATCCATTCAAACTGTTCTAAGCATAGCGGCCAGTATGGATCTAGAGATCAAACAGTTGGATGTCAAAACCGCATTTCTACATGGGGAGCTATAAGAAGAAATCTATATGCAGCAACCCGAAGGCTTTGAGGAGAAAGGGAAAGAGAATCAAGTGTGTCGACTGAAGAAAAGCTTGTACAGTTTGAAACAAGCTCCACGTCAATGGTACACAAGAAGTTCGAGTCCTTCATGATGGAACACCGGTTCTAGAAAACACGGGCTCATCATTGTGTGTTCATTTAGAGGTACGACGAAGGAGACTTCTTGATGCTCTTGTTATATTTTGATGACATGTTGATAGTTGGTCAAGATACAAGGAAGATTGGAAGCTTGAAGAAAGCTCTCGTCAAATCATTTGCCATGAAAGACCTTTGACCGGTTAAACAGATTTTGGGAATGCACATAGTTCGAGATAGAACTCAAAAGGTGCTATGGTTGTCACAACAGAAGTATGTGACGAAGATCCTAGAGAGATTTAACATGTTAGTTGCAAAGCCAGTCGGCTCAATATTGCCGACAAACTGTAGGTTAAATGCGAAGCAGTGCCCGAGAGAGGAGAAGGAGAAGACCGAGATGAGAAAGGTACCATATGCCTCGGTTGTTGGCAGTCTAATGTATGCTATGGTCTGTACGAGAGTAGACATAGCATTTGTTGTAGGAGCAGTAAGACGATATATGAGTAATCCAGGGAGAGAACACTGGGTAGCAATGAAGTGGATACTCAGGTACTTAAAGGGCACCTCAGGGGTATGCCTAAGGTATGGTGTCAGAAAAAACCTGTGCTAAAAGGTTTTATTGATTCAAACATGTCGGGAGATGTCGACTCGAGCCGATCCACATCAGGGTACGCGATGACCTATGCAGGGGGAGCAGTGTCATGGCAGTCATGACTGTAGAAGTCTGTAGCCTTGTCGACTACAGAGGCAGAGTATACGGCAACAGTAGAGGCCGACAAAGAGCTGATCTGGATGAGAAATTTTCTCAACGAGCTAGGGATGAAGCAGAGGGAGTTCTTGCTTCACTGTGATAGCCAGAGTGCCATACATCTTGCCAAGAATGTTGCATACCACTCCCTAACCAAGCACATACAGATGTTGAGGGATGGGGGGTGGAGCCGAGAACACCCCCTTCCCAAGGGGGTTGAGCGTGAAGAAACTAGAGAGAAAGAGAAAGAGAGAGAGACAAAACAATGTTGAGAGGAAAACTAGTGTTATCTTCCCATTCATGCCCAATGGGTGGGGTTATATAGGAACATTACATGAGGGTTCCGAATCAAGAACATCCAATGAGGGTTGTAGGTTAGTTACATAACCTTGTAACAACCTGCTCACTTTACATATTAATATACTCACACTTATGTGCACATTTGCACATACACTTACACATTACTTTTAATACAAAGACTTCACATATCTATCCACGTACCAACACTTATACACTCATACATGTATAATCTCACGGATAACACCTATGGCACGCTCGTGGGACAGTGCCTTGCATGGGTGAACCCACATGCCTTCAATAAACATGAACATCAGTCCTTGGACCGGAACTTACGATTGGAACTCCCTTGGTCTTCTCTTATCGCGTTGGTTAGAACTCCATCGACCGGAACACGTGAAACACGAACACAAACTCAACGACACGAACCTCTCGTTCGGTCGAAACATCCGTGAACATAGAAACTTCAATACTCTTTTTGTTTTTGGTGTATGTGTATGTGTGTTTTTCTTTTATTTTATATGAGTTTTGAGTTTACAAGGACTTTCCTCATATATTTTTTTGAAATTCTTTGTAATGCCCTTCAAGTTTCTGAAATTTCGTTTCTTGCCTTGGTTTCGAAAATTCTTCTCTCTGCCCTTGAGCTTTTGCAATTCCAATAATGCCCTTTGAATTTGTGCCCTTACATTTCTGAATTTTGGTGATGTCTCCTCATTTTCTCTGTAATTTCTCTGTATGCCCTTTTCTCTTCTCTTTTCTCTATCTCGATCTTTCCTCCTATGCTTGCACCAAATGCTCTTCTTCTTCTTCTGTATCTGTCTCTGTGTCTTCTTTGGGTTCTTGCTTCCTATCTTTTTCGTTTCTAATTTGCTTTCTTTTTCTTTTCTTTGCCCTTCTCATCATCCTGTTTCTTTCTGCATCTACTTTCACCTTCTTCTTCTGTTTGTTCTTTCTTCTCTTCCTTTTGCTTTGTCTTCCACTCCTTCTTTCTCCGTTGTCTGGCTGATTGTTGGCTAATTGTTTGTCTCAGCCATCGCTTGTCGTCTTTGTTCTAACGTTGTCCGGCCGCTATCCGGCCATCACTAGGCCGCTCTTCGACCATTGTCGGATATCTGACCACACTCGACCGTTGTTCGGCCACACTTGACAGTTGTTCGGCCACCACTCGGTCGCTATCTGCCATTGGCTGCCGCTATTCGGCCATTGTCCAGCCACTATTCGGCCCTCTCTTGGCCGTTGTTTGGCTGCCACTCGGCCATTGTCAGTAACTATCCGGCCAATTGCCATCACTTGGTCACTATTCAGTCATTATCTGACCATTGTTCGGCCACCACTAGGCTGTAGTCGGTCATTGTCCGGGCAATCGTTCGTTGCCACTAGGCTGCTATTCGGCCACTTTCCAGGCGTTGTTCAGCCAATCACCACTATTCAGCCACTACTCGGTTGTTGTTCAGCCAATTGCTGCTATTCGGACACCACTCGACCAATTTCCACCACTTGGCCCCTATTCGACCGTTGTCGGGCTGCTACTTGGCCAATCCCCACTGTTTGGCCAGCACTCAGTCGTTGTCAGTCACAGTCCAGCGAATTGTCACCACTATTCAATAGCCACTTGTAAGAAATCAAGCAATAACACAAGAGATAGGAAGAAGATAACAGGGAGAGAGAGAGATCAAGAACCAATAGTTGTATTTCTCACATCATATGACTTGTGGTTACAATGTGTATATAAAAGAGAAAGGGTAGTTACAAAACGTTTTTATAAATGAGGGTATTTTAGGAATATTTGTTTATTACTTTATTTATCATAATATGTTTTATTTTTACTCCTAATATTATACTTTATTTTATATTCTAACACCCCCCATAAAATAAAGTGTTTATTTTTCTATATTGATCTTACTAATACTAAGACCAATTTTATTACAACAATTCCAATGTTTTTGTTGTGGTACTGGCTTCGTCAAAAAATCCGCCCACATTGTTGTAGTAGATGTATAATGTAAAGACATTTCTTTTGCTTCTACCAACTCTCGAATAAAATGGTGTCTTTCTCTTATATGTTTATTTTGATCTGTGATCTTTGGATTAATAGCTAGCTTAATGCATGATTGATTGTCGCAAAACACTTTGACTTCATTAAGCTTTATGATGTCGAGCTCTTCAATGATCGTCTTTATCCACAATCCTTCTTTTGCTGTTAATGCCGCCGCAACATATTCCGCTTCGGTGCTAGAAAGAGCCACGGATACTTGACGTTTGGTTCTCCATGCAATTGCCCCATCGACAAATGTGAAAACCATACCAAATGTTCAGCGGGAGGAATCAAGATCCCCCCCCCCCAATCCGAATCCGTCCAACCGACTAACGGTGTTTGGAGCCAACCATTAAGTTGGGACAAATTCCTAGATTGGAAGGACTTGTATGTGAGACTGATGTCTTTAGTGTATTGTAGATAGCGAAGGACTCGCTTTAAAGCATTCCAATGAGCTATTCCAGGATTCTGCATAAATCTAGAAAGAAAACCTACTGAGTAAGACAAATCTGGACGTGTACAACTTGTTGGGAGACAGGTCCCTCCGGATGGGAAGGGAGAAGACCAATGAACCGGATGAGGAGTACTCGCCTACGGAGAGCCGGATGGTGCAGGCCCGGTATGAACCGGATGAGGAGTACTCGGCTACGGAGAGCCGGATGGTGCAGGCCCGGTATGAACCAGATGAGGAGTACCCGGCTACGGAGAGCCGGATGACGTAGACCCGGTGCGAACCGGAGGAAGAGACATATTCGTAAATATGTTTCTGAGAGCCCATCGAGGCTACATTTGTAAATAGCAGAAAATTCATATTAGTATAAATATGACTTAGGGCAAACTTTATGTGTTGTTGTCATTTTTTCTTGTTGGTGTAAGAAGAAGAGAGAGTGCTTAACTGTACAGAGAGAGAGAGAGAGAGAAAGAGGTCATTGCCTCTGTTGTAACCGCCGTGTGTGGCGAAGATCTATGAGCACGAGGTCGTTGCCTCAGTGAACTCAACCGGACCTTCTCAATGAAAGACTTGGGTCCGACAAGACAGATGCTGAAGAAGGCTCTCAACCGGACTTTCTCAATGAAAGACTTGGGTCCGGCAAGACAGATGCTGGGGATGCACATCATCCGTAACCGGAAAGCGAAGCAATTATGGCTGTCACAAGAGAAGTACGTGACAAAGGTGCTTCACCGGTTCAACATGTCAGAAGCGAAACCGGTCGGATCGACACTTCCGGCAAACTGCAGGCTATCCGGCAAGCAAAGCCCGAAGACGAAAGCAGAGAAGGCGGATATGATGAAGATTCCATATGCCTCTGCCGTCAGGAGCTTGATGTATGCAATGGTTTGTACCCGACCGGACATTGGATACGCAGTCGGAGTGGTGAGCCGGTTTATGAGCAATCCCGGCAAGGAGCACTAGAACGCGGTCAAGTGGATACTCCGGTATTTGAAGGGCACTTCAAATATGTGTCTCCGATTCGGCTCCAGAAAACCTCAATTGGACGGTTTCACCGATTCGGACATGTCGGCTGATGTTGATACCAGCCGGTCTACATCCGGGTATGTAATGACATATGCAGGGGGAGCTGTTTCGTGGCAGTCGAGGCTGCAGAAGACAGTTGCATTGTCAACCACAGAGGCGGAGTACATGGCGGCTGTGGAAGCCGGCAAGGAAATATTATGGATGAAGGACTTCATCGGAGAGCTCGGTATCCGGCAAGAGGAATACTGACTCTACTGCGACAGTCAAAGTGCCATCCACCTTGCTAAGAATGCAGCCTACCATTCTCGGACGAAGCATATCCAGCGAAGATATCACTGGATCCGGGAAAGAGTAGATGACCAGGAGTTCGCACTGACGAAGATCCACACGGCCGAGAATGGGTCAGATATGCTGACCAAAGTGCTGACACCCGACAAGCTGGACCCATGCCGGAAGAGGATCGGACAGGTAAGACACCCCATGCCGGAGTGAAGGGGGAGTTTGTTGGGAGACAGGTCCCTCCGGATGGGAAGGGAGAAGACAAATGAACCGGATGAGGAGTACTCGGTTACGGAGAGCCGGATGGTGCAGGCCCGGTATGAACCGGATGAGGAGTACTCGGCTACAGAGAGCCGGATGGTGCAGGCCCGGTATGAACCGGATGAGGAGTACCCGGCTACGGAGAGCCGGATGACGCAGACCCGGTGCGAACCGGAGGAAGAGACATATTCGTAAATATGTTTCTGAGAGCCCATCGAGGCTACATTTGTAAATAGCCGAAAAGTCATATTAGTATAAATATGACTTAGGGCAAACTTTATGTGTTGTTGTCATTTTTTCTTGTTGGTGCAAGAAGAAGAGAGAGTGCTTAACTGTACAGAGAGAGAGAGAGAGAGAGAGAGAGAGAGAGAAAGAGGTCGTTGCCTCTATTGTAACCGCCGCGTGTGGCGAAGATCTGTGAGCACGAGGTCGTTGCCTCAGTGAACTCACTGTTGTACATTCTCACATAGTGACAGTTTGCAGCCTGTGGGCTGCCGTGGTTTTTCCCTCTTTGGGTTTTCCACGTAAACCTCCTGTGTATCTTCCTCTCCTTTGTGTCGTGTTTTAATTTCCCGTTTTCTGTGTATCATTCTACGCTCGGTTGTGGCCGAGCGTCGCGCATAAGGAACGTCGGGTTCCTGTCCCAACTCACAAGATACCTTATACTTCCAAGGATTTGTCAATAAGGAAGTGTTTTCATAAGTTGCTCTTCTTCCACGGTCTTTGGACTATCATTGGATGATAGTTTGCACGGTACGGTCATTGGTGTTGCAATAGGTTTGCAATCGGACATCTAGAACTTGTGAAGAATTTCTTCGACCAACTTCCGTTGTGACATAGTAAGTGTGCCTTCCGTCCTATTCCTTGTTACCTTGATACCAAGGCAATACTCTAGTGGTCCAAGGTCTTTGACGGGAAACTTCTCCTTGAGTTGATTTATAGCCTTTCGCATTGAAGTAGTAGAGTTAGAGGCAATTGGCAAATCATCAACATACACACCAATTATCACATAGTCACTTCCTTCCTTACGAATGTAAAGATTTGGTTCGGCTTGAAGACACTGAAAATTAATAGACATAAGAAATGTATGGAGCTTGTGGTGCCACATTCGTGGAGATTGTTTCAAACCATACAATGACTTATGAAGCTTACAAACATACTTTGGGAATTTTGAATCTTCAAAAAACGGCGGTTGTTGCATGAATATTTCTTCATTTAATTCACCATGTAAAAATGCAGTTTCGATATCCAAGTGGTGAAGTTCGAGATTAAAACCAGCCGAAAAAGCAAGCATGGTGCGTAATGGAACCATTTTTAGTGTTGGCGCAAATGTTTCTTTAAAATCCACACCAGGAATTTGTGAAAAACCACGAGCGACGACACGAGCTTTATATCTCGTCACTACACCATGTGCATCCTTCTTCTTCGTAAGTACCCACTTACTAGATATGACATTGCGATTCTTCGGTCGTGGAACCAAAGTCCACGTTCTATTTCGCATGGGAGCATCCATCTCCGTTTGCATCGCTGACTTCCACATTTCACTCTCGGAACCATTAAGGGCTGCTTTTGGAGTGAGATTTATGTCTTCAAGTGGGATATCACCATCATCGTCTTCAAACTCGTCAATAGGCTCCGGTCCCAAGTCGGCCATAAGTGCTTCAAATGGACGTGTGGCTTCCATAATTTCGTAAATATTACGAAATTTTTGCTTGATTGGTTGAGGTTGATCATCGAAATCTTCATTTGTTGGGTAAGTGTCGAGTGGAGAAGAAACTATATTGACATTAGGTGATGCATGTGGTGTGGAACCTATATGTGGGTGAGTTAAAGTTAGTTGAGAACTATCAGATACACTTTGGCTTGTGGTTAAAGGTATGAATTGAATAGGTGTTAATGGGTTAGAGGGTGTTAAAGAATGACGTTGAGCAACGAGTTGCTCAACTGAATTGGAAAAGCGGGAAGAGTTGGGGCGCTCCAAAACCGTGTCTGTAGCTATATAAGGACTCGCTCCACATCTCGAATTCTTGCTCTTTCTCTGCAATGGCGTTTCCATCTGCTCCAGGCCTTTGTCGCCACCGCCTTCTAGCTGCAAATCGAGCATCTCCTGTTGTTGGCCGCCCCTTTCCTGCTGCTGATCGTGCTGTCGATGGCCACGATGTTGCTTCATATTCTCCCGTTTATCACAAGGTTGCGGATCTTCTTGCTGATTATACCTCTGATCATGAGGATACTGATTTTGCTTCTGAATGTGTTGCTGATTATGTTAATGATTACGCTGCTAATTTTGTTGCTGATTATGTTGATGATCAGGAGGTCGCTGATTC
The DNA here is from genome assembly GCF_043228905.1 of Azolla caroliniana. Taxonomy (NCBI): domain Eukaryota; kingdom Viridiplantae; phylum Streptophyta; class Polypodiopsida; order Salviniales; family Salviniaceae; genus Azolla; species Azolla caroliniana. The sequence continues at coordinate 9,206,125 of NW_028230456.1, read as the reverse complement.
TGCTGCTGATGGCCGTCCTGATGGTGGCCGTACTGATGGTGGCCGAGCTGTTGTTGGCAGCGTTGATGATGATCGAGGTGCTGATTGCCGAGCTGATGATGGTCGTGTTGATTGTAATCGTGCTTCTGATGGCCATGTTGATGGGGGTCGAGCTACAGGTCGTTCTGGTCATGACTGAGCCAATTTTGAGGGTGGCCCACCTGCTCATCATGAAGTTGATCGTCACTCTGATTTTGTGGGGAATGTTGAATTTGTGGAGAATCATCATGCCTATCATGTTGAAAATTGTTGTGTAAAGGCGTCCCTCCTTGCGGGGGAGTCGGCCGAAAAGTGGACTTGAGTGTCGACTGGTCGAAATCGGTCGAAAAGCCGATTAGAGTCGAATCACTGAAATCGGCCGAAAAAAACCGAATTACCGAATTTGGTCGAAATTCGGAAAGTAAAAGAATAGTCAGTTGCGAAGAACCGAATCGGAGGTTAGCTGATCGAATTCGGTGAGAGAGTCAAATTCGTACTCAATCGAATAGACACACATATACATATACATATGTCTTCTACATTCAAAGAAGAAAATGACTTAGTATATATATGCTGACAGGCCTGGTAGTGCGCCTGTATGTGGGATAACTCACTAAGAGTGAAATAGTGAGAAAAGGGGAAAACCTACATAGCGTATGTGAGGGTGTGAGATATATATATATATATATATATATATATCTGAGAGAAAAACGAGGAGTGTGTGTTGTGTAAATCTGAGAACGACTGGTTTTCTGCACAGTAGTGGCTGTGTAAGAGTATACGAACTCAGAAGCTAAGTAATAAGAAAAGAAGTGTGAAGCAAAAGAGAAAAAGACAGAGAAGCTTCGGAAGCTTCGGAAGGAATAGTCACCTGCGTGCTAGAGTTTGAAGAGATTGACTGAAATCGTGGTTTCAGTACATGCTCATACCAAATCAGGTTTCATTGTTCTATGATTGTATTTTGTCATTTCTCATAGTGAAAGCTCTGTTCCGTGGTTTTTCCCTAAATCAGGGTTTTCCACGTAAATTGTGTGTTCTTTCTTATTTCCTGTTTGCGTCTAAGTTCAATTTCTGATTTCGAATCGGAGTGAAATTCTTACAAACTGGTATCAGAGCATAGGTTCTAGATGGAAGGGAGCGTGAGTGGCTTTCCTGGGATGTTTGTCTTGAACTCACAAAACTATTCAGATTGGAAGATCAAAATGGAAGATCTCCTAATAGTAAAAGACTTGTATGAGCCTATAGAAAACAAGGATATACCAAAGGGGGTAATAGATTCGGAGTGGAGAATCCTAAATAGGAAGGCAGTGGCGACCATAAGACAATGTGTAGACATTAGTGTCCTACAACATGTAGCGAGTGACACAAATGCCTTCGAGCTATGGCATAAGCTTTCCGCTCTCTATGAAAGGAAAAATGCCTTAAATAAGACCTTCTTGATGAGGAAGATAGTGAGACTGAAGTATGTAGACGGGGAGAGTATAGTAGAGCACATTAGTGCGTTTATGGGACTAGTGAATCAGTTAGCATCATCAAAGTTCCCATTAGATGATTGTATGCAGGCCACACTATTATTATGTACTCTACCCGATAGTTGGGAAAACCTAATAGTAACACTCAGCACTTCATGTAAAGAAGACAACTTATCCTTACAAGTAGTAAAAACGACTATTCTAAATGAAGAGACAAGAAGAAAGGATAAAAGTGCTTTATCTCAATCGAAGGCAAATGTGACCCAAGAATTTAGTAGAGGTAGAAGAGAACATAGAAGTCTAGAAAATGGGGATAGGTTTAGGTCGAAATCTAGAGGAAGACCTACATGTTTTTATTGTGGGAAGCCTGGTCACTTCCAAAAGAATTGTCGACACCTTAGGAAGGACAAAGGCATGGCTGATGAGATCGAACCTAGAAAAATCTCCGATGATAAAAATACCTCAGCCATCGTAACTAGTGAGGAAGAGATGTTGTTCATATGTGAACAAGCTAGTGTGAATCTTGCAAGTGCTGAGAGCTCATGGGTAGTGGATTCCGGTGAATCATTTCACCTAACTCCCAAAAGAGAATGTTTCTCATCCTACACAGCAGGTGACTATGGTCATGTAAAGATGGGAAATGACGGGGAATGCAAGATTGTGGGCATAGGAACTGTGTGCTTGCTAACATCTACAGGCTGCAGGTTAATGTTGAAGGATGTACGTCATGTTCCGGATGTCAGGTTGAACTTGATATCGGCTGGACGGCTAAACGATGAAGGGTACAGCGGTGGCTTCCAAAATGGTTCATGGAAGTTCTGTAAAGGGAGCCTGATCGTGGCTCGAGCCCAAAAACAGAACACACTATATGTAATGCATGGGAAGTTGTGTCGAGAGGAATGTAGTGGCATAAAAGGCTCAGACATATGAGTGAAAGGGGAATGCATATCCTTGCGGAAAAGGATTTCCTACCAGAGGTGAAAGGAGTGCATTTGGAAAAGTGTGTGGATTGCCTAGCTGGAAAGCAAAATAGAACAGCGTTTCACTCTAGGCCTCCAATGAGGAGAGAGCATGCCTTAGAGTTGGTTCACACCGATGTATGTTATGTTGATGCCCCATCTCATCGTGGAGGACAATACTTTGTCACATTTATTGATGACTTCAGTAGGAAAGTGTGGGCTTATGTGCTGGTGTCTAAAGACCAAGTGTTGTCGGTCTTTAAAGAGTTTCATGCCAGGGCAGAAAGAGAATCCGGACAAAAGCTGAAGGCTGTCCGGACAGATAACGGTGGCGAATATAGAGGCCAATTTGAGATGTATTGCAAGACTCAAGGCATCAAACTTGAGTATACGGTGCCGAAGACACCTGAGCTAAATGGTCTAGCAGAAAGAATGAATCGGACCATAATGGAAAGGGTAAGAAGCATGTTGGCACATGCAAAATTGCCAAAATCATATTGGGCTGAAGCAATGTTGACTGCTGTTTATCTCATAAACAGGTCTCCATCAGTGCCTTTGAAGGGGGATGTACCACAAAGAGTGTGGACAAGGAGAAATGTGTCTTATCAACACTTAAAGGTGTTTGGATGTTTGGCCTATGTACATGTTGCTAAAGATCAGAGGTCAAAACTGGACAGCAAGTCCAAACCTTGTATATTCTTGGGGTACTCGGAAGACGAGTTCGGGTACAGAATGTGGGATCTCCTTGACAAGAAAGTGATAAGAAGTCGAGATGTCATATTCATGGAAGACAAGACAATCGAGGACTGGGAGTAACAAAGACCAGAGTCGTCTCCCAAATCGATCACTGCTATGGAGTCAATACTAGTCGATCCGACTCACACACAACAATCGGCTAATGAAATTGAATTTGAGTCGGTCGACACCCAACAACAATCTGAGTCGGTCGACACCCAACATCTGACTGATACACACGAGTTGGAGTCGGAAGATGAGTTGCTGGAAGAAAACGGCCATCAGCCAATTATTGAAGGGAGAAGATATCCACGAAGACAAAGGAAGGTCTCTTCTAGATATCCAGCCAGTCAATATGTTCTCTTGACTGATGAAGGGGAACCAGAATGCTATGAAGAGGCCATGACTGATGTACACAAGGAGAAATGGTATAATGCCATGCAAGAAGAAATGGATTCCTTGCATGAGAACCTAACTTATGAGCTGATGGAGTTGCCTGATGGTAAGAAGGCACTTAGAAACAAATGGGTCTACAAATTAAAGACTGGTGAAGATGGTAGTACACCCAGGTATAAGGCCCGTATCGTCGTAAAGGGTTTCCAACAGAAAAAGGGTGTTGACTTTGATGAGATTTTTGCCCCAGTTGTAAAAATGACCTCTATTCGGACTGTCTTGAGTATGGCCGCTAGTATGAATCTTGAAATCGAACAACTAGATGTTAAAACAGCCTTCTTGCATGGTGAGCTAGAAGAGGAAATCTATATGCAACAACCGGAGGGCTTTGAGGTAAAAGGAAAAGAAGATCTCGTGTGTAGGTTGAAGAAAAGCTTGTATGGTTTAAAGCAAGCTCCACGACAATGGTATAAGAAATTTGAGTCCTTCATGTTGGAACATGGATTCCACAAAACACAAGCCGATCATTGTGTATTTGTGAAAGGTATAATGAGGGTGACTTTCTTATTCTGTTGTTGTATGTGGATGATATGTTGGTTGCTGGACAGGATGTCAAAAAGATTGCAAGCTTGAAGAAATCATTGAGCAAATCATTTGCCATGAAAGACTTAGGACCGGCAAAACAGATTTTGGGAATGCATATAGTCCGGGATAGGACTGAAAACTTGCTATGGCAGTCACAAGAGAAATATGTGACAAAATTTTTGCAAAGGTTTAATATGTGCGATGCAAAATCGGTCGGATCTCCATTGCCAATGGGCTGTAAGTTAAATTCAGGACAATGTCCGAAATCTGAGAAAGATAAGGCAGAGATGAGAAGAGTGTCGTATGCCTCTGCGGTTGGTAGCCTTATGTATGCTATGGTTTGCACAAGGCCGGACATTGCATTTGCTGTCGGGACAGTTAGTCGATACATGGGAAATCCTGGAAGGGAGCATTGGGAAGCTGTGAAATGGATTCTTAGATACCTCAAAGGAACTTCGAATGTATGTCTTAGATATGGCTCCGGGAAACCTGTGCTAGAAGGTTTTACAGATTCTGACATGTCGGGTGATGTAGATTCTAGCCGATCCACATCAGGGTATGTGATGACGTATTCAGGGGGAGCTGTGTCATGGCAATCAAGATTGCAAAAGGTTGTGGCTTTGTCTACCACCGAGGCTGAGAATATGGCTGCAGTGGAAGCCGGAAAAGAACTGATTTGGATGAGAGAGTTCTTGAACGAACTAGGATTGAAGCAAGACAAGTACTTACTTCATTGTGACAATCAAAGTGCTATCCATCTGGCTAAAAATGCTACCTACCACTCTCGTACAAAGCACATTCAAAGAAGGTACCATTGGTTAAGAGAAAGAGTGGAAGAAAATGAGTTTGTTCTATCTAAGATCCCCACTGAAGAAAATGGCTCAGACATGCTCACAAAAATTTTGCCTATGGAAAAACTTGTTGCATGCCGGAATAAGATTGGCTTGGTTGGTTCTCCCCCTACAGGAGTGAAGGGGGAGTTTGTTGTGTAAAGGCGTCCCTCCTTGCGGGGGAGTCGGCCGAAAAGTCGACTTGAGTGTCGACTGGTCGAAATCAGTCGAAAAGCCGATTAGAGTCGAATCACTGAAATCGGCCGAAAAAAACCGAATTACCGAATTTGGTCGAAATTCAGAAAGTAAAAGAATAGTCAGTTGCGAAGAACCGAATCGGGGGTTAGCTGATCGAATTCGGTGAGAGAGTCAAATTCGTACTCAGTCGAATAGACACACATATACATATACATATGTCTTCTACATTCAAAGAAGAAAATGACTTAGTATATATATGCTGACAGGCCTGGTAGTGCGCCTGTATGTGGGATAACTCACTAAGAGTGAAATAGTGAGAAAAGGGGAAAACCTACATAGCGTATGTGAGGGTGTGAGATATATATATATATATATATATATATATATATCTGAGAGAAAAACGAGGAGTGTGTGTTGTGTAAATCTGAGAACGACTGGTTTTCTGCACAGTAGTGGCTGTGTAAGAGTATACGAACTCAGAAGCTAAGTAAGAAGAAAAGAAGTGTGAAGCAAAAGAGAAAAAGACAGAGAAGCTTCGGAAGCTTCGGAAGGAATAGTCACCTGCGTGCTAGAGTTTGAAGAGATTGACTGAAATCGTGGTTTCAGTACATGCTCATACCAAATCAGGTTTCATTGTTCTATGATTGTATTTTGTCATTTCTCATAGTGAAAGCTCTGTTCCGTGGTTTTTCCCTAAATCAGGGTTTTCCACGTAAATTGTGTGTTCTTTCTTATTTCCTGTTTGCGTCTAAGTTCAATTTTTGATTTCGAATCGGAGTGAAATTCTTACAAAAATGACCACTTTCATGTGGATACATCAGAAATGTTGATGTAGGGGAGCAATGAATGAATTCGACTTCTTCATTCTGTCTGCTTTCAGGATTCTTTCTTCGCCATCGACTTCCTTCTTTGTTAGGCACCTTTTCTAAATCTTTCACCAATATATCTTTATAAGTTTTGCGATTTGGATGATCTTTCTTTTCATCATCTGTAGCCTGCATGTCGTGTATGTCTTCATTTCCTATGTGATCGTGTAAATCTTCTTTGTATGGTGATCTTAATCCTTTCTTGTTAGGGTAGGTCGGATTAGTGCACAAGTAATGCGTTACTCCTTCCTCCTCATCTTCTGCTCGAATATCTGCATGTTTCTGATTTTGAAGTTGCTTCCCGAAACTCCTTGTGATCGGACCACCGTAATTTTCTATTTGTGAAACATTTGGAGTAATTAGATCATTAATCCTTAAATCGCGTACCTCATGTTGTTTTTGTTGTTGAAGTAAACTAATCTCATCGAAGATGACTGATCAACTATAGAAACACTTTTGTGTTATTTGTGTATGAGGATCAAATAGCTTGTATGCTTTAACTCCGGAAGCTTCACCATATCCAATAAAAAAGCATTTTCTAGTGTGTGGATCTAACTTCTTCCGTTTATCTGCAGGTATATGACTGTAGGCGATCGAACCGAACACTCGGAGGTGACCAAGGTTAGGTTTCTGCTTAAACCAGAGTGAATGTGGTGTTTGAAGACCCAATATATTATGTGGAGATCTATTTTGCAGGTCACAAGCAGTCGCAACTGCTTCTTGCCAAAATCTAAGAGGCAATCCAACTACTTGAAGCATACTTCGACTAGCATCTAGGAGCGTCTGATTCTTGCGCTCAGCTACACCATTTTGTTGCGGGTTGTATGGTACAATATGTTCATGTCTTATTCCATTTTCTTTACAAAAACTGTTCCATTCATCACTAAAATATTCCCCTCCATTGTCAATACGAATAGTCGAAATCTTTTGTTGACACTGGTTTTCTACATATGCTTTATAATTTGTGAATGCATTGTATGCTCCAGATTTCTTCTTCAGAAAGTATAAATCTTGTGTAGTCATCTATGAATGTAATAAAATACTTGTTACCATCTATTGATACAGATTGCATAGGTCCACATAAGTCTGAATGAATGAGTTGTAGTGGTCTTTCAGTCCTTTTCTGTTTGCTTATTGGAAACTTTTGTCGACACTACTTGCTGTAGATGCATCCCTCGCATATAGATATATAGCTGAATGGCTTTGTTGGAATTCCTTCGAATAATTTATGAACTTGACCAGTCTTCATCGCCTTTGGGTTGAGATGCCCGAGTCGATGATGCCAAAGCATTGTAGGGTCAATAGGTGACGCGCTTGATGCAAAGAGGGCTTGTATAGGAGTTTTATCCATCATTTGTAAAGGGTAGAGTCTTCCAAATTTGGGGCAAGTCACTCTTAACATATCACCAGTAGGTAATTCATGAGAAATAATGGCAAAATTATTATTGAATTGTATACTTGTTCCATTTTTTGTTGCTTCACTTACAGATATTAAGTTTCTCATTACACCTGGAACATAATAAACATTTGGAATGCTTACTGTCTTTGATTTGTTTAGAGATAAGTGCACTTCCCCTTTGCAAATCGCGACTTTTGTGCCATGATCGCCGAATGTCACTTGGAGTGCTTGTGGAAGAGGGCAGTAGTTATGTAGATGATGTGGCACCCCGGTGTCGAAGAACCAAAGGTTGACATTACCTTTCTTTTCATTCACTTGACTTTCATTAGCATCACTTGTAAAAGCTTGTATAAAATTATTGTCTTCATCTTCTTCACAATAGTTCACATTATCATTTTGAATTGATGCACTATAGATTTGTGGATAAAACTTCTTTCCTTTTCTTTTAAGATCAAATTGCTTCTTTCTACAATCTTTTTCAATATTGTAATGTGCTCAATTACAGTCCCCTTCTCTCTTGGTAGGCATCTCTCTTTATAGTGTTTCCCACCTTTCTTGGCTCTACCCCTAGTTAGTTACAAGTTAGTTTTCTTCTTGAGACAAAACGACCTAGTGTGGTCCCCCACACATGACACCTCCCCCTTTAAAAAAATTACATAGTAGGACCTAGACCCTTATTCATTTGTTCTTCTTTACTGTGCATCTGCGCTTCGACTATTGCTACATCCAGGTGTGTCAGTGGCTGCGACAGGTCCGTGGAGTCAGTGATTGTGGATACATCTTGGCGTGACAATGGCTGCGACAGGCCCGTGGAGTCAGCGATTGTGGATACAAAGAGGAGGTATGAACGACGAGCAGTGACGTGCTTGGAGTCTATAAAGACCTGTACAGAAGGTAGAAGAGAGATACGAACCTCGAGAATCAGCGAGTAGAAGGGGGAAGGAGAGAGAGGGAGGGAGGGAGACAAAGAGGGAGAGAGACTAACTGACAGTTCGAGATGAACATATGTGCCAAGAGAGAGAACGAGAGAGAGACAAACTTACTATATTCATAATTGAGTGACTACTCGAGATCTTCTACAGTTAAGATTTCCGTACAACATTACCTAGGACTATGACCCACCAACCTCAACTTTTTTAACCCAAATATTGGATTATTTTTCTTTCCTCCTCATTGAATTAGTACTAAAATTTTGGCCAAAAGTTGGTACACCGTAGCGTGCTTTCACCCTTATTTCAATCACATTATCCTAAAGTTCACTATCTTACATTGTCCACAATTATATACGTACAGTTTGATCCCATGCGAATCACCTAAGGTATAGATTAGATCAACTTTAAATACAAGTATTGAAAGCCTTAATAAGTTTGTTATTTCAATCACATTATCCTAAAGTTCACTATCTTACATTGTCCACAATTATATACATACGAGTAATGGGTCAAAGTATAAATTATAACTCATTTTATTAGTATGGTTACAAGTACACCTCATATTTTTGCAAAACTTACCAAATAAATATATGTCTTTATCTGAGTGTTTGCCATGTCGTACAATAGTGTGATATTGAGCCATTGTTGAACTTTATTATAATGGCATTGTTGAGAATCAAGCTCAAATAGCACAAAGTGTGAACACACCTTTTGAGAATCTATGATTACTCAAAGGTCAAGAGTTACACCACTACTCTCTACACATTAACTATGAGTCATAGAATCATATTCTATGACACATAACTAATGAGTTGCATATTCCCCACGGCTATGAGTCTTCACATTCCCCAAGAGAGAGAGTGGTTGTTGTAAGTTAATGAAGAGAGAGGGTGACTCTATATAAAGCACCCTCCTCATACTTCATACGAAGTTGGTTGTGACTCCTTGTAATGCTACATTTTCATTTATCATATTCTCCTTGTTAATATACATCTCCTTCTTCTTGAGTAGTTCATTTTGTCTCTTATCCATCTTGTGTTTCTCTCCTCTCCTCTTTCCTCTCACACATACACATAAGACACATCTCTTCCGCTACACAAGAATCACCATTGATTCTTTACATGGTATTAGAGCGATTTGGTAGCTCAATCTAGCCCACTCACCTCATCGTGATCGTGTGTTGTGCTCTACGCCGACGTTCAAGAAGAAGCATCTCATCGCTATCGTAGTGCGACTACATAGCTCGTGTTCGAGAGAGAAGGAAAAGAAAACAAGGAAGAAATCTACATCGACAATGAATACTCAAATGGGGAGTGCTCTCCCTAGTGAGAGGTTGGATTGCAACAACTTTGCATCTTGGGAGTACAACATGCACCAATACCTTGTCGGCCAAGGCTATTGGAGCGACATCAAAGGAGCACAAGAAAATAAGCCCAACCTGGAAGACACCAACTATGCAATGTGGGAGCAAGCGGCAAGCCGAGTTATGTATTGCTTGGAGACATGTGTTGATGACCACATGCTCGGGTACATTCGAGAAGCCAAGACGCCGAAGGAAGCGTGGGAGAATCTACGAAAGATTTTCGCCGCCAACACTACCGTGAGAAAGCTTCAACTCCGCCAAGAGTTGAATAATATGCAACAAAGGGATATGTCCGTCAGGAGCTACACCTTGAAGATCAAGGAGCTTTGTGATTCGCTCGGCTCGATAAGCGTAAACGCGGAGGATGACGAGATGGTGCAAGTATGTCTCAGCGGCCTTGCACCACGATTCCGCGTGATGCGGACTGCCGTACTAGCACGGGAGAATCCGCCCTCCATCTTCGATCTTCAATCCATGTTGTTGGTCGAAGAGAATCATGTTCGAACGAGGAGCAACACCTCGAAAGGCCACATGCTCTACACGTTGTCGTGTGGTTTTTCACACACGATATGAAAAATAGTAAAACAATTATTTAAGATTAGCTTAATGTATTCATAGATGTCTTCAAGCTAGATGTCTTCAAGAGCTTCATAACGTATTTTACTACGCGTGAAATGGATAAACAAGCATCATGTTATGTGAGTGAGAAGTTTGAAGAGAAAAGGGAAGAAAAAACAAAACAATGAGATATCCCACATAGATTAGGACAACATTAGAACCCAAGATATATAAGGGAAACCAAAACAAATTCATTATACCAATGTGTGGAGCACAGAATGTTCAAGGTGACTTGGGCTACACTGTGTGGTGTGCATGTTTCGGACGTACATGCGTGTGCACGGCTGTGTGGACGCTTTAGGCATACGCGCGTGTGCACGACCACGTGAACGTTTTCGGACGTATGTGTGTGTGCATGGCCGTGTGGACATTTCAGATGTACGCGTGTGTGCAAGTTTCGGGCATACGTGTGCACGGTCGCGTGGATGTTTTCGAAAGTACGCGTGCACAGTCGCGTGGATGTTTCAGACGGACGTGCGCGTGCACGGCCTCGTGGGACACTCGGACGAGCACGCGGATACGTACATGGCACGGTTGGGACGTGCATGTGTGCGGATGCGTACACGGCGCGGTCAGGACGCGTGCGTGTGTCGATGCGTACACGGTGCGCGGTCGAGACTTTTGCGCGTTGACGCATCTACGGTTTCATTGCGACGCACGCACGGATTGTGCATGGGCTAAACTTTATGGATGATTGGGTCATTTGGCCGAATTATACAGATGGTCACATGCAACTAAAAGTAAAAGGCATGCAACTAAAACTGGAAGCATGCAACTAAAAGTAGAGGCCATGTAACTACAAATAGAGGCCATGCATCTAAAAGTGGACATGCAAAGTAACATTTGGAAGGAGGATCAACAAAGACCTCGATATATGTTCCATTTTTTCCCTCTACCTTTTTTTTTTCCCTTCTTCTTCTCTCTCCCATTCCCTAGGGAAGAAATCTCTCTCATATTGATATCGGACCACTCCTTTCATGGTTGTTGGCTCCTTCCTTTGATGGGATCTATCATATTCATATTGGACTACTCCTTATATGGTTGTTGTCTCCTTTCTTTAAAAAAATTTATCTCTCATTTTCATCTCGAACCCGTTGTAACAAGATTCTTGAATTATAAAAGAATCTAGTTTCTTATGATATAAATAAACGTCTTCTCTCATCTACTCGTCTTATATGTGAATTTTGCTTGTGTTGTACGTGTTGCACTAAATCCTTCAAGTCCAAAACCCCGACAGTTTCGCCTCGCGATCTGCACATTGTCACGGATTTTCACGACAACGCATTCGAACGGAGGAAGAGGACGCGGTCGTGCAAGAAGAGGCTGATTCTGCCAAGGACGAGGCGGACGAGGCCTGACTGACGAAAACAACTCGCAATTTCGGCATCAAGAGGGAAGCCATCGAGATACCTTCGGAAGAAGGGGGAGCTTCATTCTGGTCCGAACCAACAAAGCTCGGTCGAATGCGGATATTGTGGAAAAATCAGCCACCATGAAGAAGAATGTCGTAAGAAGATACGTGAGTCGGCTTCCACTAGTCGACAACTCACCAACTACGCCATCAACTCCGACTATGAGGATGGTGGCGGAATGTTCGTGATGAGACATAGAGCGAATTCTATGTCGGCCTCTACTTCTACTAGTGCCTCCGGTCCGGAAGACGTATGGTTCGTCGATTCCGGTGTATCGAATCATCTGACATTGCATCAAGAATGGTTCTGAGAACTTCGAGAGCCGGATCGACCTGGCTATGTCGAAACCAGAGACGACACTACGCACCCGATTCGGCACATCGGCAATGTTCCGTTTGGAGAAGAAGGTAAGCAAACTTATATTAAAAATGTCTTGCATGTACCAACTATCATAAAGAATTTGGTCTCCGTCGGCCAAATTATAGAGCAAGGAATGCAAGTACGATTAAATCAAGGCAGTTGCTTCATCGAAAAAAGAGGGCCGACTCATCACTCACGGACGAAGAGAGGGCCGAATGTTCATTCTCGACTCACAGGAGATGAAATCGTCCATGTTTGCAAAGGGCATGAAAGCCGATTCCAACATAGAGTTATGGCACAAGCGGATTGGCCATATCAACCTCCAAAAGCTCAAGGCAATGCAATCGAAAGGAGTCGTCATCGGGCTCCCGACATTCACGGAGAAAGAGATTGAAGGCGTGTGTGCCGCTTGCCAATTTGGCAAGCAACATCGGCACCCATTTCCGAAGGAGCAAAAAGTGAGCAAAGGCGTACTCGACGTAATTCATTCCGATGTATGGGGTCCGGCTCCAACGGCGATATTCGGTGGATGCCGATACTACGTGACCTTCATTGACGACTTCTCTAGGCACACTTGGAACTTCCCAATGTGACAAAAGAGCGAAGTGTTCAGACACTTCCAAAAATTTAAGAATGAAGTTGAGAAAGCCACGGGCCGACATGTACGATGTCTTCAGTCAGATGGAGGCAAGGAGTACTTCTCCGACGAATTTTCGGCGTTTCTACGGAAAGAAGGAATACGGCGAGAGTTTTCGTGTCGACATACGCCACAACAAAATGGAGTGGCCGAACGCAAGAATCGGCACATCCTTGAAGTGGCACAGGCTATGCTTAACGAAAAGCACATGCCGAAATCGTATTGGGCGGAAGCATCTAACACGGCCGTGTATGAGTTCGAAGGCCTTGACATCCGGACAAATGGAGCGGAGAACGCTGTAGTATCCGCAAATTAGAAGCTCCACCGATCCACCCGTGAAAAGAACCCTGTAAGCTAATTCGGCTACAACGATTATATGGCATACCATTACGCTTTTATGATGAAGGTGGCAACAATACGGGAGCCAGAAACCTTTTCTGAAGCCACGAAGGACCCGCGATGGATCGAAGCAATGAACGAGGAGATGCGTGCATTACGCAAGAACGAGACATGGGATCTCGTTCCCCACTCACCGCACAGGAAGGCGATCGGATTTAGATGGATCTACAAGGTGAAGTATAATGCCAACGGCTCCGTCAACCGCTACAAAGCTCGACTCGTAGCGAAAGAATACGCACAAACACATCCTATACGTGGATGATCTAGTCATTGGAGGTGCATGTCTAGTCGACATCAACAAGGTCAAGTCCCTCCTCTCCGGAAAATTCGAGATGACGGACATGAAGGAGGTCCATTACTTCCGTGGCATCGAAGTAATTCGGATTTCGGCCAGCATTATGATTTCTCAACGGCACTACATTCTCAACTTGCTATACAAGTTCCGGATGACTGAGTGCAAATCGGTCGCTATGCCTCTCGATCAAAACCTCAAACTAGATGTTGCCTCCAGCACAGACGAGTGCAAGCCGACCCAATATCATCAACTGATCGGGAGCCTCATCTATCTCATGATCATTCGACCCGACCTTAGCTATCCAGTTGGACTCCTCAGCCAATTCATGCAAAAACCACGCGACATTCACTTGGATTGTGCTAAGCGAGTATTACGATATGTGAGCGGCACAATGGATTACGATGTTCTCTACGCATCGGCCACACCAATACGACTCAAAGGGTACACAAATGCGGACTAGGCTGACTACAAAGCAGATCAACGATCGACCTCCGGATTTGTCCTCCCTTGCCAGCAGAGCGATTTCGTGGAGTAGCAAGAAGCAGCCTACCATCACTCTTTCAAGTACGGAGGCGAAATACAGGGGCGTAGCCGTAGCTGCATGTGAAGCCGTATGGCTCAAGAGGATTTTGAAGGATCTGGGCGTTCCCATCAAGGATCCGACTCCCCTTTACTGCGACAACATGAGCACTATATATCTGGCTCAGAACCCGGTGTTCCACGCACGCACAAAGTATATCAAAGTGCACTATCAGTTCATTCGAGAGCACGTACAGGCTGGAGATGTCGACCTTCAACACATCAACATGAACCTTCAGACGGCCGACATCTTCACCAAAACCGTAGGAGCCGACAAGCTTCAGCAATTCATGTCAGACCTTGGATTGACGATCTCTGACTTGCCAAGCTTGAGGGGGAGTACAAGCGAGAACCAGATACCGTCTGAACCGGGTACGAGCCAAAGCGAACACTAGAGATCGTCCAAACCAGATACCAACCGAAGTGGACATCAATCGAAAGGAACCAATCCGAGTTGAGCTTAAGGGGGCGTGTTGAGAATCAAGCTCAACATAGCAGAACGTGTGAACACACCTTTTGAGAATCTATGATTACTCAAAGGTTAAGAGTCACACCACTACTCTCTACACATTAACTATGTGTCATAGAATCATATTCTATGACACATAACTAATGAGTTACATATTCCCCATGACTATGAGTCTTCACATTCCCCAAGAGAGAGAGTGGTTGTTGTAAGTTAATGAAAAGAGAGGGTGACTCTATTTAAAGCACCCTCCTCATACTTCATACCAAGTCGGTTGTGACTCCTCGTAATGCTACATTTTTATTTATCATATTCTCCTTGTTAATATACATCTCCTTCTTCTTGAGTAGTTCATTTTGTCTCTTATCCATCTTGTGTTTCTCTCCTCTCCTCTTTCCTCTCACACATACACATAAGACACATCTCTTCCGCTACACAAGAATCACCATCGATTCTTTACAGGCATTAACATATCAACACATCCAAACTTAATTTAAGTTCAAATGTTCTCCACTTGGAGACTTATCATGTTTTTTTAATTTTGCAAATTCTAATCAAGTTGTGGAACATGTGATACTAGTGCATTCAATTTTTGTAGAGTGGGTATATTTGGATATTTTCAAGAAGAATCTACAAGTGGAATGTGCAAGCCTTCTATTTGTGAACGTGAACGTATTAGAAGAAGATTCAAGATGAATACTCAGATTTGAAACAAATTTGCAGGGACACAACACAATTGTTATTCCGCAGTTTATCGTGCTTTTGTTCCATGTGTATAGATGAAGCTTGGGATGAGTGCACCAATCTATCAATTGTGGAGCCATGGAAGCTACAGAATCTGGAGATTGAACAATGTGTGGATATCCAGGAAGAGAAACATGTAGAAAATATTGTATACTACAACCAATGTGAGGACTTCGCAGTATTCTTGGAAGTTGGAGATCATTTTGCAGTGCTCAAATCTCCTCAAAATGAAGATTTTGAAGACAAAGCTCTTAATCTCAATGTTTTGTTTAGATATGTATGTATCTTTTACATACAATTTATGGTGAAAAATATCTTTGGTTAGTACTAAAACTGTGTTAAGTGTTTCCTAACCTAGAGATATCTAAGATATGAGTGTTCATTCCACACATGTTTCTAATGTGTGGTACACTCATGAGGGTGTGGTTACCTAGATGAGGGAACAGATTGAACATGTTAATTGCTAGTACTAATACAAAGGTTCGTTCAAGTATACATACCATGTTCATATGCATTAAAATATAGTACTGATACTGTGCTAAGTGTTTACTAACCTAGACATATCCTATCTATATGTGTCCATAACAAGCGTCAATGTCATATGTGTGCATAACAAGTGACATTCTTACTAAGATGAGACCTCAAATAGTATCAAATTCACATTCTTACAAATATATGTATCAAAGTTAGTACATTGCATATCAAGTTGGTACTAAATTAGTCACTAAGATGAGTACTCAAATAGTATCAAGTTCAAATTCAGGATAAGTAAACCAAAACAGTGTCAAGAAGCAGTTAATCAAAGACTTCCTCATATGGTAATCAATTACAAACAACGATCTAAATACAAAAAACTTTGTTTTTAGTTTTTTCTAGATCTTGTAATGCGTCTATTTTCTGTTACACTCTTCTTAGATTCCACACCCTTCTTCTTCTTCATCTTAAAGCCATGAGGTAGTAGACTACTGAGTGGTAGTTCATCATCGGAGGGGGGGGGGGGGGCTAGCTTGAGGGAACCTTGTGCTCTACTGCAACTGCCTGAGACGCACACACTTCCAAGAAGATCTTGTCGATAGTATTAGCATTAATCTGCTCTTCATCGGTAGAACTAGTGTTCTGCAGTAACACGGTATTCCTAGTACAAACATGTTCCTCTTCTTGGGTGGTTGCCATCTTCATTGCAAACTCCTCGTGATTGAAGGTAGACACCTAGTTCTTTGTACAATCTTGTTCCATGTGCAGGCTACTTGCGGTGTTTTTGTAAGACATCTGATTCGTAGTACCATCTTGTTCCTCTTCTTGGGTGGTAGCTACAATCCCCTTAATGATACAATCTTGCCCCATGTTTACGGTACTGTCAAAGTTCTTCAACTCCTCCTCTTGGGTGATTTCACATTCGTCATGTGTGGTGTTATCTAAGTCTGAAAAATCAAGATTGCTCCATAGACTGCCTGAATCATCTGAATCTCCATGTTCTTCTATTCCTAAATAACAAGAACAATATCAATTCACATTCTTACAAAGTGAAGGAACCTAGCCATATCAATTAACATACTAGATTAAGGGACAATCGTTTACCTACTGTTACATCTCCATCCGAAACTTTTGAAGATGAGTCTTTGTAGATGATTGTGTTTGTCATGTGCTGCAAGACCTGGTTTGCATTGGTGTCACACTCGTCATTATTGCTTGGGATGGTACCAGTCTCAGGTTGGGGCTCTGAATCATGCAAAGATTTTACATCACTTTCTATACATTAATAGACCAAAACCATTATTGTCACTTGGGTGATATGGTCAAAATAACTATTATATAAGAGGGTTCAGAACATGTACCTGTGAGGACGATAAATTCTTCTTCATGTTGTGGCTCTGAATCAGTATCTCCATTTTCATTAAACGTTTCTTCCTTGTCTAACAACAAAAGCACGTGGTCTTAGTCTAACTCATTGACTTTACAACTCTCAAAGTCTGTGAGAATATCTATGACCCAGCACTACAATGAACTCTGCATTTCTTCCCCTTTCCATACAATTTCCCTGCAGCATTACGCTTCTTCATAGGTTCTTTGATAGAAACATAAGAAATTAGAAGTATAGCAACAATGCATTATTAAAAGTTCACACACAATTAGCATTACCGTTCACACAGTCAAGGGCAGCCGAGCTAGGAGAATTTGTTTGAAGCAACACGTCTTCAACTATTCCAATGGCCTTTCTCATACATTCATCTTCATCATAAATTTCTTCAATTACCATTAAGGAATGACAATGGACTTTGGAATTTGCAGCAGACTCTGTACGTAGTAGCACGGCGGCTGGTTGGTCAGTTACCTTCCTTGGTGTGCTATTGCTTGATACTACAACATTCATATTATAATTGTAAATTAGTTCTAACATGACTACAATGTTACAAATATTATTAGTACTGAATCAAGTGGACATTTAAGACCTTCAGTACTAAAAAATTAGTCTTGTTCCAACTGATCACCAAGGAATATGCATGTAACAGTAATATTAGTACTAAAACAACAAAGAGGAATTTGAGGACGCAATACAGAACCATCTGGACATGCTGTCGATATTTGTTCAGTACCAAACAAAAGACCTACATGCCTATTTGTTCGGTCATCTAGAGCCTATTTGTTCAGTTCTCCTATTTGTTAGTACACATACAAGTGATACAACTAAACATTTAAGACGTTCAGTACTGAATCAACTCAACACCAAAGGATACAATGTAATGAGTAAGTTAGTACTAAAACATCAATCAAGGAACTTGAGAGAACAGTACTAAACCACTTGGACACAAAATGTACAATGTAATAGACAATGTTAATACTTATACAGGTTATACAATGAATCAATTAAGACATTCAGTACAAAATAATGAATACTGAATCAACTGATCACCAAGGAATACAATGTAATCAGTAATGTTAGAACTGAATCCTCCAACAAGGAACTTGAGGGCACATTACACAACCACTTGGACATGCATATTTCATGTAATGAACAATGTTAGTACTAAAAAACCTAGACGTTCATGCTTATTTGTTTGGTCATCCAGAGCCTAAGCAAAGTGGACACAGAAAGTACAATGTAATGAATAATGTTAGTGCACATGCAAGTTATACAACTAAACATTTAAGATCCTCCGTACTAAATAAGATTCACATTTTCAACTGATCACCAAGGAATATCATGTAATCAATAATGTTAGTACTGAATCATGTAAAAATGATCACCAAGGAACAATACTCATGGGTATAAGACCAGAACCAAATGTTAAAATTATAAAAGCATAGTATAAAAATTACATATATGTTCTTAATCACATACCATAGGAATGTACTTTCAAACCCCAAGTTAAGTACCATTCGGCACCAACTGTACTTTTACAGTGTAAACATATATTCTCTTTCTCAAAATGGTACTTAGCGCATAAACAATGATATGTGTGCGAGCATGGTGTAATGATAGCATCCATGGCCTCAAACTTGAATCCAAGGCCACAGAATACAAACCTTCAAATACGAGAAACAACATACACTATATTAGCAACGATGATATTTTATACAATAGAAGGTCAACTTGTAAAAATATAAACCATTACCTTGATACAGTAATTCTTGTAATGGTACTTTCATTGCAAGTGGGATGCTCAACTACTTCTAGCCATAGAGGATCTAAACCTTTATCTTTTAGACCCTTCATCAAACATGTCAGGTTCTCAGAGTGAATTTTTAAGCCTAATAACTTATCATCAATTTCAGAACGAGATGACCTCCATGTCTCCAGATCTTTCTTCAGTTTTCCCAGTTGAGTGCCCATATTTGTCAGCTCCTTCTTCAACTCATCTTTCCATACATCGCTTTCAAAATGTTGGATTGTTGTTGTTATCCATTCGTATGTATTCGATATAGATGTGAATTGTTTCTCTGCCGCCATCTTACTAGATCAAACTTCTTCCAAATCGGTGAGCAGTGCTTGCATTCTTGTTTGCATGGAAGCTATGTTACGCAACAATCACTGTTCATGCTTTTCTATCAGTGTAGCTCTTTCTTTTGGAATATGTTTAGTCAACACAGATGTCCTAGATGGGATTTCAATGTGAGAGGTACGCTCAGACGTCATAGTAGTGTTGGTACTTGAGGACCCTCTATAATGTGATGATCAATGATGAGCAAAATCTTCCCAATCAACTTCAATGCCACGATGGAGTTCACATGCAAGTGCACGTGCAAAAACAGTTCCTACCTCATTGTTTAGGATATGTTTTGTATCATAAACTTGTTCATATCGTGACTTTAGTTTAGTGATATAATCCTTCTTCAATTGAGTGAGTTGAAAACCTCTCCTTGTCTCCGGTTGTGATGAGCCCCATGTTTTGATCATCCACGAGTCTACGTCTTCATAAGTGTCAGGTCTTGCACGAAGGAAATATCCGCACCCTAACTTTCTACCTCGAAGGATGTTTGTGAACATCTTCTTGCCTTGAGATGTTGACAACTTAAACCTCCCTCTAGTGGGGGTCATCTTACTTTCTTTGATGGGGGTCCTTTTTCTTTCCTTGCATGGTGTGTTGACATTTTCTTTGACCATTTTCATATTCGTGGGTGTCTTCCTTGTCATTTGAGTCCTATCTCTCTTCTTCACCTCACACACACAACAATAGTAAATAACAATAGATCAATCACAACTGTCTTTTTTCATCATATGATTAAATCACGCATAATAAGAACAACAATGAGACATAACAACCCTAAACATACTTCAAGTTGGCTAAAAAACAAGATTCATGCATGTACAAGTCTCTCTTGAAAGTGCACATAGGAGGAAAGACAAAAACATCAACAACAAAGATAAAACCTACAACATAATGTTAACTCTTGATACACAACATGTACCAAATTCTAAATCATGCAATAAATGACATATGCATGTAAAACACTCTCAATTTCAAGCATATGGTGTACAAGTGTCTAAAATGATGAAGGGAGAACAACACAAACAACAACAACAACAAAACCCTAACATGTAGCAGAACGTGACGGTAAGCCTAAAGCATATGGAAGAGAGATAGAGAGGGGTAGAGGAGGTAAGAACGATGAGCACTGACGCGCTTGGAGTCTAGATAGACCTGTACAGAAGGTAGAAGAGAGACAGAGAGGGGGACAAGAGGTACGAACCTTGGGAATCAACGAGTAGAAGGGGGAAGGAGAGAGGGGGAGGGAGAAAGACTAACTGACAATTCAAGATGAACATATGTGCCAAGAGAGAGAGCGAGAGAGAGACATACTTACTATATTCATAATTGAGTGACTACTCAAGATCTTTTACAGTTAAGATTTCCTTACAACATTACTTAGGACTGTGAACCAACAACCTCAACTTTTTTAACCCAAATATTGGATTATTTTTCTTTCCTCATCAAATTAGTACTAAAATTTTGGCCAAAAGTTGGTACACTATAGCATGCTTTCACCCGTACACTATCATCGATGAATATCATCGAGGCATCTTGATGGAGGAAGCTGAAGTCAACACAAAATATAAAACGGTGAATAGGAAGATCAAGCTAGTTGCAGTTCTGCTACCGGAAGATAGCTGGCAAAAGATGAAGTTGCAAAAGATCCAAGCTTAAGGAATCGAAAGACAATAGGTCACATCTTCATTGAAGAGACGAAAGGAAAGTTACCAGGTGGAAGGGATGTCTCTCAAGCATTACCAGGTGGAAGGAAAGCTACCAGGTCGAATGCTCCTTATTCTAATAGGTGGTTCACGGTGCCGAAGAAGAATGGATCGTTGCGATTCATTCAAGATCTTCAACCCGTCAACAAGGTGACAATTCGGAATGCTAGAATCGGTCCAAGTGTGGATGAATTTGCTGAGGCGTTTGCGGGCCAGTCCATCTACTCCATTGGCGATCTCTACTCTGGGTACGATCAATTCTAGTTGGTGGTCGATAGTCGTGACATTACAACCATGAGGACTCCGACTGGGCTGGCTTGTGCGGATGTGTATCTTACCTCAAGGTGCAACAAACTCAGTGGCTCATATGGTGAATGCCATGAACAAGGTCTTGAAGGATTGCATCTCGGGCATCATGATGCCATTCTTGGATGATATTCCGATAAAAGAATGTTCGGATGAGGAGAAGGAAATATAAGGATGGATGCAAAAAATCCGTCGTGGATCATATGAAACATTGCGAGAAGGTGTTGCAAAGGCTCAAAGATGCGAATTTGAAATTTTCGGGAGAAAAATCTACATTTGGGCAACCGGAGATCTTGGTGGTAGGCCACTTGTGTGGAGTATACGGTCGGAAGCCTTTGCCATCCAAGGTGAATGCAATCCAAGACATGAAAGAAGAATGCGTAACCCAAACGGAGGTTCGAAGGTTCCTTGGAGCATGCGTGTTTTATCATATTTGGATTCCACACTACGCCCACATTGCTGAGCCATTGTACGGTCTACTAAAGAAGAAGTGGAGGTTCGAATGGACGAGCGAGCATACTTTCACCATCCGAAGGCTGAAGAAATTATTGATGGAGGCACTTCCATTACGGAAGACGGACTATTCAAACGACAAGCCCATTTTCGTGACCGTGGATACTAGTCCGACCGAAATCGGATGGGTTATCAACCAAGAAGACGAGGAATGCAACCGATATGCAATTTGGTTTGGTGCGAAAGTGTTAAGGGATAGGCAAAGAAGGTATGCCCAAGTGAAGAGGGAGCTATGGGGAATCGTTTCTTCCTTATTGGAGCAGATGTCATAATTGAGATAGATTGCCTACCAATCTTGGGTATGATATCTGGTTGTAATACACCAGATATTGCCATGTTGGGTTGGATTGCATATATCAAATCACTCAACCCGGAGATCCGTCATGTAGTTGGGAAGTGTATTGTCATTGCAAACATGCTATCATGAGCAAGATACGACAGACAGGAAGATCGACATTTTGTTGAAGAGGATGTTGGCTTGGATTTCTTTACAAGTTCTTACGCTCGGGTGATGACTACTTTCATCGAAGAGGAATATGAAGGCGAATTCGTGGAGATCGGGAAATACTTGAGTTCTCCCCAAAAAGATGAATCATGGTCGACGGAAGACTTCCACCGAATTCGGAAGAAGGCGTACACGTATTTCCTTAAGGATGGAGCTCTTTGGAGGCATGCAAAAACCAAGAATGGGACTCCGATGAGAGTTGTTTTCAAGCTAGAAGACCAACAAAAACTAATGTCTGAATTTCATGATAGTGTTTTTGCAGGCCATCGAGGAATATGGGCTACGTAAATATTGGTGGTTGGGCATCTACAAAGATGTAGCAGCTTATGTGGAAACATGTAAGGAATGTTAGATGTTTTCGAATGTTAGCCATCGAGATGAACTTCATCCGACTTACCCGGTTGCTATGCATTACAAGTGGATGATGGACATCGTAATGATGACAATGGGGCAATGGCAGATGAAGTATCTTGTGCTCGCGAGAGAGGATCTTACCAATCAAGTTCAAGGGCGAGCATTCAGAACTAATGAGACATCATCAGTATGCAGATTCCTTCTTGAAGATGTTATTTGCAGATATGGATGCGTCGACAAGATAGTGGCTGATAGAGGCGAGCTGGACGCCAATGAAGCTAGAGAATTCTTCTCTAGGATGGGAATCAATCTCTTACCATGACGTATAATCTAGAAGCGAAAGGGAAAGTGGAACATGGACATGGACCGATTGTGAAGGCTCTAGTGAAACCTTGCCATGGGAAAATAGGAGAATGGCCACGTCTATTGTCATTTGCACTATCGGTTGACAGGACTACTCATAGCACGGTGATGGGATACATGCCGGCAGAGCTCATATTCAGACAGAAGCCGATAATGCTAGTGGAACAAAGTATTGTTTCATGGTTTGTATTGCCATGGCAAGATGAGATAAGTAGAGAAGATCTTCTAGCATTGAGGATTCAACAGTTGGAGCGGGAGTCGAAACATATAGAAGTTGCTAAAGCACGGCTAAAGAATGCAAGGCTGAAGAACAAGAAAGACATCGACAGACGACATCAACTTCGTCCGAGGAAAATCATTGAAGGAGATTGGGTGCTTGTCTACGACAATAGCCTAGACAACCAACATAGTACAATTCGAAAATTTTCACAATAATGGTTTGGACCATATGTGGTGAAGAAAGTGGAAGATAATGCAACATATCATTTAGTAGAACTAGATGGTACACCACTTGCCGGGAAAAGAATCAAGATCTTCAAGAGAAGAGACAGAATAGAAATCAGATTCGAAGCTTTTGACGATTCTGTCTTGGGCATCGACAAAAAAGTAAAGTAAACAAAGGTGGAGCCTCACCAAAATTGGCACATACCGGTGGATGTGCAGGTTTGGTGGGGGCGAATGTCGTCTGATTCTTCACACACTATGTAAAAATCAATGCAATAATTATTTTATATTAGCTTAATGGCTTGTTATAGAAAGATGGACGTCTACAAGAGCTTCTGAACGCATTTTACTACACATGAAAATGGATAACTAAGTATCAAGTTATGTGAGTGTGAGGTTTGAGAAGAAGAGAAAAACAAAACTATGAGATATCCCATATAGATTGGACAACATCAGGATCCCACAATATATAAGCAGAGCCAAAACTCATTACTTTACATCTATGTGTTAAGAGCCCAGAAGAAATGGTTGGCCTTGGGCTAAATTGTCCGAATAGATGGATGTGCCTTAATTACTCCTAACAGCGACTGAACCGGAACCGGACCGGACAGATCACATGGGCGACGGTCAAGACAAACGGATCATGTAGGGGCCGAACGTTACGGATCATGCGGTGAACTAAAATAAAATAAAGTAAAGTAAAGTAAAGGTCATGTGAACGCATGCAACTAAATGTGGAGACCATGCAACTAAAGTAAACGTCATGTGGACACATGCAACTGAATGTGGAGGCCCTACAACTAAAGTAAACGCCATGTGGGACACATGCAATGGAAAGCGAGAGGCAAAAACTAAAGTTCTTTCATGCAAGTAATTTTTTCGGGGGGAAGAAAAAGGAAAAATTTATCTCTCGATCAAAGCCAAGAATCCTAATTATCTTATCGAATTCATCTCTCATCAAAGCCATCTTTTGGAAGAAAAAAAACCCCCTAATTATTTTATCGAATCCATTTCTCAAGGAAGCCAAAAACCCTAATTTTCTTATTAAAGCTGAAAACCCTAATTTTCTTATCTAAATCATATTGGAAAAAATTCTAATCTTCTGTAATCCCAATCTTGGGATTTATTGTAATTTTTCTTTTCCTTTGGTAATGAAAAATATCAAAATTTCTTATTTTCGTTAATTCTTAATACATAATGCACGAACCTGATATCCTCTGGTCGAAGGCCCCGGGGTCCTACCTCAAGTTCACATATCCTTGTTGTATTTTCGCGACACCTGAAATAGTCGGATTAGAATCACATCTGTGCCGGTTAACATTCTACCCATAACCACCCCTTTGGTGAAGTGATCCGGAAGGACACCATGTGTTTGTGGCTAGTTTGGCCCAGGATAAACACTTTTCATGCTAATCCTCTGGAGCACCTTTGTCACATACTTCTCCTGTGACAGCCATAATAATCATTTTGTTCGGTTCCGAACAATGTGCATTCCCAAGATCTATCTTGCCAAACCCATATCCTTCATTGAGGTAGACCTACTCAAGGCCTTTTTCAGCATTTGGATCTTCGTGTGCTCCTATCAGACAATCAACATGTCGTCCATGTAGAGGAGGAGGACAAGGAAGTCTCCTCCATTGAACTTCTTCACAAACACGCAGTAATCAGCCTACATCTTGTGGTACCCTTGGTTGGTCATAAATGATTCAAACTTCCGGTACCATTGTTGGGGCGCCTATATTACTCCATAAAGGCACTTCCTCAACCGACATACCAAGTTCTCCTTCTTGTTGCTACATATAGATTTCTTCTTTGAGGTCTCCATGAAGAAAGGCTAGCTTGACATCCAACTACTCCACTTCAAGGTCCATGTTGGTCATAATGCTAAGCACCATCTGGATGGATCTCATCTTTCCATCTAGGGAAAAAAAATCGTCGAAAACCATTCCCTTCTTCTATTGGAAGCCATTCACCACAATGTGGGGTTTATATCTGGGTGGATTTCTGCCATCTCCCAATTTCAGCTTATACACCCACTTGTTCCGGAGTGCCCTCTTTCCTTTTAGAAACTCCGCCAACTCATATGTGTGGTTCTCATGCAGGGAATCTATTTCGTCCTACATGGCACTCATCCACTCTCTATTGTGGGTGTCCCTCTTTCTTCATCAAAGATTTTCGGCTCCCCCTCGTCGATAGTAGAACATATTCTTTATCGAGATATCTTTGGGGGCCCCTTCTGTTCCTTAGAGGGTATTTTTTTCCTCTGTTCACATGAACTGACTCGTTGGATCCTTCCTCTTCGTAGGTTGGCTCTTCATCTAAGTTCAAGTTGACTACTTCTTCCTCTTCAGATCGGATATCTTCCGGTTGGTCCGGCTCCAAATTTGGCTCTCTGTTTGGATTCCTCCAATCCGGCTCCTGACTGACCTTCGACCAATCCGGCTCCCTATCCAGATCTGGTCGATTCCCCTTGTTCTTTAGTCAATATTTGACTTCCGATTGGTCAGGAGGATTCACTTGTCTTCTCCTTCTCCTAGTCGATAATGTTCTTGTCCTCCATGTAGACTATGTTTCTGCTCCAGATCACCTTCTTCTTAGCTAAGTCCCATAGCCGGTAGCCGAACTCATCGTCGCCATACCCTAGGAATATGCGGAGCCAAGTCTTGGGACCAATTTACCCCTCTAGTCCTTTTATATATGCACGTAGGCAAGATAGCTTAACACCCTTAGATGCCGGTACGTGATGTCTTTGCCTGTCCACACCCTTTGTAGAATATCTCCGTCTAAGGGTACTGAGGTTGATCTATTTATCACATAAATAATTGTCTATAGCGCCTCAACCGAAAATGTTTGTGATATTTTTGCATGTGCAAGCATGCTCTAAACTCTTTCCATGATGGTTCGGTTCATTCTCTTGGTCAACCCGTTAAGTTGTAGTGACTTCAGCAATGTGTATTCGAGCCAGATTCCCTTCGATCCGTAATACTCCTCAAACTGCCCTTGGTATTTGTTGTCCGTCTGAATTGTAACCGCCGGACATAACGCATGGATAATAGAGTATTATATTAGGAGCGTTAAAGTAACGCATGTAACGGTTGTATGCAAGGAGCGTTACCGATTGTAAGCCTTGTGTATATAAAGGGCGAGAGACCATTGTAATGAGCTAGCATATTCTGAGAGTGTCATTTTAATATAGTTTATCTTCTCTGATCTTGGTGGCCTGTCCATTAGTCTATTGGTGTCTTGTTTCCGTGTCTCGTCTTTGTAAAGACGGTGCGGTAAGTACGCGTTGGGTGCTACGCCCCAAGGAGGCTAGGTTGTAGCCGTCTTTGTTGAGAAAAACACAGAATATTGTTCGGCCACAACCGAGTCTTAAACACTTCAATGAGAATGGAGAACACATAAATGCAAACTAAAGAGTGAACACAAGATGTTTACGTGGAAAACCCTAATAGGGAAAAACCACGAGAGCCCACAGACTCCGAACTATCACTATGAAGAGAAGGGGTATAATCAGAGACTCGTAGGCAACGACCTCGAGCTCGGTTTCTTCACCAAGTGGCGGTTATAACATAGTATCGCTCTGTATCTCTCTCTCCCTCTCTATCGCTCTCACTGTACAACAATTACAACAACAATAACAACACACTTCAAAGTGATTGCCCTAAGTCATATTTATACTTATATGAACTTAGGGCTATTTACAAATATAGCCTCAATAGGCTTACTCAAAACATATTTACAGATATGTCTTCTCTTTCGGTTCTCACCGGGTCTCCTCCGGTTTCCAGATCTCTTCCGGTTCTCACTGGGTCCTCTTTATTCATCACCTAAACCCATCCGGAGAGACCAATTTCCCAACAATCTCCCCCTTCACTCCGGCATGGGATATCTTGTCAGTCTAATCCGCTTTCGGCACGCGTCTAGCTTGTCGGTTGTCAAAACCTTGGTCAACATGTCCAACCCGTTCTCATCCATGTGGATCTTCGTCAGCACGAACTCTTGATCTTCTACTCTCTCCCATATCTAGTGGTATGTCCGTTGGATATGTTTCATCCGAAAATGGTAGGCCACGTTCTTTGCAAGGTGGATGGCGCTTTGACTATCGCAGTAGAGCCGGTATTCCTCATGTTGGATCCCTAGCTCCCCGATGAACTCCTTCATCCAGATTATCTCCTTGCCGCCTTCTATAGCTGGCATGTACTCCGCCTCCATGGTTGACAACGCAACCGTCTTCTGTAGCCTCGAATGCCACGAAACAGCTCAAACAGCTCCCCCTGCATAAGTCATGACATAACCGGATGTGGACCGGCTAGTATCCACATAAGCCGACATGTCTGAATCCGTGAATCCGTGGAGTTGGGGTTTAGCGGAGCCGAATCAGAGGCACATGCTCGAGGTGCCTTTCAAATACCGGAGTATCCACTTGACCATGTTCTAGTGCTCTCTTCCGGGATTGCTCATGAAACGGCTCACCACTCCGCATGCATATCCGATATCCGGCCGGGTACACACCATTGCGTACATCAAGCTCCTGACGGCAGAGGCATATGGTATCTTCATCATATCCGCCTTCTTTGCCTTTGTCCTTAGGCTCTGCTTTCCAGATAGCTTGTTGTTTGCTTGTACACCCATTTGTTCCAAAGTGTTCTCTTCCCTTTCGGCAACTCCGTTAGTTCATATGTGTGGTTTTGATATAGGGAATCCATCTCATCCTGCATGGCACTCAACCGCTTGTGGCTGTGGGTGTCTCTCTTTTCTTCTTCGAAGCTTTCCGGCTCCTCCTCATCGATTAGCAACACATGCTCTACATCCGGAAATCTCCGGGGGGCTCTTCTCTCTTGGAGAGGATATCTCCGTCCTTGGCTTCTGACTACCGATTCCTCCGTCTACTCCGAATCTGAATCCGATTCGGGATCTTGTCCAATTCCGATGCTTTCTCCTTCTTCTTCTTCTTCGGTTGGTTTAGCTTCCAGTCCGTATCCAGTCGGTTCGTCAAGTGTCATCCGATTACCAGCTAACATCCGGTTTTAAACCGGGTATATCCTTGTGTCCTCAAGCCGGTTTTCATTGGATGATCTGGAGTTCATCATCTTCTTCTCTGACTCCCAGTCAGCAATGGTCCTGTCTTCCATGAAGACTATGTCCCGACTCCGAAACACCTTCTTGTCGACCAAATCCCACACCCGGTAACCGAACTCATCATCGCCGTATCCAAGGAATATGCATGGCCCAGACTTCAGATCCAGCTTTGCTCTCTTGTCCTTCGCCACATGCACGCATGTGAGACACCTGAACACCTTCACATGCCGGTAAGACACATCTTTACCGGTCCATACTTTTTGAGGTGAGTCTCCTCCCAAGGGTACTAAGGTTTATCTGTTTATCACGTAGGTCGCCGTCATCAGCGCCTCAGCCCTAAACATCTTGGGTAACTTTGCATGTGCTAGCATGCTCCGAACTCTCTCCATTATGGTCCGGTTCATCCTTTCGGCCAACCCGTTTAGTTCCAGCGTCTTCGGCACAGTGAATTCGAGCCGATTCCCTTCGACCGGCAATACTCCTTGAACTACCCTCTGTATTCTCCTCCATTATCTGCTCGAACCGCCTTTAGCTTCTGGCCGATTTCTCTTTCCACTCTCGCGTGGAGCTCCTTGAAGACAGATAACACCTAATCCTTCCTCTTCAACGGCGAGACCCACAGCTTCCGACTGTGGTCATCTATGAACGTCACGAAGTACTGCGATCCGGCATGTGACTTCGTGTCCACTTGTCACACATCGGTATTCACCAGCTCTAGTGGTGCATTCTGTCTCATCAGTGGTCTTGACTGGAAGGAGTGTTAAGAATTAGGTAAGAATTAAGGGTTAATTCGTACCTAATTATGTGATTAAGTTAAGTGCGGAAGATTATGTGATATGTGTGTGTATGTGTGTGAGAGGAAGAGAGAGAGGAGAAATACACTTATGAACAACACAAGATGGGGGATGAGTAAACTAGAGTGTATATTATAAAACATCATCAAATACAAAAATACCATCAATGAGGTATATATAGATCTCATGTGCAAGGGTGCACATGTATGAGGAGAATATAGGTACAACCATGTAAGTCCTATATTAAATGACCTTGGGAGTGGAGGATCTAGAATATCCTACTTAAAAGTACAAGGTCCTATTTAAGTCGTTATAGTCAACACTTCTAACTAGATTCTATCTTGGTAACTACGAAGTTACATGGTTGACTAACTAACAAAACTAAGTTGAGCTTGATTTCTCAACAAGGAGGTTCAGTTTTGCTTGTTGGCCAAGCAATCGGTGCACTTTTCAAATTGCATGTCCTTCACCGGAATGAGGTTGTCTTCGGTAAGCCTCTTCATCCCCTTCTCACTTATTTGACACAATCTTTTGTGCCACAGCTCACCGGCAATGTCGGAAGCCAGGTTCACTTCTTCTTCCCGGCATAATCGAGTGTTCATCAGGCACAATGTGTTGACTTTCTGGGCCCGAGCCACTATTAGACTCCCCTTGCTGAACTTCATGACTCCGTTCCAGATGCTACACGTGTAGCCTTCATCATCTAGCCGACCAGATGATATAAGGTTCGGTCGAACCTCCGAAACATGTCGAACATCCTTCAGCAACAACTTGCATCCGGTTGTAGTCGTCAAACACATGTCTCCTATGCCAATAATTCGGCATGTACCTTCATTCCCTATACGGACACAACCGTGCTCACCGGCTATGTAGGATAAGAAGCATTTCCGATCTGGGTTAAGGTGGAACGACGCTCCGGAATCGACAACCCACGTTGTCTCATCGCCAACAAGGTTCAACTCACTCTCCTCGATGATGAGCATTAGTTCCTCTTCACTTGCTACGATCTCCGTCGTTCCCTTTCACTCCGGGCCTCGCCGATCCGGACCGTTTCGGTCCGGTGACTTCTTCGAATCGGTACTGTCGGTTCCCTTGTCTTTCCGGAAATGCCGACAGTTCTTCTGGAAGTGCCCCGGCTTGCCGCAATAGAAGCAAGTGGGCCTCCCCCTTGACTTTGACCGTCTCCCCGACTTTTGCCGGTGTTGGGGTCTCCGATTCCTTTGTCTTCCGCATTCCGATTCAGTAAGGAGGGCTTTGGCATCGAAGATCACCTCCTTGTCTTTCCAACGCGCCTCCTCATCTAGCAAGCTTGACTTGACTCTTGTTAGGGAAAGTTGTTTTCCTTCCAGCCTGGCATTGCCCAACATGACAACTAACGTCTTCGAGCTGTCAGGGAGGGAATCGAGCAGGAGCAATGCGAGTACCTCATTGGCGAGAGGTACTTCCAGCGAGGTTGCTTGGTGTATTAGCCCCTAGAAGGCATTCATGTGCTCCGCCATACTGGAGCCGTCCTGGTACCGAAGTCTCACTAGCTTCCGAAATACCGATACCCGATTAATGGCACTCTTGCTTTGGAACATGATGTTGATCTTCTCCCAGAGTTCATGAACCTTGCTCTCTTCATTGAAGTTGTTGTATAGGATCATGTCGATGAAGGACCGGGTGTATGTCGTCATCTTCATGTGCATCACCTCCCACACTATGGCGTTGATCTTATCCGGTCTCTTCTCCTCAAACTGAATCGGCAACCAAAGATCTTTAACCACCAGCATATCCCTCATCTTCGACTTCCACACTGAGTAGTTGGAGCCGGTGAGCTTGAACATGCCGCTAAATGATTCTTCCATTTCCTGTGTTGTTCGCTCTTATACCAGTTTGTTCAGAAAAACGCAGAATATTGTTCGGCCACAACCAAGTCTTGAACACTTCAATGAGAATGGAGAACACAGAAATGGGAACTAAAGAGTGAACACAAGATGTTTACGTGGAAAACCCTAATATGGAAAAACCACGGGAGCCCATAGACTCCGAACTATCACTATGAAGAGAAGGGGCACAATCAGAGTATCGCTCGGTTTCTTCGCTAGGCGGCAGTTACAATAGAGTATCGCTCTGTATCTCTCTCTCCCTCTCTATCGCTCTCACTGTACAACAGTTACAACAACAATAACAACACACTTCAAAGTGATTTCCCTAAGTCATATTTATACTTATATGAACTTAGGGCTATTTACAAATATAGCCTCAATAGGCTTACTCAAAACATATTTACAGATATGTCTTCTCTTTCGGTTCTCACCGGGTATCCTCCGATTTCCGGATCTCTTCCGGTTCTCACCAGGTCCTCTTTATTCATCACCAGATCCCATCCGGAGAGACCGATTTCCCAACAGTCTCCTCCTTACGCCCTACTAATCCCCCACTACGCATCTCTATTTCCTTGCACCACGATCACCTTGTAAGCTACCCCGAAGGACTGAGAGTGGCACATGTTCCCAACCAGTAACACTTTTGGCACACTTGGTGGTCTGTGAATCCTCGCAGCCGAGCAAGCAAGGAATGGATGTCTAGTTGCCGACGTATCAGAAAACCTACGTGACAATATCAACCACTAACTAGATCCATCACCAAACAGACAGAAGAATGCGCTACGCGGAAACCCCGCCTCAACGACCACATCTCCTCTTTTCAGGAGTACATGGTAGACTGCACGCTCACTGAACATAGCGGCTTCGATCACGAAGTCTGATTGCCACATGACCAAAGTAGTGTGAAGAAACACCACAGTAGCCCACACCGCGGGGTTAGTAACCTTCGTTGGTTGACAGTCACCATCGCAACTGGAATGGCTTTCTCATACCCCCGCTTTAATGGAGAAACCAATGTTGCAAGCCACATACAGTCATTCCTCAATGTTTGGAATGCTAATCACATCACACAACAATTTCCAGACGCGGAAGCTCACGCTTTGAAGATCGCCAAGTTCGGGTTAACTTTGGACGGTCGGGCTTCGTGCTGGCATTCCTAGATAGATTTGGCAGCAATCACAAGCTTCAACCAATTGCAATCGGTGTTCTTGTGATTTTTTCATCGGAGGGTGCCACAACGTGAAATAATCGGGTAGTTCTATACCATCAAGCAACTTCCCACAGAATTCGTAGCAGATTTCACTATGTGTTTCTAGAGTCTACGACGGAACCTTACACGGGCCCCAACAGATGAAGAGGCCAAGGAAATGTTTTTGGCAACTCTAAGACGGCCTATCTGGACCACGCTGAACACGCACAGTGTGAAAGGGGAGACGTCAGATATGGTCATCGAGCGAGCATTACAGCTTGAGTTAGAGGAGGAAGATGAAGGACTGTCCATGGCATCGCTACGGCAAGTGTTGCCCCGAGAAGAGGAACAACGATTCCGACAGGCCATTCAGTGCACAATCTATTTAAACCACGGTAGAATGTCATATGACAATACATTGCCCCATTTGCCATTCACGAGCACACACAATGGAGCAATGTGAGTACAATATGTTGAATAGGCACATATCGGTAGTACGCCGTATGAAGCCACAACGGAAATTTTGCAAGAATTACCAAGGCCAGCATGAGGAGCGTCCCTAGTATACAGACTGAAATCCAAGAACGGAATGCCAATACCGTCACCACCGTAACAACAACCCGTATTCCGACAAAGAAGAGCAGGAAGAGGAAGAGTACCGAAATACCAACCGTTACAATCAGGAGGGGTGTTGCTACGACGATCAACAACCCACCAACAATCGTGGAAGATTCAACGGATCTCGTCCAGGGACCAATGTCGTTATGAGGAGAGTTCTAAAGATGAAGAACGCCTAGCGCCGCGATAAGAATATTGTACACAACCCCGGAACAACAGGCGAATTCAAAAACCTCGGGAAGAGCAAGCCGTACCGGTAGAAACCAATACACCACCGAGGTGAGTCAAGCATACATTGTTTTGTGTGCCAGTAGCCCGGGCATTACGCGACGTAGTGTCCGTGTCACAAAGGTAAGGAACCAGCCATCAGTACAATCACGGTAGAAATCCAACAAGTCACAACACGGCAATAGGTGAAAAACACAGAATGGGTAGAACAAGATGAGATACGCAAAGAAGCCCATGCTTGGGTGGAAAAAGCAAATGCGGTGAATGTGAAGCGTATCAAACTAGAACCAGCGAACGCCTGCTTACAGAAGGACGAAAACACATTAGCACCAGACCCCATATCGCAAGCATTGGCAGACTGTCAAATAATGTTGCCCATGGATAAGCTCCTCCGTTTGGTTCCACAATTCTGACAGGTAGTGGAGAATCGTTTACGAGGCACAACCAGATTAGATGTCTTGGCCAATTTCGCGGAGTCTAGTACCGGCTCGGTAGTAGTAGATCACCATAACCCGGCCATTAAATTAGTACTGAAGGGCCAAGAAATACCGGGATGCATCGTCGATGGGGGCTCTAGCGTAAACGTCATTAGTACAAACACGTGTACTCGACGGGGCATTACATATTTGGAAGCATGCCCTTTCTGGCTCCGTATGGCGGACACCCGTTCCATCAGGCCCCTCAAGTTAATTCGGAAATTAGGAATTGTCGTCGGAGGCCATCACCTTAACATCTCTGTCGTGGTACTCGCATTAGATGCTCTGGGGGCGTATCCAATTCTACTGGACAGACCATGGTTACACTCTGCCAACATCAAACAGAATTGGCGGCATAACTGTATCAACTTCTGACGAAGCTGCAACAAAGTCCGTGTCTCTACACAGGAGACGGCAGCACCAACCAAGGGCATCACGCCATTATATGCCGAAGATATTAATATGCTGGAAGGATTGGATGATACTGAGCTTGAGGCATACCTCGATGAAAACCCGCGGATTGTGCCATTATTCGAACTTGACGTATTGGAAATCGCGGCGGAGTACACCCCAACCATTACGCTTCAAGAGCAGGAGTATGAGTATGATTCTGAGTTGATAATAGAGTTAAGTAGGGTGCGAGAAGCGTTCAAAAAAGAAATGGAAATCTCGCGTTGCTTCACCGCTTCTACATTAGAAGAAGTCAACATTAGAACGATAGAGGTACCACAACTACTCTCAATTGCTAGGGATCTGACCTCGGGTGAGAAGACAACAATAGCAGAACTGCTCCGGGAATATAGGGATGTTTTCGCATGGGCACATGAGGACATGAAAGGGTTGGATCTGGAATTTTATCAGCACAAGATCAACTTGTCCATCGACGCGAAACCTGTGCAGTAGTGACGCTACCGAATGAACCCAAATTACGCGGCTTGTGTAAAAGAGGAAATTGACAAACTGTTGGAAGCAGGGTTCATTCGGCTGGTCAAGCAAGCCCCGTGGGACCTCGTTGATGCTCACCAACACTGTAAACCGATCGGATGTAAGTAGGTGTACAAGGTAAAGTACAATGCCGACGGTTCGGTTAACCGGTACAAGGCCCGGTTAGTGGCGAAGGGATATGCGCAGACCCACGGAATCGACTACGACGAGACCTTCACTCCGGTAGCGAAGATGATGACGGTTCGGGTGGTACTGGCAATTGTTGCAGCAAGAGGGTGGCATCTTCACCAGATGGACATCAAGAATGCATTTCTTCAAGGCGATCTTGAAGAAGAGGTCTTTATGACCCAACCTCCCGGTTTCCAGACAAAGATGAACAAGTCAGCGGTATGCCGGCTGAAGAAGTCAATCTATGGCCTGAAGGAACCCCACCGAGCTTGGAATATGAAGATCACGCACCGGTTGCATAAGATGGGGTTTGCGGCTTCCAAATCCGACTCTTCGTTGTTCATCCGGCAAGGTCCGGACGTTCCGGTTTGCATCTTGTTGTATGTTGATGATCTAGTCATCACCGGACCCAGACTCGATGAAGTCAACCGAGTCAAGTCCGAGTTGTCAGACGCATTTGAGATGAAGGACATGGGGGACCTTCACTGTTTCCTTGGGATCGAGGTGATCCGAACCCCCGACGGCATACTGCTCTCACAACGACACTATGTGTTGAATATGTTGTACAAGTTTGGCATGACAGAATGCCGACTGATCTCCACACCCCTGGACCAGAATCAGAAGCTCCATCCCGACTCTGGACCGGCCTACGATGAGAAGCGGTTCCAACAAATCGTCAGAAGCCTTATATATTTAACAATCACCCGACTCGACATGAGTTATCCAGTTGGCGTGATCAACCAATATATGCAGAAGCCGACCGTGGAGCACCGTTTGTGTGCGCATCAAATTTTGCGATATGTGAGTAGCACTAAGGACCAAGGATTGTTATACTAGCATGGTATAACCAAAGAGCTAGTCGGCTACACCGATGCCGACTAGGCCGGCGATGCATCGGATCGCCGGTCCACCTCCGGCTATATGTTTTCCCTTGGTAGAGCGGTTGTTACGTGGAGCAGCAAAAAGCAGCCAACAGTGGCCCTTTTGAGCACTGAGGCTGAATACCGGGGCGCTACCGTTGCTACCTGTGAAGCCATTTGGCTTCGACGACTACTACAAGACCTACAAATCAAGGTGTCGACCCTGATCCTGATCTACTACGACAACATAAGCAGTATGCAACTCGTCAAGAACCCCGTATTCCATGCTTGCACAAAGCACATAGAAGTGCACTACCACTTCGTGCGTGAGCGTGTCCTGAGCGGTGAAGTCAAACTTCGGTATGTTCATACGGGTCGGCAAGTTGCCAACATCTTCACCAAACCGCTTAGATCGGACAAGTTGCAGCACTTCACCGAAATGCTTGGTGTTTATCATCTCGACGTGCCACACTTGAGGGGGAGAACGGGCAAAGACACCAAAACAGGCAAAGGCAAAGAAATAGTCGATTGCGCCGATAAGGGAAGAACCGACAAAGGGGGAGACAAGAAGAAGGAAGGAGCCGAGTCAACAAAGGAAGTTGACACATCCGAACATGTCGGAACAAGCGGCAGCAGCGGTAGAGTTAAGAAGAACAGAACCGACCAGAAGAAGATGGCCAAGACTCGGACATGGTCCGATGTGGTGAAGGGCGTGGAACTGAAAGACAAATCGGGAGAAACCGACTCGGACAAGAGCTAGAACGAATCGGAGACAGTCGATTCGATTCAACAGACGAATTCGGAAGAATCAGATCAATTCAAGGCCAAGAGGACGAGAAGGCAACGAAAGTCGACGCCAACACGAAGGAATTGGTGAATCGGCACGCGCCGAAGACACAACAGGGAGGGAGCTGAATTGGGCCTGTTGAGCAGACAAGCCGACCGAGGAGGTCGAGGTGCGCAGAATTAGAAGGGTCGTGGCAACCGGGACTGGACCGAACGAGGAGCGCGAGCGAGGCGAAGTGACGCCAGAAGGAGCCAGGTGGAAGCACCCACTGCCATGGAGACTGACACTACGATCCGACCTCAAGTTGAGCTTGAGGGAGAGTGTTGAGCGGCAAGGTCAACCGGATCTGGATCGGCTGAATAAGCCTGAGCCCGATCGGTGAGCCGGTGAGCAAGCAAGCCGGTGAGCTAGGGAGTTGGTTAGCCGAACTGACACTACGATCTGACCTCAAGTTGATAATCTCTCTTTGTGTGATAATCTCTCTCTGTTGCTACTCGGCTAGGCCGGTTTGTCTGACGCTTCCGCACTTAATCTTTTACAGACACAAAGCTACACAGTACGTTGTGGGCATACCAAACGAGTTACAAAACAAGTATACAGTCCACGCCTTTCCGGTTAGCGTTTTGGTTAGACACCATAATGCCCATCGAATTCCAGGTGCCCATTTTAAGGATTCAAGTACGCGACAGATTGACGGAAGGCCAATCCGAGCAAATCCGGCTGCAACAACTGCTCGAACTAGGCGAAGCTCGGGTCCGCAACATGGCCATATTAGAGCAAGAGCAGTGATGGCGTAAGGCGTTTGTAGATCAACATTGGGACAGACAAGAGAAAGACTTCAAGGTTGCGAAAGTCGTACTAGTCTTTCAAACGCGCATGGGGCCAATGCCTAGAAAGTTGCGATTCCACTGGACATGGTCGTACTGGATAATTGGGGCGGAAAATGAGACCTTTCAGTTAGGTACACTCGCCAGAGAAGTGTTACGCCAAAACGTGAACGGATTTGGACTGAATCCTTACCTAGGATCTATGCCCCCAAACCCGTTTCTTGTCATAATAGACACAACAGATGGATCCCACAGTAAGCAGTGACCGGGACCCACGGGTAACAAATGTAACAGTAATGTTGTACCAGTAACCGTTTACGGTTTAGGGTTTAGGAAAAGGAAAAAAAGAGAAGATATTCATGACTATTAAAAGGACTTTATGCATGCACAAGTCCCAAAACCAAGAACACGTGTCACCACGATGTCACACAGGCCTATGAGCCCTAATAAACAAAAAGAAGGAAACAGAAGGTTTTCTGCACATTACAGAAAACAACCTCCTGCCATCTACTCTCCTCGTTCTCCTCGCGCCCCTCGTGCTCCTCGTTCTCCTCGCTCTCCTGCATATCGTAGGCACCACGTACAGTGCAGCTCACGTGCTTCACCCATCCAACTCTCCCCGCACAAACCCTGTCCACCCACGATGCCAATCATCATCTCGGCAGCCTTGCGTGGGTGGCTCCTGGAAATGGGGTTTGAGGGGTACATCTGGGTAGCAGAAGTGCCACCGCACGACGATGTGCTAGACATCGCCAAGAAGCTCAACATCGACACGGTAACGAATCCTAGTATCCGGAAGAAATTGTGTGTGTCTGCAACAGGCAAGAAGCACTTCAAAATACCTCCATCGAACGAACTGGAGAGGTATCTTGGACAATACTTGACATGCACCAAGGCATACAAAACAAAGAAAATCCCGGATCCTTTTTTTCTGGAAGGCTATTAAAAATAAAAATCTCTGGAAGACAGTCAAGTTGAGTCAAGACCAACTATAGAAGGCACAAGAGTGCATTGTGCAATTAGAAAACAAGACGATGATAGCGCAACATATCCCCGAACCTACCCCTCCTCCCCCCCCCCCCCCCCGATACCGAATTGAACACTCTACAGGAGGAGGTTGAAGCTCAAACCGCCATAGCCGCAAAAGCGAAAAGGGATATTAGGGCCAAAGGAAGAAGGGCGACCAAAGCACTTGAGGAGAAGCTTGACGCAGAGATAGCAGCCCATAGCAGCACAAAAGAAGAAAAGAGAAAGTTGCAAGGGGAATCAAAGAAGACAGAGGTCGTCATTGCAGGGCTTCACAAGTTAATAGAAAGGAAGAAAGCGTGGTACGACGAACAGATAGTACGTGAACGTGAACAGATGCACCAGGTAAAATTCCGACTGAACAATGAAATGGGACGGCTCGAAGAACTACATTTAAAAGGGTCTCAGATTTGGGCAAAAACGAAGAGCTATTATGAGGAAGCAATGACGGTCAATAAGCGTAAAATTGAAAACCTCAAGAAGGCCCTGGAATAAGCGCAAGCCCGCGTCCAAACGATAACGGACAATGTACGCGTACTCCTTCAAACAAATCGTGAGCGGTTTACAACGCAATTGAAAACAACGTTAGACAAAGGATGGGCAGTGTGGACTACGCAAGTAGTGGAATTGCACACTTACCGGGCGGACTGGGAGAAACGCCGCAAAGAGGCCAGAGGCTTCTACAAACTCCATGAGGAGAGCATTGCAATGGTACGAGAGGACCTCACACAGGATTATCAAACGCTCGCTAACCAGTACTGTGAAGAACTCACGCAATTGCTAGACGATTTCGGGGAAAGTCAGGAAGATATCTTCCACCAGTTAATGGAGCTCAGTAGCAAGAGCCAAAGGGCAGAGGCAATAACAGTACCAGACAAAGACTCCACTGAACAAAACGAGCCCCAACCTAACCCAATTGACGTGCGGAGGAAATAACTACACCAAGCCACCTCGAGGACGTTACTAGTGGAGAGGAGCAGCAACCGGATGCCTGCCCACGCCAGGAAGAGCCCTCGCCGGAGCCACAAGGAAATGTCTCAGAGAGTGTACCACAATGATGTTGCATGAAGAAGTCAACGTGGAAACCAACGTACCAGTCAAAACGAACGACAAAGCACCTACGGACATCACGTCGCCTCCGGCGCATAGCGAACTAACGGAGCCGCATGATGAGGAACTGACGCACTGATTGAGCATACCAACGAAGCACCTATGGACCTCACGTCGCCCCTGGGGCATGACCAATGAATAGAGCCGAACATACTCAACATTTTGGGCGACGAATACGAACCGTGTGGGTTCAATGTGCCATGGCATTGTCCCACAGGCATGCCAGGTGTTGTCCGTCAGAATTGTAACCGTCGTACATAATGCATGAATAATAGAGTATTATATTAGGAGTGTTAAAGTAACACAGGTAACGGTTGTATGCAGGGAGTGTTACCGAGTGTAAGCCTTGTGTATATAAAGGGCGAGAGACCATTGTAAAGAGCTAGTGTATTCTGAGAGTGTCATTTTAATATAGTTTATCTTCTCTGATCTTGGTGCCCTGTCCATTATTCTATCGGTGTCTTGTTTCCGTGTCTCGTCTTTGTAGAAGACGGTGTTACAGTAAACCCAAGGTAAGTACGTGTTGGGTGCTACGCCCCAAGGAGGCTAGGTTGTAGTTGTCTCCTCTTGACGTCCTATGAATCCTGCACTACGCAACTCTATTTACTTGCACCACGATCACCTTGTAAGCTACCCCGAAGGATTGAGGGTGGCACGTGTTCCTAACCGGTAACAATATTCTCCTCCATTATTTGCTCGAACCACTTTCAACTTCCGGTTGGTTTCTCTTTCTGCCCTCGCATGGAACTCCTTGAAGACAAATAATACTCAGCTCTTCATCTTCAGAATAGAAGCCCACAACTTCTGGCTACATTCATCACTAAAGGTCACAAAATATTGTGAACCAACATGTGAGTTCTTATCTACGTAGCATACGTCCTTTGTTCCAGCGGTGCCTTTGTTCTCAGCGGGGATCTTCATTGGAAGGAGGTTCTGATCTGCTTTCCGGCCAAGCAATCAGTTTCTTTCATATTTGCTAGGATTCATGTTTCGGCTATTATGAGATTAAATTTCTTTACTTAAATCTATATGAGAGTATATGAATCTATGATTCATGCTTTGGAGGTTATGAGTAGATTTGGAGGCTAGCAATACATTTATGAGAGTACATGAATCTACAAGTATCTAGTTTGTTTCATATTTGCTAGGGTTCCTACTTATAGCTTCAATCTTTACTTCAATTTTTTAAGCCTTGTGTGCTATCACAAGAATCTCTACATGTGACACATAAATTATTGCTACGTAGAATCATCAATGACTTGGCAAATATATAGATGGCATTTTTACTTCAATCAAAACACAAAATAAGAGAAAACACACACTTCACTAGATTGTCTACATTCATTAATTGTGTTGCTTTCAGATTATATGCAATTATGGTAATTATGCATGTTCTACTATCTTGGATGTGTCACTGAAATTTATAGTTGTTCTTGTGAAATATCACAATGTGTTCTATGACTTTGTGATAGAACATTCTATGTAATAACATTGGTGTTTTATTAAATATGACTTGATCTCTTATTTGGAAATGTATTAATGAATTAACCTCTAGGACCTCATTGTACGTATGTAGGATTTAGCTCGGCAAAGGACCTTAGAAGTATTGGCAAGAACTACGTGTATTTGTCATCGAGCCTTCTAGAATAAAAGCATAGAGAGAGAAAGCAAGTGTCACAAGCAGTGTTGGGCAAAGTCCCAGGAACAGTGTTAATGTTCCGGTTGAATTGGGACTTTTGCTCGCCACCATGAGGAACAGCCGGAATTGATTCCAACAAGGTTTTCCAACAAGCTGGAATCTAGCCAGTTCATATTTTATGAACCAGCTATTAATATAGATTAGAAAAACTTTATAAAGTTTTTCTTTTAAGTTCCCCCCCCATTTCCCCTTGTTTTTCCCATAGCTTTCCTTCTTCATGTTGCTCACTGCTCCCTCTCTATTCCTTTGCGTTGCTCATTGCTCCCTCTCAGTTCCTTCTCCGCATTGCTCGTGGCTCCTTGTCTGTTCTTTGTTCGCTATGCTTCCTTCTTTGCTGCTCCTTGTGGATCCTTGTTCATTCGTTGCCCATTTCTCCTCCATGCTCGCTCGTTATTCATTGCTCCCTATTGCATGACATCTACTATTCGCTACTCCACTCTGAAGTACGTATCTTTCCGGCTTTTCTTTC
This sequence comes from Azolla caroliniana, assembly GCF_043228905.1. NCBI lineage: Eukaryota > Viridiplantae > Streptophyta > Polypodiopsida > Salviniales > Salviniaceae > Azolla > Azolla caroliniana. Next base: position 9,164,542 of record NW_028230456.1, on the reverse strand, counting down.
ACTATTTATGAATTCTCTTTTTCTATCAGTTTTCTCTATTTTTCTCGTTGTTTGCATATGTTCTCTGTGTTTTCTTTTCGGTTCCTATTGGTCAAATGGTTGTTTTAGTCTTGTTGTTCAAGAACGGCGGCTCTGCTGAGGAAATCAATGATCGAACTATTATTCCTCAAAGACCTTTCGCCAATTGATCCAAAATCGATTTGCCAAACAAAATAGGCCAATCGTTGATTTGAGCATGTCTTAGATTGATGTTTTTCTATCTAATGTACGTTAGAGCCCACCATTGACTAGCATTAGAGCCTCCATCACAATTGGCTCCACATTAGTATATGTCCTCATTTTCTCTTTGTTTCTCATGTGCGCACATTTATTTTTGAGTACCAACTCTACTATCTTTTATTTATAGATGATTGCCAAAGCTTATGTTTAGAGCATCTAAATAAAGCTCATTAACCTTCTTGTCATTTTCCTGACCATGAAAAGTTTGTAGCGTGCTAATTTGGCCCAAAGGGGATGTACAAGATAAATGTTCCTTCAGGACCTTATCTTGATATTCGTCACATAAATATTGTTGTTCTAACCTAGACAAACCATGTGAACACGCCATGTAATCTAATAACTTAATTACTCTTGATGAGACATTATTGGGCTTGGCCAATGGGAACAATTGGTCAAAGGTATTCATGGATGGGGACAAATAGAATCAATTGTGATTTGCAAGATTTTGTAGTATAGACTATGCAAAAAACTAAAGAAAGAATAGAAAAAGTTTAGATAAGAAATACATAGTTGTTACAAAAATAAAAATTGTACCAAGTTAAATAACTAAATAAAATTTTGAAAAATGTGAACCTGATAGGTCTTAGATTTTTTTAAATCCTAGACAAAAGCATTATTGTCACTCCCCCACATTAATGAGATAAAGTTATTCCCTAGCTAACACTGTGACACACTTACATTAGACCACTTGTAGAACTCTGCCCAACACTAGATCACATTGCATTCTGACATATATGAACCATAGGTACCATACGTGCATTCACATTCGAGCATATTTCAATCACTCGAGTATGGTAAATACCATACCTGTGTATTTCTTATTTACTATAAAGCAAAATGTTTTTCTAAGGTTAAAAAGTGACAAAAAAATTTAAAAACATCGAAGAAAACAAACATACCTTCTTTTAATGTTGCATAATTGATCTTTATTGTTCTACTTGTTTCATATATGATAACATGTGCTTGATCAAATGCTTATACTAACCTTTATATCACAATAGAAGTGAGATGAAATGTCTGCTTTTGTTTTCTCCATGTACCGTTTATAAGTAATATACGGAGGTGAATCTTTCAAAAATACAAAAAGAAAACATAAAAAAAAACATAAGTATGTTTTCATAACACATGCATTTGTTTACAGAGTATGAAAAATGCAAATATTATGTTTCTATGCATGACACCACATACATGTGATGCAACTTTAGGAAAAAAAGACTCATCATGCATCACATACATGTTATCCTACTTCAAGTTTGCTTATATTCTGTAGATTGAAAGATAAAATCACTTTTACCTTGATGCAACCATTTCGATACATCGACCTTGAAAACATTAAAAGTCAATGGATCTCAAACAATTTGGGAGCATTTGGGATGCATCGAGAAACAATTTAAAATCACCTATGAACATGCCTACACGAGCCATTGATAATAAATTATGCATGAAGGGCCATTCTTACTTAAATATGTTAGTACCATCTTGATGAGGATAAATTCCAACCGACCAAATGACCATATCATAATTATGTGGAGTACCATTTTACGAGGATAAACTCCAAACGACCATGTGTCAAAATCACTGATTTCAATCGCAAAATATCATCCATATGGATCATAACACATTATGTATATGAGAACAAAAAGTAGCATGAAATAACATTTATACTTGACTGAAGGACAAAAGGTATCACAAATAAATAAACAAGTGATATAGTAAGTACATAATGTGCTGAGTCATTCTGAAAGGGTGTATTTTGCACATGCTTCTCGTGTGGGATGACAAAAAGAAAACGAGAAGGAGACATTGTTATAGTTCCAACATTTATGTTTGTAGCTCTCGATGGTGGTGGTGGTGGTAGTGGGGGTTTAAGAATAAGGAAGGCTAACATTATTAGTAGTCCTTCAGCAAGCTTGAATACACATGGCTCTGCTTAAGCAACTACCATGGCCCTTCTTCTTCTTCTTCTTCTTCTTCTTCCTTTGCTCATGCTTAACAATAGAATCATGGGGATTAAAAGCCCCGCCTAGCAGTAATGGCATTATTATTGATGAGGATTATGATAGCTTCCCCAACGATACTTACATCGACCGGAGAGCCTTTCCCGACGATTTTAAGTTCGGTGCCCTCACATGGGCATTTAAGGTATATATATATGTGTGTGTGTAAGCAAATTTATAATTCTACATTTTGTATACATTGCTTGTATTCTAATGGATTTCATAACTTGTGATTCTAATCTTGTAAAGCTTACCCCGCATAACTAAATTTGTGTGTAATATATTGTACAGCATGAAGGAGCTGCCTTCATTGATGGTAAAAGTGTGAGCACTTGGGATGCTTTTGCTCTAGAAGATGGTTTGTGCTCTTGATTTTCTTCTTATATATATATTCATCTCTCACTAACTCCTCATTAAGCTTTTTACTATTATTGGTGATTAGGGTTTAGGGTTTAAGGTTTTGGTAATGCATATATATATACATACTGTTTCGATTAGTTCTACATGTAAACTTGAGCTCATAATTTCATCTCTGTGCAGGAATAGTGGAGGATAACACTACTCCGAATGATGGTGGTGATCAATATCATCACTACCATGTAATTTTATTTATTTATTTGTTGTCGTTGAAGGGAAGTATACAATGTCAGAATTAAGGATCTAATAATACATGGTATATAATGTGATGTAATTATAGGAGGATATTCAATTAATGGCGGACCTCGGTTTGGATAGCTATAGATTCTCCATCGCATGGACTCGAATTCTCCCAAGTAATTAATTCCATCCATCCAACCATTTCTGTAATTAACCGATTGGTAATTAGCATATATTCATAATTTGTAGTACACAATACTTTGTTCAATGTAAGCAACTTCACAATGGGTATCACAATTTCTCCTTAATCCCGATTTTAGCTCACGACCAAGCAGATTTCTGACAGAAGAATTGACTTGTTGCGTATATATAATCCGTTGATCAGATGGGAGTAGGGGTGATGTTAACCAAGCGGGTATTGATTTTTACAATGATCTAATCAACAGTCTCATCGATGCAGGTACATAATTTGTGGCTAATGCATAAATATACTCCTCATGTTAATAAATATATACTTAACTTACTACCACATATATATATATATATATATATATGGTATGTCAGGGATTGAAGCTATGGTGACATTGTACGAGCAAGATATGCCGCAGAGTCTGGAAGAGAGCTATGGAGGATTATTGAGTCCCTTATTCATGTGCGTACCTTTTTTCCGTGCACTCCATCCATGTTAACTAATCAATTTAACTCTCCGCGCATGCATACATATATACATACATACATACATACATACATATGCATACATATGCATGCATATAGGACAAGAAAGAACACCAAATGGATTTGGTTGTTTATGATTCTCATATATAATTGTGGGTGTTTATTTGGGGCTAGAGATGATTTCGTGTACTATGCCAACGTATGCTTCGATGCATTTGGGGATCGAGTGAAGCATTGGGTGACATTCGACGAGGCGAATGACTTCGTGCCATGGGGGTATGCTGGGAGGGCGGCCCCGCCTGGGAGGTGTAGCATTCCCACTTACGTCCTCCCATCTAACTGCACTATCGGGGACTCTGCTACTGAACCCTACATTGCAGCACACCATGTCCTCCTTGCACATGCGTCGGCAGTTGAACTATATCGACAGAAATACCTAGTGAGTCACCACTACCTCTAGCTAAAAGCATCAAGTCAAGCTAATGCTCACTAGAAACTATATGAAGTGACAACATTATATTGGTGGACAAACATATTATATTAATAATATGGCAAACGTTTGGACAACCATATGAACAATAACATTGTATTAGTCCAAGCAATCTTCATAATACTTGTCTCTCTTTGATATATATATATATATATATATATATGTATAGGGAAGTCAACATGGTGATATTGGAATGGTCATATGGTTCAAGTGGTATGAGCCACTTAGCAATTCGACGGCAGACCTAGAGGCATCCGAGAGGGCCATGCAATTCACAGTTGGATGGTTTATACAACCTCTACTTAAAGGGGAGTACCCTCAAGTAATGAGGGAAATGCTAGGATCACGCCTACCAAATTTTACAACAGAGGAGTCCATCCGTTTGAGAGGCTCTATCGACTTTCTTGGCTTGAATTCTGTCACCGCCATCTATTGCACCTACGATGATCACTATCTTCCCAACACTGGATATTGGCAGGACATTAACATTACACGAACTGGTGATATACATATATTTATCTACATATATATTATTAGTCATCAATTACCCAAGTTCATAAGTTTCTCATAATGTTTTCATGTCCAATATACTCACACCATGCATGGCCTTCGTTGATCCAGGTTATAAAGATAACATTCCAATTGGTGAGTACACTGGAGACTATGTTGTTCCATGGTGCATTGAGAAAAGCCTTGCCTATGTGAGGGAGCATTATGACAACTTCCCCACGTACATCACATCATTAGGTAAAAAATCGGATACACTCTTCACATGCATGCATGTAGGTGCACACATCTTCCCATTCATATTAAAATATTTATAAAAGAATAAAATAGAAATCCCCTACACATGCTATATCAAGTCATGTTGTTTGTCGTACAAACCATTGCTTCTATATGACTTAGCTCACATATTCTTCATCGATGTGAGATGGGGTGTTGGGGTACGAGATACAATGAATATACTTGTCAATTATCCATACGTTGGTGTAAACTTATTCGACAACTTAATTATCATGCTTTGATATATGACTAATATAAACTCTTACTACGCACAATCATGAAATGTCATCTATCTCTCTATTCATGTTGTCATCATTGCTCTTGTTTGGGTTTTCTCTTGGAATGTCAATAGTTTCTACTTCTAAAACTCTTCACATGTAATCTTATGCATAGTAATTATCGGCCTTTCGTTGTCTACATTGTATTCGAAATATATTGTGTGCCACCAATTTTTATTAATTAGATGTTGAACTCTAAGTGCTTGGATGCATGTAGGTCATGATACATAAAAGCATCAAGTTGTATTTGGCAACTTCCTATTTCTCGTGATAAGAATCACAACCATTGAAATACTCTTTGGAAATGTGTGTCATATTAAGTTGATGTCTAGTTCTCTTTGCATAGACAGAATTACTTAAGAGACATAGCATGTCTAAAAGTAAGACCTTAATTTCACAAGTGTGGCAAATAAATGAAATGCTTTGTGAGTACATAACCATTAAAATAATTCTTAACAATGAAGACTTATAATTGAAAAAAATGCTGCAACACCTTGTTTTATGTTTTTAGTTGTTGGGTTGGTTTAATCTAAATATCAATCATGTGGATTGTTTTATGTTTTTAGGTGCTGGATTTAATGCAAGCCTTAATGATGTGGATCGTATAAGATACTATTCATCATACATGAAGTCCTTGATTGTCGGAATAAGGTAATGCCTCTATCATATGTTATCTCATTTATCTAACAAATGGACCTAACATTTATCGATAAATGGCTTTTTCTCTTCTTCATAATACAGAAATGGGTCAAACGTTTTGGGATTATACATATGGTCTCTTATTGATGGATTTGAATCCGTTTATGGTTTATCAACACAAAAGTTTGGAATAATTTATGTTGATGAAGAGTTCAATAGATATCCAAGGCTCTCAGCGTTATGGTTTAAGAATATGCTAACCACATACAACTTTAGTAAATCATATATGTGAATGACATTGTGGCTACAAATCATAAAGTGAATTGGCGTTATCTAAAATGCAGTCAAGAACATCAATACACTAGACTTTTTAACATACTTGGTAGTGAAAACTGTTTTTTATCTTATTCATGTAAACTAGTCTATCTCATGCATGCTTGCAATTTTGCCCAAGTTGTCCAAGTGGATTACCCTTAAGGGCAAGAGTACAACATTTTTAAAGAATTGTTGCTTTTAAATGTCTGGTCATTGATGTTAATATAGTTGATCTTTTAATCCACTTGGTTTTGAAAATTGATAGTGATCTTATTTATCTTAAAGAAACTCTTTCACATGAAACGCATTAGAGATATGATCTAATGTAAGCGTATGATAAGGAGAAAAGAATGATAGATAGATGGATAGAAAGGAGAGAGAGAAAGAAGGGTTTCGATCCACCCAACCACCCTCGAGCGAAGGGATCGAGACAGACTCGAGCCTCAATCGGCGTCCCATACCACCGTTGTGGCGTCGAGTCGTACCTGGTGCTAGCGCGCTTGCTACAAGAGTTGAACCACCACGAAACAGAGTCTCGACGTAGTCAAAAGATGATGAAATGAGGGTAGCTAGGCCTCTTATTTATAACGATACCCAAGGCCCCCAAGCAAGTTCACACTTGGCCTAATGGGTTGGTCTCAATCCCGAGGATTAAAAGTAATCCTCCCCTTCTTTACACTCTCGTTTAACCCTCACATTTATCCACGTGTATAGAATACTACTGTAAATTCTCACCACGGGATATTATATGGTCATGCCCGTAACATACTCCCCCTCTTTAAAACATTGCACTCTTGCAATGGAAAGTTAGGGAAGTTAGTTTTGAGAGTATTTTCGCTTTACCATGTGGCATCTTTTATTGATTTATCCATCCATTTTATTTTAAATTCTCAGATTTCTTTAGTACGTAATTGTTTTGTTTTAACATTGAGAATTCTTTCTAGTACATGTGAAAATGCACTCTTTCTTGAGTTGTTTTTATATTATCTCGTGCAATATGCAACATATCTTGCATATCCCGAAGAATGTTTTGCGTACTTCGCAACTCATCATGATGTATATTAACATCAATCGGGGCTCGTGGCTGAAAACCATACATCAACATAAAGGACTATATCCCGTCGATGTATGCTTGGAGCTATTATAAGCAAATTCCTAAATTGGGAGATAACGTTCCCATTTTGTGGGTTTTACACCAACGTATGCTTGAAGCATGTCCTCAATAATTTGATTTACTCGTTCTGTCTGTCCATCGGATTGAGGATGATCCGTGGAGCTCATGGTCAATGTAGTTTCTAACTTCTTAAAGACTTGCGTCCAGAAGTCACTAGTAAATTTTGGATCTCGATCACTCACAATATCCATCGGTAACCCATAAAAATGAAATAACTCGTCAACGAATTGGTAAGCCAATTCAGGAGCTATTACCGTGGTGTTAGTTGCAATAAATCTGGCCATTTATGTTAGTCTATCAACCATAACCCAGATGCCATCATCGCCTTTTTGGGTGCGAGGAAGGCTAACAATAAAATCCATGGATATACTTTCCCAATTATTATTGGGAATGTCCAAGGGATATAAAAGTCATGCCGCTTTAAGTCGCTCAACTTTGATAACCTGACATTGGTGACATTTAGTCACATAGCTATGTATGTTAGGACGCATCTTAGGCCAATAGAATTGAGTGGAGATGAGAACGAGTGTACGATGTATTCCAGGGTGCCCTGTTGAGGGTGCATCATGACATTCAAAAATAATTCTCTTTTTGACCTCAGGAAAATCTGGAACACAAACCTTCCCATTACGGTAGAGCAGATCGTTAGCAATCTGGAAGGATTCCTTCGAGGATGTGGTGGTGTCTGTTCCAGACTCAACTCTTGCCTAGTATTTCGCAAAATAACTGTCATCAGGATACTTTCCTCGAAGTTGATCATAAAGATCCGATGTTATTTCAGTGAAGCTAAGCATGTTAACTTCATGAATGCGACTTAGTGCATCAGTGACAGTGTTCATGGAACCTTTACGATATTGTATGGAAAAATCAAAGTCTTGGATGAGATCAGCCCATCGTGCCTTACGACCTTTCAAGTCTTGTTGGTCACAAAAATATTTCAAGGACTCTTGGTCCGTAATTACCACAAAACGATTTCCATAAAGATAATGGTGCCATGTTTTGATCGCATGTATAACTACAAATAATTCCTTTTCTTGGACGGTATACTGACATTGAGTAGAATCAAGTTTCTTAGTCTTGAATGCTATTGGTTTACCATCTTGATATAAGATAGCACCTATAGCATAATCACTTGCTATTGGTTTACCATCTTGATATAAGACAACACCTATGACATGTTTAGCATGTTCTTGTAATGTACGACTATAAACTAATATATCATCCAAGAAAATAACGACAAATTTTCCAAGTTGTTCTCGGAAAATGTCATTCATTTCTTGTTGAAATTTAGCCGGAGCATTGGTCAAACCAAAAGGCATAACCAAAAACTCATAATGGCCATAGCGCATACGAAATGCCATTTTAGGAACATCGTCCTCACTTATACGAATTTGATGGTAGCCAATATGGAGATCAAGTTTCGTAAAATACCGAGCTCCCTGGAGACGGTCAATTAGATTGTCAGCCCGGGGCAATGGATACGAATTCTTGATCATCACGTTATTCAAGCGTCGGTAATTAATACACATATGCCATGTGCCCTCTTTCTTTTTAACCAAGAGAACTGGTGCACCCCATGGAGATTTACTATAATATATATAACCCATTCGTATATAGTCCTTGAGTTGCTTAGGTACCTCATCCTCTTCGGATCGACTTAAGCGATAAGGAGGTATACTTATTGGTGCAACACCAGGCACAATATCTATACGATGGTCTATATTACGTTTAGGAGGTAAACCATCTGGTAGTTCACTCGAGAAAACATCACGAAAATCATTTAAGATTTCATCAAGTTGTTGTTGTTCAAAATATGTTAACTGAATCGAGAAATTATCGATATTGTAAATGTGAATGTCCGGATCAAGTACATAATAAAATAGAGTAGAACAAGACAACTTGGATATTGATGGAGAGGAAACAATCGAGAGGGATTGTTTTTTTACACATTGAATAAAATGAGTACAATCGTTCAGTACAAAAGTTATTGAATGATGAACCCAATTAATAGATAAAGAAGAGTTTTTATTATAGAACCAGGGATAACCTAGTATTACATTAGTGGTACAAAGATTCATTACATGGAAGTCTGCTTCCTCTATATAAGTATCAATAGAAATTCCTAATGAATGAATCACCCCGTTGATGTATTGTACTCTTCTATCAGCCAAGTGCACCATATAGGTGTGATCACTTACGCTGGGTTGGATTCCCAATATCTGAACCAAACGATCATTCACAAAGTTGTGTGAGCTTCCCAAATCAAACGAAAATTGTACAGGAGATCCATTGATATACCCGTTTGCATGTAGTAAATCATTGGGACCCAATACATATTGAGGGAAAGAACATTGACAATTACTTAAATGATGTGTATAGACCTGAAGGACATTAGGAATCTGACCTTTATGGTCAGCAGCTTTAGATTTGATGTCGTGCTCTTTTCGTTGGAGCTTTCGACATTGCTCTTTTGTATGACCCTTCCTTTTGCAAAATACGCAAAAAGGATGTTGTCTCTTACAATCGTGATCCATGAATTTGTTGGGTGTCTTGTGTTTCCCAGTGAATTGCGACTGCTTAGTACGGAGCGCTTCGTTGGGTTTGTTGTGGTCCTTCTTCGAAGTGCGTTGATAGCGAAGAACTATTTCAACGACCTCTTTGAAGGATTGTGGATCCTTATCGTGCACTATCCAGTGATAGTCCGAATTGGGGATGCCATTGACAAAACAAACTATTAATCAATTGTCCCCTTCTAGACCCGAGTTTTGGATTTGGGTTCTAGCATGGTGGACATAGTCTTCTAGGAGGAAAACTTCCTGCTAGAGAGGTTCATTAAAGCTTGTGCTTCCTCGGTTCGAGAGGGAGGTTGCAGAAATTGGCCCTTGAAAATTGTGACAAAATTTGTCCAGGTATCGGGCAATGTCCCCAAAGTACAGAGCCCACGCCACCAGGCAACGGCCTTACCCCTTAGTTCTCGGCCGACATATGCAATCTTCGTACTATCTGGTGTCGGATAGAGCTCAAAATGAGACTCCCATCTTTCCTTTTTTTCTCCCGTAAATGGCTTAATGACAAATGATGGTTCACCCTGTCACTCATCAGGTCTATTAGTCTCACGTTGTAAACTAATGACACGTTGTCATAAAGATCCGTCACTACGTGCGGATCGTGAGGCGGAACCGCCGAGGTTTTGGACCGGAAGGATTTGAAGTTTGTACTAGCTTTTGGTATTAAATTTACATCGAAAACATTCAAAACACCATGCATCGCGATCAACTGACCGATCCGTCTATCCCGACTAGTTCAATCCGATCTTGCCTGTCGCCATCTCGCCGGATCCGGTCGGCCAAAATCTTTACAAGTAGTTAGGCCACACCCATTCATCAGATTAGTTTAGCTCAAGTCACCTTGAACATTCTATGATCTACTCATAAACACAAAGTAATAAGTTTTGGCTCTGATTATATACTGTGGGATCTTGATTTGTCCTATCTATGTGGGATATCTCACAATTTTGTTTTTCTCTTCTTCTTCTCAAACTTCTCACTCACATAACTTGACACTAAGTTGTCCATTTCACATGTAGTAAAATGCATTCGGGAGCTCTTGAAGACCTCCATCTTCCTGTACCAAGATATTAAGCTAATCTAAAATAGTATCTTCACTATTATTGTTTTATATTTTGTGTGAAGAACCATACTTAATTTTGTACATTCCATTCAATTTTCACACCGTTGCCGAAAATCTTCATGACAACATGCCTCGAGAGCACTTTGAGATTGCCGAAGTTCGGTCATCTGTTGAGCGGTGAAACTAAGGTATTGGCTTATTTGTGAAAAATACATCTCAATGGACATTTGTCCAAAAGGATTTCCTTGAGTTCCTTCGGATTGAGCGGATGACATCGAGTCGTTATTTTGAGCCATTGAATGATTATTTCTGGCAAAGAAATAGGATAAGGTCAGACAAATAGTCATAACATCATGTCGTGATGTAAACATATCATGGGCAAACATGAATCGATATCATGATCTCATGTCAATGCCCCTCTAGACGTATGAGATGAGGTTAAGGATCAGGTTACTATGGTAACACAAAGGTGTTTTAAAAACCATGGGGGTGACAAATAAATGTCTTTCCCTGATCTCTATATCAATTTTTCATGGTGGCTCCCCGAGCCACAACCATGTATGTTCGCGTCATGAATAGTTTATACATGAAAAAAATGTTAACAATAAACTATGTTTCGATGCCCACATATGTGGTTTTGGCTCTTTAAGTCCCATTACGAGGACCCCGAAGTGCACTTAGACCTCAAGTCTAAACATGTGTTATAGTCATATGTATCAATGATGTTGTATGGTCTTGGTCATATTAGAACTCGAGACCTCGAGAACAAATGCATTAAACACTTGAGCCAACCAAGTAGGTTGCTCTTCTTGAATGTTTAATATTTAATGCGTATAAGAGATATGCGAGACATTTGCCCATATATGTTTTTTTAAAAGAAACATATATGTCAAGAGTTCTTATTGCCCCCTCGTTTACCACAAACTTTGTTGGTACGTTACTTGACCTCAAGTCTCGTAATTACGATGGCATACGCCAAAGTGCAACCTAATGGTCAAGCCAAATGAGCCCTCTTTTCGTAGTAGGCCCACGTGGCCCATCACATGGTTACGTCATTACGAATGCCTTTCGTAAGAATGATCTCATGGTGGCATCGTATCCATGTATTGAGGGAGGGATGTTGGATATGTGTGTCATAAGAGCGACGTCACATCAAGTGGGTCAAGCCCTACACAACATTGTGGCTAAGATTGTTTCATTACATAACAAAATCGAAGTCACCAACAGGGATGTCAACAATAAAAATTTGTTGAAAAGGGATGGTGACAATGCCATTCTCACAAAAATGTGAGGATGGCCACCAAGATCCTTTCCCTGAAAAGGAAAACATTTGATATTGAAATCACGTAATAAGTTATATACACATATGTATATTATCACATATATACTATCAAATACGTATACACGTGACCACATATGCATATATAAAAGAAATCGTAATATAAAATAGCCAAAAATGATGTAATCGAGATACGTAATCGAGGCATATACCCTCTACGCACACGAAACATCTAAAAATAAGGGTTAATCGTAATACACAATTGAGGTTTTGACCTCATACACATACGACACCAAACGCATTTCATTTACATACAAATCAAGGTAATGATCTCGTACGCAAATGTAGCATATGTTTGTGAATGTAATACATAATTGAGGTATTAACCTCGTACGAATACGACACTAATCACATATTAAATATATGTCAAATGAGGTATTGACCTCGTGCACATATGTAAACGTTTTATATAACCAATTAATTACCACTACAACATCATTGAATTAATGACCATATACACACCAATTGATTAGAAGGGAGAAGAAAAATGAAAAAAAAAACAAGAAAGATTACCGAAGCTCCTATGTTGATCGTTGACTGGATCAAGGCCAACCGCACATCGATCGATCACCATCAATCAAGAAGACAAAAGAAAACAAAAGAAACATTAGAACATGAGCTCTGAAACCAACTATTAGAGATATGATCTAATGTAAGCATATGATAAGGAGAAAAGAATGGTAGATAGATATATAGAAAGGAGAGAGAGAAAGAAGGGTGTCGATCCACCCGACCACCCCGGAGCGAAGGGATCAAGACAGACTCGAGCTTCGATCAACGTCCCATACCACGACCATGGTGTCGAGTCGTACCTGGTACTGGCGTGCTCGCTACAAGAGTTGAACCACCACGAAACAGAGTCTTGACATAGTCAAAAGATGATGAAATGAGGGTAGTTAGGCCTCTTATTTATAGCGATACCCAAGGTCCCTAGCCAAGTTCACACTTGGCCTAATGGGTTGTCTCAATCCCGAGGACTAAAAGTAATCCTCCCCTTTTTTACACTATTGTTTAACCCTCACACTTATCCACATGTATAGAATACTACAGTAAAGGCAAGTTCACACTTGACCTAATGGGTTGTCTCAATCCTGAGGATTAAAAGTAATGCTCCCCTTCTTTACACTCTTGTTTAACCCACACACTTATCCACGTGTATAGAATACTATGGTAAAGGCAAGTCCACACTTGGCCTAATGGGTTGTCTCAATCCTGAGGATTAAAAGTAATCCTCCCCTTCTTTACACTCTTGTTTAACCCTCACACTTATCCACGTGTATAGAATACTACGGTAAATTCTCACCACGGGATATTATATGGTCATGCCCGTAACAAAACGGATTGGAGAATTCTCTCTACATGGGATTTCCATTATGAGCAAAAATGAAAACTTTACAAAGAATTGGTGTTGATCCTATTCATCTTTAAAGACTTGCGTTTGATTTTTATCTTAATTCACCTTAAATTTTGATTTTGAAATCCATTTGGAGAATTTGATTTTCATTGGGATAAGTACAGATGGGGCAAAATGGGGCTTATTTTAGTTTTGTTGGAACTTGGAGATAGGGGTTGCACGAATTTTCATTGTTTTCTTACTAGTTTTGGAGTTGTTCCTCTAGGTTGTATATTCTGATCCCACTGTGGATTCGGTTTGAACGCCATTATATTTTGATTGCTAACTAATGTGAAGTAGTGTTTTTTTGGGAAAAATAAATTTTGACTAGCAAATTCTCGAAATGAATTTCACTTATCAGTAAAAGAGGAACATTTACATCACATAAAAAAATTATCACCATCTCAACCAACAATAGCATACACTATGGATAATGCAATTTCCAATTACCGTAAAACACTAATTTTAGTCATGAGAATAATGTTGTTTAATTATACTAGTAGGAAACCATACTGTATATTTTAGTTAGTATATAATGATGAATATACCATATTAATTATAGCATGTCTTACATTCTATTCAAGATGAGCACTTAAAAAAGTTAAACATCTAGGGGACACTTTACAAAGTTAAATGTCTTTATCCAAGTGCACAGGTAAAACTCATCGCGTCGACTTGTCCTCTAACAACTAATATGTAGCAAACCGCATCATTAGCCCTACTTCTCAGAATAAGGGTTTACATCGGGCCCAAGGTTCACACTATTGAACATTAAGCTTTGCTTTTACTTTTCCCATTGCCCCTTATTCATTATAAACTTAGCTATAAAAAAGGGGGGGAACTTTATGCCCACAAAATGCCAATGATTTACGAATAATGAAATACCACACACATATACATATAAATGCACACTAACATGACTTAGCCAATTTGTTCTCTTGTTGACAAAGACACACAAAGAAGTACACCAAGAACACTTACAAATTTACACGTACACATTTAATTCAATATAAAAACACATACACATTAAGTACATGTGCATTGCAATCACACTCAAATATATCCACTAGCACACACAAACCCAACTCTTTCCCCTCTTTTTCTTTGACTATAAGAACATGTCATTGATCAAGAGCATTAGGGGCTTAGGGAAGAACTTCATCCGCATTGAACCGGGTGACAGAGCAATGCTAGGACCATTGGTAGTGCTCAAGGTGCTTGAACTGAAGTACGACAATGTGTGCTCTAGGAGTGGTCGTCGGGGTTCAATCCAATCGAAGAGCTATGAAAACTCAGCAACCCTAGGGTTACCACGGCAACATTTCCTGCCTCTAATCTAACTGCATTGTCGGGAACTCCACTACCAAACCCTATATTGTCACACACCATGACCTCCTTGCACATGTGTTTGCCATTGAACTATATCAAACAGAATACTTAGTGAGTGTTCCCTTACGAGATGTATGAATAGTTGAGTGTAATGAGAGTGAAAGAGTAAAGGGTTGATGTGTATGTGTGAATGTGTAAGTGTAATCGTGAGTGTGAGTAGATACGTATGTGTACATATGCACACGTTGTTGGGGTAGTTGTGGTTCGTGCGGCGAAGTCGCGGGGACTAAGGTTAAGCGGAGTTGAAGAAACTTAACTTTTAATAAGGCTTGTATGGTGATGTTAGAAAGGTTAAGAGTAGCAAGAAGAAGAGTTAGAAGTAATGTGTGTGAGAGAGAGAGACGAGAATAGATAGAAGATAGAGATAATATATGATTCAAGAAGCAAGATAGAGACAAAACATGATTTAAGAAGGAAGATTGAGACAAAGTATGAATCAAGAAGCAAGAGTATTTGATATAAACATGATGTATATTAAAAAGACAATATTTTACCAACTTTACAATCCTTGATCGCAAACTGAACACATTCTCTACCGACCCTTGATTTGAACCCACGACCTCAACTTCGAAACGAGAGGTTCTCCACCCAATGAGCTAGTCTTCTTTACTTAATTGTATTATTTTCTCCCTCTCTCTTGATTCCCTCTTGTTTTCCTTGCCCCTCTTTATATAAGTGTTGCCATGCATATGGTAATGTATGGGAGCATGGCATGCATGCAATGC
Source organism: Azolla caroliniana (assembly GCF_043228905.1). Classification (NCBI taxonomy): domain Eukaryota; kingdom Viridiplantae; phylum Streptophyta; class Polypodiopsida; order Salviniales; family Salviniaceae; genus Azolla; species Azolla caroliniana. Next base: position 9,148,839 of record NW_028230456.1, on the reverse strand, counting down.
ATGAGTTACATGTAATGCATGATCGCCATTTGGCGCACATGCATTGCATGTGATGAATGATGGCTATGTATGAAAATAGATATGGGATAAGTATAATGATGAAAATCTATTCTAAAATAACTAACCTAGCTTAGTGGTGTATGCTTGGTGCTTGGTATACAAGGTTGACGGTTCAAGTCCCTCAATTTTACTTAATACAATATATAGCTTCATTCTTATATCATGAAGCACATTTATTACACACTTTTACAAATAAATAGCCTAGCCTAGTGGTATGTACATTGTACATCGTATATAAGGATGTGGGTTCAAGTCTCTCAAATGTTACTTAATACAATATTCAATTTTATTTTTATATCGTGAAGCAAATCCTTCACGACAACATGTGTGCATGTGGACAAATGAGAAGTGTTGTCTTTGCTTGGAGATAAAACCTTCGATTACTTCTAGGGTAATCGGCTCAAGGGGTTGTGGTATTTAGTGGTGGACAAGAAACCGAGATTGCACGGTTAGTGATTACGAAAACAGTCAGCCACAACCGGCTGTGTAAACTGTACTTGAAATTAAGATAGCAAATCCAAATAACATAAATAGATACTTGAACAGATTAGACCCACGAAGATAGATATATTAATAGATTCCGATGCAAAAGTTACACAGCTCACAACCGGTGTTCTATTCTCATACAATTAGACAAATAATAATAATTCTCTCTAGACTAGGGTATCACTCTCCCTTATTCTCCTTTTCCTTCTGATTCTACTTCTCGTTTTATAGCTTCCCTTTCTGCTCGACGTGCTTCAGTAAATCCTTTCTTCTCGGCCTTCATTTTTGGCTACTTGTAATTCGTTACCTTCCTCCTCGGTTTGTCATTTTGCACCAACTTTACGTACTCGTATCCTTAGATTCATTTCACACTGTATCTCTTTTGTCCCATGGATAACACCTCACACGCCTGTGGGACAGCACCCCTCCAGCGCATATCGGTGGATGCCCGGTTTGGTGGAGGTGGATGTCGTGAAGAAAACCGGTTTTAGGAGGAATCGATGAATAAGACGCATGAACCGGCCCTTACGTGCGGGCGCACGTATTGATAAGATGTACATAATTAGGAATAGGTCGGTTGATGTAATTATACTAGGTAGTACACATTTATTAGCTAGGAAATCGATGCATATCTCTGTCCGAAGGGACAAAGAATAAAGATGATGTATTCAGGATGTGACGGCCCTCCCTAGCGGCCTATAAAAGAAAAGGGGAGATGGCTGAAACATCTATCACGTTTTGGGAGGACAAAGTGCTGTCGAACTGGGAACCGAGCACTCATCTCATTTTTCTTTGTTGAGCTCCACAGGTTTTGGTCGGTTGCCTCTGCTCGAGGGAGAAGCCCGTGCGCTTTGGTAGAGGATCCACGACACGCTCTGTGTGTGGGTGTTTGAGCGTGGTCGCTCACCGGCTTGCCCGTTGTAATCTCGAAGAGCATTGTATTCGCCTAGTTGTCTTAATCGATACCTTTGTGAGTCCTCTGCGTATTTGTGTGTGTGTCTCGGCTCATTGTTTCACCTTGCTCCTCCCTCTGTTTCGGGTATTCCTCGGTCTAGGGCCCCTACGGTCCTGCCTTAGTTTCCTACGCGAGAGCGAAACAACACAACATATTTGGTGAACCCGACGTGAAGCAATGCGGCAAAGGAGTCAAAGATGAGGGGATTAGAGCTGGCCGAAGCCATGGCGATAGCTGTTGATCAGATAGTAAGTGCTTGTGACAACAGAATCGCCCTCAACAGGACCATCGAAGCGATTGTCAATAGAATAGGCCGGTTCAGCGGGAAAAACTCCATGAGCTATTTAGAGGCCTACCGAGCCGAGATGCTGATGATGGACATCTCGGAGGACAGGCGACTGGCCGGATTCCCTTGGGTGGCAACGCCAGGCATCCACGTAGAGGTGCTTGAGGTATAGGCTAGGTGTCGGACCTGGGGAGAATTCGAAGGTCAGCTCCTCGAGAAGTACGAGCTTGATGACGTGCTTTGTTTATCGAAGTGGGACTTCATGGAGTGGGTGGAGAACCCCGGAAAGGGGAGGAACGCCGGGAGTTTGAGGAATGCTTCTCGTGGCTCTTGACACTGGACAGGACCATGCTAGACATGAGCCGTGTCTTATTGTTCGTCAAAGCAGTAGACGTGCAAGACCGGGAGCAATTGGGTCTTCTGCTGGAGACAGATGACGGGCTAACGGCCGACTGGGGCGTGGTAAAAAGAGTTTGCAGCCGTTTCGATAAATGGCGTGAATGGGGCGACGAGGGTTCGTCGACGGCAAGACCAGTTCTGGCAAGGAAGTTTGAGGAACCTTCACCGGCATGAAAGGAGGAAACCCAGGATTGGCTTGAGACAAGCTCAACCTCGACCGGCGTGGTCAAAGGCCCATTCAGAGGACTGGCTCTGGAAGAGCTGACGCAAATGGTGCGCGATCTGGAGATCGCATAGGCGCGGAGAGACAACGGCGAACAATCTCGCGACCGGAGGCCTCCGACTGGGTAGTGGTGGATGTGGTGCGACGTGGTCGGCATCTTTCGGAAAGAGTGCGCGGATTTTGCAGGCGTGCTTAGAAGCAATGAGGTGTATTTGTGGAACGGGCGAGTGCACGCCGACGACACCTAGAGAGCCATGGAGTTGAATACCGGGCGCGGTCAGCCACTTTCGAAAAGAGTGCGCGGATTTTGCAGATGTGCTTAGAAGCAATGTGGTGTATTTGTGGAACGGGCGAGTGCACGCCGACGACACTTAGAGAACCTTGGAGCTGAATACCGGGCGCGGAGGAATGAAGTGACTGATAGAAGAAGCGGTGGCACGCCATGCGGAGGCCATCCACTACTTGGCGTCGGCAGGAATCCGGGTCGGAAGCGATGAAGGCCAAAAGAGGAAGGTCTCCGGATTCTGGCCGTTGGTGCTAGAAGGCCTCACCGGTGTATGGCTGAGGAAGGAAGAAGCGGACCGTGCGGAGAAGTGGATTCAAGAGGTTACCGGATGGGATGACCGAATCGAGGAGAAAACCGGATTCATGGAAGCGGCGTGCCAGAACTATGAGGTTCTGGTAGAAGACAAGCATGCGGGAAAGACCGAAGGGGCTGAACCCTCCCAACGGTATGAGACCTGGTTTGGGCTGAAGTAGAATGATGCCGGTAACCCCGGCGCACCGGATAGAACGAAGCCGGCCGGTTACCGGCTGAGCACGGAGATTGAGAGGACGACGGACCTGCAGAAGGTCCTCGAGGAACGGATTCTTGATAGCAAGGTGGAGTTGTCGCTGAGGGAGATGCTTGGGATTGCAAAGAAGGAGTTCCATGATTCCATCATGGACTTGGTGAAGCGGAAACGGCTCTCGACGGAGCCGGAACTGGAGAAGCCCATGGAGGTGCGAACAACGCACCTGGAGGACGTGGCCCTAGAAGACGAGTTGGTGGAGAGCCACTATTTGAAGTTGCACTGGGCAAGGGCTACTACGGAAACCCCTGTTCGGTTCGGAGACATCCAGGAGCTGGTAATGGCACTGATCAACCACGGGTCGGAGATCAATTTGAAGTCTATGGACTTCTATAAGAAGGGAAAGTGGCCCATCAACACCAAGCACGGGTGGAAGATACACGCGGCGACGTGCGCCACGGAGGAGTTGCATGTGGCCTACCCGAATGTACATGTGAAAATCGACGATGTCGAGATTGATCAACACTTCTTCATGCAGGAGACATCCCCGGTGATATTCGGCGAACCGTACATTATGGTGGCACGCATGGAGACAAAGGTGCTGGATAACGGTTCGGCGTACGCATGCATGAAGAGCCAAGATGGGCGACACTCCGTCCAATTTCTGACAGTGCGACTGAATCAGGAGAGTAATCGCGAGATCCTCGATGGGGATAGCGAAGGGGATTTTCAGAGAGGGCTATCAAGGCGTGGGGCCGCGATAGTCCGGACACTCCGGTAGAACCCCACAAGTGTACCATAGGAAGGAAGTTTTGTACTATAGGTAGGAAGTTTTGGGTCTCTGACATTGGAGGTTGTACGATAGCCGACATCAGTGGCTAGGAGAAGAAGAGGACCGAGGAGCGTTTCAGAGAGTGCGGAGTCCTTAGCCCCGACGAAGAAATTAGCAACGCCATGGAGGTGGTCTCTTTCGACAAAACCCGGGGGGAAATAGGAAAGGTGATTGAAGAAGGCCTCAGTGAAGACCAGGTGATTCCAATTAACTCGGTGGATATGTACGAAGTCATTACCGATTTCGAGGAAAGGGTTGAGTTGGATCGGATGGCCCACGCGGATACGAGGTACAAGACTATGGACTGGAAGGTGAGGCTAGTCGCGACACCCTTATCGGAGGGCAGCGAGGAATGGACCCAAGTTTGCGGAATCCGGCCGGCATAGGACACCGGTTCACCGACAAAACGCTATGAGAGCTCAAGGTTGATGGGGGTGGCTTTCTACTGCCAGTGGAGGAGGAGCGGTTTCGGAGAATGCTCGGAAGGCACGAGAAGGCCTTCGCATTCTAACTAGAGGAGATCGGGTCCATAGACCCGACGATCGTGGAACCAATGGTGATTTTCAGGGTACCACATGTGCCATGAAATCTCAAGCCGATTTTGGTACCAAGAGCTCACATCCCGAAATTGATGGAGTTGTTGAAGCAGAAGGTGGAGATGGGCATCCTCAAGCCATCAAGTGCCCCGTATTCGAATCGGTGGTTTACCGTGCCGAAGAAGAACGACACGATGCGCTTCATTCAGGACCTGCGGCTGGTCAATAAAGTGACCATTCGGAACGTAGGAATTGGATCGACCATTGACGAGTTCACGGAGGCCTACGCCGGAAGGTCGATCTATTCGGTCGGTGACCTATACTCGAGGTACGATCAGTTCCAACTAGACGTGGAGAGCAGGGATATTACGACGATGTGGACTCCTCACGGCCTAGTGTGGATGTGTACCGCAAGGAGGGACCAACTTGGTGGCGCACATGGTGAATGCGATGAACAAAGTGCTGAGGGATTGCATCCCAGACATCACCATGCCATTCTTGGATGACATCCCGATCAAAGGATGCCTAGTGGAAGATGAGGACGAATCGGTTGGGCCAAATGGTTGCCGGAGATTTGTGGCAAACCACATCAACGACTACGAGAAGGTGCTACAGAGACTCGAGAGTGTGCGTTTCACCTTCTCCGGAGAGAAATCGGCTTTCGGGCAGTCAAAGATCATGGTCGTCGGTCACCTGTGCGGACCTTATGGCCGGAAACCATCCCCGGCAAAGGTAGAAGCCATCTTTGCAATGAAGGAAGACTGCAAGTCGGTTACGGAAGTCCGGAAGTTCTTGGGTGCATGCGCGTTCTACCACATCTGGATTCCGCACTACGCACATGTCACGGAGCCGCTCTACGGTGTCACAAAGTTTCGCGCGTGCGTGGAGAAAGGCGGGACCACGGGGGTCTTGGACTAGGGAGTGACGGAGCGTAGGAAGTCGTGCTTCACCTTTTCTGGGGCACCCTAGGAGCACACCGGAAGCAACCGAAGGGAGAGAGAGAGAGAGAGCAGGCACGCAACATTGACTCTCGCACGAACATGTACATAAGCAAGAAAGAAACAGTAAGACACACACACGCACACCAACAAAGACCCGAATATGCACAACCAAATGTATATGTATTTACAAGACAACAAGATTCAACACCGACTTCAAGCCTGACCTAGGTCGCATGAGATACAACCGTTGTCTACTGCCAAGCCGCCGGTCAGGGAGCTCTCGGGCTTGTCGCGCCGAGCGGGGTCTTGCACAGAGTACAGGGCAGAAAACCGGAACGCTAGATGCCAAGGCTCGACGCACAGAAGGACGAAGAAGAAGAAGCAGAGGAGAGCAAGAAGAAGAAACCCTAAAACAAGAGAGAGAGAGAGAGGAAGAGAGAACGTCTCTCCATCTAACGTTATACCCTACTAATACAAAATGGGCAACCCTTTTACAAGGGACCATCCCTTCCTTTTATAGAACAAGGAGAGGGATGCATTACAATGTGGGATAAATCCCGATTTACATGGGATTCTTCATCCCGACTTAACTCCTATTATTCACACAATTACACGAGGGTGAGTGCACATGGTGCACCCCGCCAATGTAGCCCATATTTCCCGGTTTCCTCCTCTGGCCGAAATTCTTCACGACAGCGGGTTGTTGAAGAAAGGGCGCAAGTTCGAGTGGAGCGGGGAACATACACAGTCGTACGGATATTGAAATAAGCGCTTATCGTGGCATCGACACTCTGGAAAGTGGTTTACGGTAAGGAGGTCCCGATTTACGTAGCCGTAGACACGAGCCCGACTAGGATAGGATGGGTGGTCAACCAGGAGGACGGAAACGGCACGAGGTTTCCCATCCGGTTCGGAGCAAAGGTACTTAGTGAGCGGCAGAGAGGATATGCCTAGGTTAAACACAAACTCTAGGGTATCGTTTCGGCGGTCAAGGCCGACAAGGACTACTTGATCGGGACGAAGGTGATAATCGAGACGGACTGATTAGCGATCGTCGGTATGGTTTCTAGATGCGCGACACCAGACCTAGCGATGCTCAGGTGGATCGCGTACAATAAGTCCCTGAATCGAGAGATATGGCACATCTCCGGGAAGGACAACGCCATGGCCGACATGCTTTCGAGAGCGCGGTTTGATGACGAAGACGACATGGTTTCCGAGGAAGAGGAGGTCGGCGTAGAATTCTTTGAGTTGGCTTATGTGACAATGAGGGCAGGGAGCACTCTGGCGCTAAATGAATTTTACGAAGGTGAGTACAACGGGGAGTGGCTCCAGATCGGCAAGTTCCTAAAGTTGATGCCGGACCCGGCATGGACAAAGGAAGAGGCTAACCGGATCCGGAAGAAGGCATACTAATTCTTCCTGCGGGACGGGAATATATGGAGGCACCCGAAAAAGTGAGGCGGCGTTCCACTCCGTGTAGTGGCAGGGAAGGAAGAGCAAGAAGCATTGCTAATGGCGTATCACGAGAGTCCTTGGGCCGGACACCGTGGGACGTGGGCCACGTTCAAAAAACTGAAGGACAAGTATTGGTGGCCTAGCCAGTACCGTGATGTGCACCAGTCTGTGACCACATGCGAGAGTTGCCAGATGCACTTAGTGATTCGACATCGAGATGAGCTACACCCGACTTACCCGCCAACCATCCACTTCAAATGTGTTGGGATTACGGTCCCTCCGGATGGGATGGTCGGATGTCCGGGAATCGGGAATGAAGACCCGGTTCCGGAGCCGGATGATGAAGACCCGGTTCCGGATCCGGATGATGAAGACCCCGGCTACGGAGCCGGATGATGAAGACCCGGTTCCGGATCCGGATGATGAAGACCCGGTTTCGGATCCGGATGATGAAGACCCGGTTCCGGATCCGGATGACATATTTGTGAATATGTTTGCCAAGGGTCCTTGAGGCCATATTTGTAAATAGCCCGAAAGTCATATGTGTATAAATATGACTTAGGGCAAACAGTTTAATGTTGTTGTTGCTTATCGTGTATCGCCACTCTTATGTGTGCAAGAGAGTGAAGAGAGCAGCCGAGAGAGAGAGACGAAGAGGTCGTTGCCTTTGTGTATTACCGCCGCCTGTGGCGAAGACAGTGAGCTCAAGGTTGTTGCCTTGTAGCTTCACCATTGTACATCTCTGTTCATAGTGATAGTTGGAGTTTGAGGACTCCCATGGTTTTTTCCCATTTAGGGTTTTCCACGCAAAACATCCTGTGCACTCTTCTCTCTATTGTCTTCGTGCATCGTGCATTTTGTTTTCTGTGAGTTGATCCTATTCCTCGGTTGTGGCCGAGCACTGTGTTTAACAAAGTGGTATCAGAGCGACGGTAACACAGAAAATGGAAGGCGGCGATAGTGGGCCTCCGGGCATGATGGTGTTGAACTCACAGAACTACGCCGACTGGAAGATAAAGATGGAAGACCTTCTCATCGTCCGAGACCTGTACGAACCGATCGACAATGCCGAGACACCCAAGGGGGTAATAGAGTCGGAGTGGAAGCTCCTGAACCGGAAAGCCGTAGCGACGATCCGGCAATATGTCGATGTAAGTGTTCTACAACATGTGGCGAACGATATGAACGCCTATGAGATGTGGCAGAAGCTGTCCGGACTGTATGAGAGGAAGAATGCTCTGACCCGGACCTCCCTGATGAGGAAGATAGTGAACCTTAAGTACCGGGACGGCGAGAGCATGGTCGAACACGTCAGCACGTTCATGGGATTCGTGAACCAGCTTGCGGCGATCAAGTTCCCGTTGGATGACGCAATGCAAGCCATCATGCTGATGTGTACCCTTCCGGAGAGCTGGGAGAACTTGGTAGTTACTCTCAGCACCTCCTGTAAGGAAGAGAACTTGTTTTTACTAACGGTAAAGACAAGTATTCTAAATGAAGAAGCGCGTCGGAGAGATAAAGAACCGGCCTCCGACTCGAAGGCGCTGCTTACCGAATCGGAACGGGGAAGACAACGGAACCGGAGTCCGCAAAGACGAGAGAAGTCGGGGACACGGTCGCAGTCGAGGGGAAGACCTACATGCTTCTACTGTGGGAAGCCGGGGCACTTCCAGAAGAACTGTCGGCATTTCCGGAAAGACAACGGAACCGACGGTACCGATTCGAAGAAGTCACCGGAGCGAAACGGTGCATACCGGGGAGCCACGGACCGGAGAGGTCCGGATCGGCGAGGGCAGGACCGGAAAGGAACGATGGCACTCGCGGCAAGTGAAGAAGAGATAATGCTCATTACCGAAGAGAGGGAGCTGAACCTTGCCGATGAAGAGATGACCTGGGTGGTCGATTCCGGAGCGTCGTTCCACCTGACCCCGGAGAAGAAATACTTCTCATCCTACACAGCCGGTGAGCACGGCTGTGTCCGGATGGGAAATGAAGGTACATGCCGGATTGCCGGCATAGGAGACGTGTGGCTGATGACATCAACCGGATGCAAGATGCTGCTGAAGGATGTCCGACACGTTCCGGAGGTTCGATTGAACCTGATTTCGGCCGGGAGGCTAGACGATGAAGGCTACACAGGTAGCATCCGGAATGGCGTAATGAAGTTCAGCAAAGGGAGCCGGATAGTGGCTCGGGCCCGGAAGGTCAACACACTGTACCTGATGAATTCCCGGCTATGTCCGGAGGAGCTGAACGTGGCAGCTGACACTGCCGGTGAGCTGTGGCACAAGAGACTGTGCCACATGAGCGAGAAGGGGATGAAGAGGCTTGCCGAAGACAACCTGATACCGGTAAAGCACGTACACTTGGGGAAGTGTACCGACTGTCTGGCCGGTAAGCAAAACCGGACCTCCTTCCGCTCAAGACCACCGATGAGACGTAGTGTACCATTGGAGTTGGTACACACTGATGTGTGTCAGGTAGAAACGAAGTCACATGGCGGAGCGCAGTACTTCGTGACATTCATAGATGACCATAGCCGGAAGCTGTGGACGGCACCGTTGAAGACAAAGGACCAAGTATTGTCCGTCTTCAAAGAACTCCATGCGACAGTGGAAAGAGAATCCGGCAAGAAGCTGAAAGCACTACGAGCGGATAACGGAGGAGAATACCGAGGGCAATTTGAGGAGTATTGCCGTTCGATGGGAATCCGGCTCGAGTTTACTGTGCCGAAGACGCCGGAACTGAACGGGCTGGCCGAGAGGATGAACCGGACCATAATGGAGAGGGTCCGGAGTATGCTGGCGCATGCGAAATTACCCAAGGGGTTTTGGGCTGAGGCAATGTCGACGGCGACATATGTGATAAATAGATCACCCTCAGTACCCCTGGATGGAGACACGCCACAGAGAGTGTGGACCGGTAAGGAAGTGTCTTACCGGCATCTGAAGGTGTTTGGGTGTCTCGCATACGTGCATGTGGCAAAGGACCGGAGAGGAAAGTTAGATCCAAAGACCCGGCCATGCATATTCCTCGGTTACGGCGACGACGAGTTCGGCTACCGAGTATGGGACCCGGTCGACAAGAAGATATTCCGGAGTCGTGATATCATCTTCATGGAGGACAAGACACTCGCGGACTGGGAGTCGGAAAAGAAGATGAAGAGCTCCAAGTCGACCGGTGAGGATCAACTCTACGAGGAGCAGTCCCGACCGGCAAGGGACCGGTTAGCACTCGAGGATCCGGCCGAAGACGGTGAAGAAACAGAACCGGCCAAGGAAGATGAAACTAATATCGGAACCGGCCCCGATCCCGGAATGGATTCGGATGAAGAGGAAACGGAGGAGCCGGTTACCGAAGCTCCGGAACGGAGATATCCTCTAGGAGAGAGAAGGGCCCCCCGGAGATTTCCGGAACCAGAGCACGTGCTGCTAACCGACGAGGGGGAGCCGGAGAGTTTTGAAGAAGCAAAGCTTGACACCCATAGCCGCAGGTGGTTAAGTGCCATGCAGGAGGAGATGGATTCCCTGCATGAGAACCACACATATGAACTTGTGGAGTTGCCGAAAGGAAAGCGGGCACTTCGAAACAAGTGGGTGTTCAAGCTGAAACCGGGAGATGCCGAAAACCCCCCGAGATACAAAGCCAGGATCGTGGTGAAGGGGTTCCAGCAGAAGAAGGGCGTCGACTTCGACGAGATATTTGCCCCGGTAGTGAAGATGACCTCCATCCGGATGGTGCTGAGCATAGCGGCAAGCATGGACCTCGAGGTAGAACAGATGGACGTGAAGACGGCATTCCTTCACGGTGACCTCGAAGAAGAAATCTACATGCAGCAACCGGAAGGATTCGAGAAGAAAGGGAAGGAGCACCTGGTATGCCAGTTGAAGAAGAGCCTTTACGGACTGAAGCACGCTCCCCGGCAGTGGTACCGGAAGTTCGACTCCTTCATGACCAACGAAGGGTACCACAAAACCCAGTCCGATCACTGCGTGTTTGTGAAGAAGTTCGAAGGAGGAGACTTTCTAATACTCCTCCTGTACGTGGACGACATGTTGATCGTCGGACGGGACCAGGCCAAGATACGGATGCTGAAGAAGGCTCTTCACCGAACCTTCTCAATGAAGGACTTGGGTCCGGCGAGGCAAATGTTAGGGATGCACATCATCCGGGACCGGAGGAAGAAGCAGTTGTGGCTGTCACAGGAGAAGTACGTGACAAAGGTGCTTCAACGGTTCAACATGTCGGAAGCAAGACTGGTCGGATCGACCCTCCCGGCAAACTGCAAGTTATCCGGCAAGCAAAGTCCCAAGACAAAAGTTGAAAAGGAGGATATGATGAAGATACCATATGCCTCTGCCGTCGGGAGCTTGATGTACGCAATGGTGTGTACCCGACCAGACATTGGATACGCAGTCGGAGTGGTGAGCCGGTATATGAGTAATCCCGACAAGGAGCACTGGAACGCGGTCAAATGGATACTCCGATACTTAAAGGGCACTTCGAACATGTGCCTCCGATTCGGCTCCGGTAAGCCCGAACTCGATGGATTTACCGATTCGGACATGTCGGTTGATGCGGATACCAGCCGGTCTACATCTGGGTATGTAATGACATATGCAGGGGGAGCCGTTTCGTGGCAGTCGAGGTTGCAGAAGACGGTTGCGTTGTCAACCACGGAGGCGGAGTACATGGCGGCTGTTGAAGCCGGCAAGGAAATAATATGGATGAAGGACTTCATTAGAGAGCTCGGTATCTGGCAGGAGGAGTACCGGCTCTACAGCGATAGTCAGAGTGCCATCCACCTTGCGAAGAACGCGGCCTACCATTCCCGGACGAAGCACATCCAGCGTAGATATCACTGGATCCGGGAAAGGATAGAAGACCAGGAGTTCGTGCTGACGAAGATCCACACGGACGAGAACGGGTCAGATATGCTGACCAAAGTGCTCACGCCCGACAAGCTGGAAGCGTGCCGGAAGAGGGTCGGACTGGAAAGACATCCCATGCCGAAGTGAAGGGGGAGTTTGTTGGGATTACGGTCCCTCCGGATGGGATGGTCAGATGTCCGGGAATCGGGAATGAAGACCTGGTTCCGGAGCCGGATGATGAAGACCCGGTTCCGGATCCGGATGATGAAGACCCCGGCTACGGAGCCGGATGATGAAGACCCGGTTCCGGATCCGGATGATGAAGACCCGGTTTCGGATCCGGATGATGAAGACCCGGTTCCGGATCCGGATGACGAATGTACCCGGAGAGAGATCCGGATGCGGGGACATATTTGTGAATATGTTTGCCAAGGGTCCTTGAGGCCATATTTGTAAATAGCCCGAAAGTCATATGTGTATAAATATGACTTAGGGCAAACAGTTTAATGTTGTTGTTGCTTATCGTGTATCGCCACTCTTATGTGTGCAAGAGAGTGAAGAGAGCAGCCGAGAGAGAGAGACGAAGAGGTCGTTGCCTCTGTGTATTACCGCCGCCTGTGGCGAAGACAGTGAGCTCAAGGTTGTTGCCTTGTAGCTTCACCATTGTACATCTCTGTTCATAGTGATAGTTGGAGTTTGAGGACTCCCGTGGTTTTTTCCCATTTAGGGTTTTCCACGCAAAACATCCTGTGCACTCTTCTCTCTATTGTCTTCGTGCATCGTGCATTTTGTTTTCTGTGAGTTGATCCTATTCCTCGGTTGTGGCCGAGCACTGTGTTTAACAAAATGGATGGTGGACTTAGTGACAATGCCAATGGGGGCAGGGCAGATGCGGTACCTGGTGCTAGCACGAGAGGACTTGACAAATCAACTGGAGGGTTGCGCATTGCCAAACAAGACGACAACAGCCATATGTGTGTTCCTAATCGAAGAAGTGGTATGCCGGTATGGGTGTGGGAAAGATCGCGGTTGACCGAGGGGAGCTGGATGCGCAGGAAGACGACGAGCTGTTCAGCCGGCTAGGGGTTAAGCTTTCCCTCACTACGGTGTACAATCCGGAGACGAACGGTGTCGGGGTATTCCTCGCGGATGCGTGGAATGAGGCGGGACCTCGGGGGTCTTGTACCGAAGAGCAATAGGGAAAGGAGAAGGGAAGGGACCCACTACGTGCGAGCGTAGATCCACAGGGACACGGCCCTTCGACAAGAAGACGCGAACGGGGAAACCAACACAGAGAGGCACAAAGGTATGTAAGTATATATTAATAGAGACAAACAACGAGAAGCACGAAGTCGGTTACAACCGAACAGGCCGGCGAACAGATGCCGATGCCTGTTTGCAAACGCTCAGAAAGAAAGGAGTAGGTCGGAGGTGCTACCAGAAGCACTCGGGCATTCCTCAGAGCAGTGCGAGCCTCCCGAAACCTGCACAGAAAGAAGCTACGGAGCGTATGGAAGAGAGAAGCCTTCGACCGACAACCCGACAGCACTTCGTCCTCTCTGATTCCGCGATCCCCTCCTCCTTCTCGTCTCCCTCCTTTTATAGGCAAGAAGGGAGCCGTTTCCTATTAACTTCCTACCTACCGAATCTACCTACCTAGGATCTTCTATGTACAACATAAGGCGTACGTGTATGAAGAGCCGGTTCCTACGCTCCGGTGCACCGATTCCACTTGTGGACGGTTTTCTTCACGACATCCGCCCCCACCTAACCGCGCATCCACCGGCATGCGCCAAATTGAGTTGGGACGGAGAAAACCCGTCCAGCCTTCATTCCCCCGTCCGTCGGTTCTTCCTTGGTTTCGGATCATTCGTCATCGCTGTCCAGGTTAACCGCATCTGGCTCGTCGTCGTGACGCTTTTTGAACGCTTTGATCTGCTTCGCAGCTACCGGTATCGCCATTCTCGTGCCGTCGAGTTCCGCCAGATGGTACGTCCCGTTGTCGTTGGCGCTTTGTACCACGTAAGGCCCGAACCACCTTCTTGCGAACTTCCGTGTTGCTCGGTGCTGGTTGTCGAGGCTGCTGTCATAGACTAACACCCAGTCGCCTTCCTCGATCTTCTTCGGTCGGAGCTGGCGCGTCCGGTCGAACCAGGATTTGTTCCTCGTCCTTGCCACCCGAAGCTTTCCCGCAACCTGCTCCACGTCCTCCGGTCTTCGCTCGAGCTGTCGTATGCGCGCCGCCAACAGTTCCTCTCGACTCGTCTCGTCTCTCCAGTCCACGGTTGCCCATGAGGAGATCGTACGTTCCATCGGCATGATCGGCTTCTGCCCAAACATGAGCTCTGCCGGCATGAATCCGGTTACCGAACTGTGCGTAGTTCGGTCCGCCCACAACGCGTAAGGCAGCAGCCGCGGCCAGTTCCCGACTTGACCTCCGCATGCCCGAACTAACGCCTTGACGATCGGTCCGTGTCCGCGCTCCACCTTTCCATTCGCCTCCGGATTGTACGCAGTGGTAAGCGAGAGCTTGACTCCTGGCCGATCGAACAACTCCTCGGCCTCTTCGGCGTCCAACTCCCCGCGATCAGCCACGATCTTCCCGACGCACCCGTACCGGCATATCACGTCCTCAATCAGGAACCGACATACGGCCATGGTCGTTTTGTTCTGAAGGGCTCGGCCTTCTACCTGGTTCGTCAGATCTTCCCGAGCCAGGACCAGATACCGCATCTGTCCTACTCCCATCGGCATCGTCACTAGGTCTACCATCCATTTGAAGTGGATGGTCGGAGGGTACGTAGGGTGAAGCTCGTCCCGATGTCGGACTACGGAGTGCATCTGACAGCTCTCACAGGTTGTCACGAACCGATGCACGTTGTCGTGCCTTTCGGCTCCGGATCGTTGCGTGAGTCGGGTGGGAACCGCCGAGGTTTTGGACTAAGAGAAAGAAAAATACAAATAAGGCTAGTAAAGAATAGGTATAAAGAGTTATAAGATAAGAATCTCGTGAATCCCACGAGTTTAGTATATTTAGTCAATATTTAGGTAGTAATATGTATTTAGATTGAAAGAAAGATATAAGAAACTTGTGAATCCCACAAGTATAGATTATATTATTTTCGTGAATCCCACGATTATATTAATCGGTTGGTGTTTTCGAAAATATATCCAATTTCCAAATATTTCACACACTATTACATTGTGCTCCCCATCCTTATGTAGTGATGGGAGAGACTAAGCATAGCTACATGCTTTTTTTCTAATATGTTCATGCACACTAAATGTGCATGTGATGCTTTTCTAATCCTTGCTTTTATTTGCTAAATATAGTGCTCATGCACGCTAGATGTGCATGAGTCACTTTTTAGTTGCTTGCGTTTTTCTATAAAATATTCACGCACTCTAAAAATGCACGATTTACCTTTTAATAAAGGTAGGCGCAAATAAAGGACTTATAGTTATTAAATCCATTTATAGAACACTAAAGATAAGGTAGCATAATGGTAAAGTTGAGGTTTGGCTACGTGGAGGTACAGGGTTCGAATCCTGCCCTATGCACGTGATAAATAACTTGATATATTATTTTATTTATTTATATGTAATTAAATCATTTATATTATTTTTACTTTTTCACGTAGTGTACGAAATACACTACGACACTCGCCCCCTCCGAACCCGCACATCCTCCGGTATGTGCCGAAGTTGCCGATGCTCGTTGTCTCCCCTTCATCCTCCGTTTGTCCCGCTATGTCAACTTTGTCTCTCCATTTTGAGTAGACCCATTCTTTCCACCCGAACCATTGTCGCCATCCGATCCACCATATTCTTTGTTCTCTCTCGTCATATTCTTGGCCCTTGTCATTCGTGGTAGTGTCTTTTACTGGCCTCTTTCTTGTCTTCATCAACCTTGACTTTTTTCCGGATCGCTCTCGTCTGATCGACTTTCGGTTTGATCGGCTTCCGATCGGATTCGTATTCGGCCGAATCGGAATCGGTTGTTCGGTTTCGATTGAGTCGGTCTCCTTTCAGCCCGGTTTCGATTTATCGGTTTTGGTTTTGGTTGGCTTTCTTTTCCTCGTTTTCACCAGCCTCGACCGGTCCAACCTCCGGTTGAGTCGGATTAGCTTCTTTTTGGATCGGTTTCGTCCGATCGGCTTTCGGCTAGGTCGGCTTCCATCCATATTCGCGTTCGGCCAAGTCAGACTCAGTCGATCGGTTTTGACCGAGTCGACCCCTTTTCGGGTCGTCTTTCGGCTGAATCCTCATTTGCCCGGTTCGGCTTTCGTTTGTGTCGTCTTTCGGCCGAATTCTCTTCCTTTCGGTTCGGCTTTCTTTCAGGTCGACTTTTGGTCGAATCCTCTTTTACCCGGTTCGGCTTTCTTTCGGATCGGAATCCCGTCCGGATCACCTTCCATCCTAACTGGCTTCCGACTTTACCTTTCTTGCTGCCACCTCCCGTCTCTCCGGTCTCACGTTGGTTCTCGGACACAACTGCCGAAGTCTCTAGAATTAGTGGGTAGGAATCCTCGGTATTATCATCCTCCATTGTTTCACCCATAGCTATATTCTCGACTATCTCTCCGTCGTATGCATCGATTTCGACCTTTGTTTTCTCTCCGCCACCTTCCGTCTCTTCGGTCTCACGTTGCCTTTCGAACGCAACCGCCGGAGTCTCTAGAATCAGTGGTGGGGAAGTCTCGATATGGCCATCCGTTGTTGATTCGTCCATAGCCACCTTCGATTCGATGGCATCTTTGGTGGTGACCTCCTCAATCAAGTCCTCCTTGCTCTCTTTCACTGCATCAATTATGCAAACATCAATTATGCTTACCCCTTTTTCACCCGATGTTTCGGACACTTGTATTCCGAAATCTTCTTCTACACTTGGGTTATCGGCCTTATCCTTTGTCGTTGTTCTTTCGCAAGACAAGAGGGTAGCTTGTTTTACACCCTCTTCCGTCGGACCATCATGTTGTATTTCGGCCTTCATATCGGCTCCATCGTTTGTCTTCAATCGACCATCCTTCATCGGCCATGTCGTTGACAAGATTCTCATCTTCCTCTCATCATGTCTCCGGCATACCCTTTGGACTTTGGCCCAATCTTCGGTAAGACCATTCGTACCTTCATCGTCTTCGAGTTCGATCCCGATGTCCATCCTTTCTTTTCGATCGATCGATTTTACGAACATTAGGACTTTATCTTCTCCCACCAATCGTTGTTCCCGCTCCGAGAGTTGAGCAAAACGATGCTCGAACTCTAGGAATGCTTGTGTTGCACTTCGGTGGGTCTTCTCCGATGCCACCCATTCGTCGAATTCTCGCCGATCTTTTCCCTTCGATCTCTTGTAATCATATGCCTCTCGTAAAGCTTCTTCGAATGACCCCCATGTCGAGTTTTGTTGCCGTATCTTGTGGATTCTCTCTTGTAGCTCATCCATGGCCACCCGATTGAAGGATGTCACTTGCAATCCTTCCGGTATCCCACATCGTATCATCTCCGCCTTGTAGTCATGTAGATAGCGTGACACATCGTTTCCGTTGAATTGTCCGTTTCGTTGTACGAGCCGCTTTACTGCCCCCGTGATCTCCGACATCACTCGTTGTTCTTGTAGCATCCGCTCGAACATCATCATCATCGTTATGCTCATTGCCTCTTTTTGATTCTCCATCTCCTTGCCACCCGCCTTCACGTCGGGTTCACCAACTGTGTCGTGCCTTTCGGCTCCGGATCGTTGCGTGAGTCGGGTGGGAACCGCCGAGGTTTTGGACTAAGAGAAAGAAAAATACAAATAAGGCTAGTAAAGAATAGGTATAAAGAGTTATAAGATAAGAATCTCGTGAATCCCACGAGTTTAGTATATTTAGTCAATATTTAGGTAGTAATATGTATTTAGATTGAAAGAAAGATATAAGAAACTTGTGAATCCCACAAGTATAGATTATATTATTTTCGTGAATCCCACGATTATATTAATCGGTTGGTGTTTTCGGAAATATATCCAATTTCCAAATATTTCACACACTATTACATTGTGCTCCCCATCCTTATGCAGTGATGGGAGAGACTAAGCATAGCTACATGCTTTTTTTTCTAATATGTTCATGCACACTAAATGTGCATGTGATGCTTTTCTAATCCTTGCTTTTATTTGCTAAATATAGTGCTCATGCACGCTAGATGTGCATGAGTCACTTTTTAGTTGCTTGCGTTTTTCTATAAAATATTCACGCACTCTAAAAATGCACGATTTACCTTTTAATAAAGGTAGGCGCAAATAAAGGACTTATAGTTATTAAATCTATTTATAGAACACTAAAGATAAGGTAGCATAATGGTAAAGTTGAGGTTTGGCTACGTGGAGGTACAGGGTTCGAATCTTGCCCTATGCACGTGATAAATATCTTGATATATTATTTTATTTATTTATATGTAATTAAATCATTTATATTATTTTTACTTTTTCACGTAGTGTACGAAATACACTACGACAACGTCCCGGTACAGTCCCGGCCACCAGTACTTTCCCTTTATCTTCTCGAACGTGGCCCACGTTCCACGGTGTCCAGCCCAAGGGCTGTCGTGGTAGGCCGTCAGTAGCTCCTCCTGTTCTTCCTTCATCGCCACCACCCGGAGCGGGACGCCGTTCCTCTTCTTCGGGTGCTTCCATAAGTATCCGTCCCAGAGAAAGAATCGGTAAGCTTTCTTCCGGATCCGGTTGGCCTCGTCTCTCGTCCACGACGCATCCGGCGTCATTGTCCTAGAGAAACCACCGATCCGCAGCCACTCGCCGTCGTACTTGCTCTCGTCAAAGCCGTTAAGCGCCGGAGTGCTCGTCACATCGGTCGTCACATACGCTGCCTCGAAGAAGTCCACACAGACTTCTTCGTCCTCCGAAACCATGCCGCCCTCGTCATCAAACCTCGCCCTCGAAAGCATGTCGGCCATGGCTTTGTCCTTTCCGGAAATGTGTCGTATTTCCGGGTCCAGGGACTTGATGTACGCTATCCACCTGAGCATCGCCAGGTCCGGTGACGCGCATCCAGACACCATGCCGAGAATTGGCAGGCAATCCGTCTCAATAATTACTTCTGTCCCGATCAGGTAGTCTTTGTCGGCCTTTACTGCCGAAACGATACCCCAGAGTTCGTGTTTAACTTGGGCGTACCCTCGCTGTCGCTCACTGAGGACCTTCGTGCCGAATCGGATCGGGAACTGAATGCCGTTCTCGTCTTCTTGGTTGACGACCCATCCGATCCCGGTCGGACTCGTATCCACCGTTATGTATACCGGGGTACCCTTCCCGTAGACAGCCTTCCGGAGCGCCGGTGCTGCCGCAAGAGCTTCCTTCAGCTTCCGGACCGACTCCGTGTGCTCGTCTCACCACTCGAATTTTCGCCCTTTCTTCAGCAACCCGTATAGCGGCTCCGCAACGTGGGCGTAATGCGGGATCCATATGTGGTAGAATGCGCACGCCCCCAGGAACCTCCGAACTTCCGTAACCGAGCTACAGTCGGTCTTCATCGCGGAGATGGCTTCTACCTTTGCCGAAGACGGCTTCCGGCCATATGGTCCACATAGGTGTCCGACCACCAGGATTTCTGATTGCCCGAAGGCCGATTTTTCCCCGGAGAAAGTGAGCCTCGCATCCTCTAGCCTTTGTAGCACCTTCTCGAAGTCGTCGATGTGTGTTGCCACGAATCGCCGGCATCCGTCCGGTCCGAGTGTTGCGTCCTTCTCTTCCACCGGGCACCCCTTGATCGGGATGTCGTCTATAAATGGCATGGTGATGTCCGGGATGCAATCCCTCAGTACCTTGTTCATTGCATTCACCATGTGGGCCACCGAGTTGGTCCCTCCTTGTGGCAGGGTACACATTCGCACTAGGCCGAGGGGAGTCCACATCGTTGTAATGTCTCTGCTCTCCACAGCTAGCTGGAATTGGTCGTACCCCGAGTACAGATCACCGACCGAATAGATCGACCTTCCGGCGAAGGCCTCCGCGAACTCGTCTATGGTCGGTCCGATTCCTGCATTCCGAATGGTCACTCTGTTGACCTGCTGCAGGTCTTGAATGAAGCACAATGTTCCGTTTTTCTTTGGTACGGTAAACCATCGGTTCGAGTATGGGGCACTTGACAGTTCGAGAATGCCCATATCGACTTTCTGCCTCAATAGCTCCATCAACTTCGGGATGTGAGCTCTCGGTACTGGAATCGGCTTGAGATTCCACGGCACATGCGGTACCGTGAATATCACCATCGGCTCCACGATTGTCGGGTCTACGCACCCGATCTCTCCCGGTGAGAATGCGAAGGCTTTCCCGTGCCTTCCGAGCATTCTCCGAAACTAGTCTTCCTCCGCCGGCAGTAGGAACTCGCCCCACCGATTTTGAGCTCCCGGAGCGTCCCGTCGGTGAAGGTGTGTCCTATGCAGACCGGATCTCGTAAATTGGGGTCCGACGCAACCCCTCTGATTCGGGACTCGCTACCCTCCGGTAAGGGTGCCGCGACTGGCCTTACCTTCCGGTCCACAGTCTTGTACTTCGTGCTAACTCGGGCAGTCCGATCCGATCCGAGCCCCTGACTGAAGTCCGCGATGACTTCGTACATCTCTTCGGAACATACTGGTATCGTTTGGTCTTCGTGAAGGTCTTCTCCGGCTACCTTCCTCAGCATTCCCAAGGTGTCGTCGAAGGAGACCGCCTCCACGGCTCCGCTGATTTCCTCGTTCGGGCCGAGAACTCAGCACGCTCGAAGTCGCATTTCTGCCCTTGCCTTTTCTCGGCCAACGATGCCGACTAACATACACCCTCCGCTGCCGGAGAAGCAAAATCTTTTACTTATCGTACAGGGTTTCTTCGGTTTCGGTTCTATCGTACAGCTGTGGGGTCTTTCCCGAGTGTCCGGATTGTCTCGGCCCCACGCCTTGGCAACCCTCTCTAAAAATCCTCCCGGTTCTCGCCACCGAGGGATTCGCGGTTCCGCTCGTGGTTTGGTCGCATTGTCAGAAATTGGACCGAATGGCGCCCGTCTTGGATTTTGACCCTCGCGTAGGCCGAACCGTTGTCTTGCACCTTGGTCTCCATCCGCGCCGCTGTGATGTATGGTTCACCTAATATGACCGGGTGCGAGGACGTCTCCTGTACGAAGAAGTGCTGGTCAATCTCGACGTCGCCGATCTTGACTCGCATGTTCGGGCAGGCCCCGTGCAGTTCCTCGATGGCGCGCGTCGCCGCCCGTATCTTCCACCCGTGCTTGGTGTTGATCGGCCACTTTCCCTTCTTATAGAAATCCATGGACATCAGGTTTATTTCCGAACCATGGTCCACCAATGCCACCACCGGTTCCTGAACATCTCCGATCTTCACCGGGGTCTCCGTGGTCGCTCGGGCCTAGTGTGGCCTCGAATAGTGGCTCTCCGCCCACTCATTTGCCAGTGCCGAGTCGTCGATGTGCGTCGTCCGCACCTCCACCGGTCTCTCCGGTTCCGTCTCCGTCGACAACCTCTTCCGCTTCACCAAGTCCACAATGGAGTCGTGGAACTCCTTCTTAGCGATCCCTAGCACCTCCCGCAATTACAGCTCCACTTTGCTGTCGAGGATCTGTTCTTCTAGGACCTTCCGTAGGTCCGTGGTCCTTTCTATTTTCGGTCCCTAGTCAGTATCCGCCCTTCCTGGGGTTATCTTGCGCGCTGGACCCACCAACATCGTTCCGTCGTTGCCCGAATCGGGTCTCGTATCATTGTGAGGGCCCAGCCGCTCCGGCTTTCCCCACTCGTTTGTCTTCCACTAGAGCCTCGTAGTTCCGGCAGGCGGCTTCTACGAAGCCCGTCTTCTCCTCGACCGGGTCGCTCCACCCGGTTATTTCCCGGACTCGTTTCTCAGTGCGGTCCGCTTCATCTTCCCTCAGCCGTGCGCCGGCGAGGCCTTCCAGCATTGCCGACTAGAATCCGTCTTTGCTCTCCTTTCGGGCCTCGCTGCCCCCGACCCGAATACCGGCCGACGTCGAGTAGTGGATGGCCTCCACGTGTCGGGCCGTTGCCTCTTCCATCAGTCTCTTCATACCTCCCCGCCCGTCGTTTCGGTTTAGGGCCCTTCTGGTATCGCCGGCATGCACTCGGCCTTCCCACAGGTACACCACCCGGTTCCTCAACGCCTCTGCGAAATCGCCACAGTCCTTCCCAATGTGGCCGACCTCGTCGCACCACATGCACCTGTTCCCAGCTGCCGGCCATCGGTCACGAGCCGGTTCGCCGCCTTCCCTTCGAGTCTGGGCGATCTGGAGATACTTTATCGCCCGCGTCAACTCCTCCAGCGCTGCTCCTCCGGACGAGTCATTGACCATGCCGGTCGAAGCCGAACCGGTTTCGAGCCACTCCCAGGTCTCTGCCCTTCGCCCTTGTGGTGCCGGTTCAAGCCTCCTTGCTGTGACAGAGCACGCTCCGGTCGCCCCGTTGTCAGCCCATTCTCGCCGTTTGTCGAAACGGCCACAGACTCTCTTAACCGTAGTCCAGTCGGTCGTCAGCCTGTCTTCGGTTTCTAGCAAGGAGCCGACTTGATCCCGGTCCCGCTCGTCCACCGACTTGACGAACAATAGGACCCGGCTCGTATCCAGAACGGTTCGGTCAAGCGCCGAGAGGCGCGCAAAGCGTTCCTCAAACTCCCGGAGGAGTGCCGACGCGTTTCTTCCTTTGCCGGGGGACTCCACCCATTCCATGAAGTCCCGTTTCGAAAGCCGGAGCGCGTCGTCCAGCCCGTATTTTTCTTGGAGTCGGCCTTCCAACTCCTCCCAGGTACGGCTCTCCGCCCGTACCTTGAGCACCTCCGCATGGATGCTCGGCATCGCCACTCGAGGGAACCCGGCAAGACGCCTCTCTTCCGGAATGTCCCGCATCAGCATTTCCGCCCCGTACGATGCCAAATACTTCGTAGCATCCTTTCCGCTGAACCGGCCGATCGTACCGACAACCGCCTCAATGGCTCTGTCGAGGGCGCCGGTGCCCTCGCGTGTGCTCAATATTCGATCCACGGCCGAAGCCATGGCCTCTGCAAGATCCGACCCCCTCATCTTCTGCTCTTCTGCCGCCTCCTTCACGTCGGGTTCACCAAGATGTCGGGGTATTCCTCGCGGATGCGTGGAATGAGGCGGGATCTCGGGGGTCTTGTACCGAAGAGCAATAGGGAAAGGAGAAGGGAAGGGACCCACTACGTGCGAGCGTAGATCCACAGGGACACGGCCCTTCGACACGAAGACGCGAGCGGGGAAACCAACACAGAGAGGCACAAAGGTATGTAAGTATATATTAACAAAGACAAACAACGAGAAGCACGAAGTTGGTTACAACCGAATAGGCCAACGAACAGATGCCGATGCCTATTCGCAAATGCTCAGAAAGAAAGGAGTAGGTTGGAGGTGCTGCCAGAAGCACTCGGGCATTCCTCAGAGCAGCGCGAGCCTCCCGAAACCTGCACAGAAAGAAGCTACGGAGCGTATGGAAGATAGAAGCCTTCGACCGACAACCCGACAACACTTCGTCCTCTCTGATTCCGCGATCCCCTCTTCCTCCTCGTCTCCCTCCTTTTATAGGCAAGAAGGGAGCCGTTTCCTATTAACTTCCTACCTACCGAATCTACCTACTTAGGATCTTCTATGTACAACATAAGGCGTACGTGTATGAAGAGCCGGTTCCTACGCTCCAGTGCACCGATTCCACTTGTGGACGGTTTTCTTCACGGCAACAGGAAGGTAGAGTGCGGGCACAGGCCGATTGTGAAGGCGTTAGTATGGGCTTGTGAAGGACAAGATGGCAATTAGCCGCGACTCCTACCTTAGGCATTGTGGGCGGACCGAACTACGCATAGTTCGGTAACCGAGTTCATGCCAACAGAGCTGATGTATGGGCAGAAGCCGATCATGCCGATAGAGTGAACAATCTCCTCGTGGTTGGCGGTGAACTGGAGAGACGGGATGAATCGAGAAGAGACAATTTGACAGCTCGAGCGAATACCAGAGGACGTGGAGCGGGCAAAGGTGAAGTTGCATGCGACAAGGGAAAGGAACAAAGGCCAGTTCGACCGAACGCACTGGCTACGACCAAAGAAGATCGAGGAAGGCGATTGGGTGCTGGTGTACGATAGCAGCCTCGACAACCAGCACAAGGTGTCAAGATTCGAACTCTTGAGACGACATAGTTATAATCTAGTATTATGAGTTAACCAAGATATCTAGTACATAGTTATGTATGTAATTGATCCTTATTATTTTTCTAGCATCATGTGCATAGTTGCTCCCTTGTAGTATTTACACTTGGCACATGCATGCATACCTACATGCTTTATTGTAGATTCACATGCGTGCAACAAGTATGCATGCCATGTAGTATAAATAGAGGAGTTCACCTTGAAGGAATTCAAGGTGAACAACACCAGTTATGGAGTCTTTCCTTTAATACTATCTTCTTTCTTGTCCATTTGGTTATCTTCTTGCTTGTCTCTTGAGCTTATGATCCGTGACACAAGGTGGTGCGTAAGTTTGTGAGGAGGTAGTTCGGGCCTTATGCCGTAACGAGCGCGAACGACAACGACACCTACCATCTTGCGAACCTCGACAAGACACGGATAGCGGTGCTGGTTGCCGGGAAGAGAATCAAGGCCTTCAAGAAGCGGCATGAAGGTGAACCGGACCCAGTAAGCGTGGGCGACGGCAACGACTGGACCGGAGTGGACGACGGTTCTGAGAGCGACTGGTGACCGCGAGCCGGTTTTCTCCGGTGTTTGTCCCTCTTTAGCACATACCGGTGGATGCGCGGTTTGGTGGGGGTGGATGTCGTGAAGAAAACCGGCTTTAGGAGGAATCGATGAATAAGACGCATGAACCAACCCTTACGCGCGGGCACAAGTATTTATAAGATGTACATAATTAGGAATAGGTTGGCTGATGTAAATATACTCGGTAGTACACATTTATTATCTAGGAAATCGATGCGTATCTCTATCTAAAGGGACAAAGAATAAAGATGATGTATTCAGGATGTGACGGCCCTCCCCGGAGGCCTATAAAAGAAAAGCGGAGATGGTTGAAACATCTATCGCGTTTTGGGAGGACGAAGTGCTGTCGGAGTAGGAACCAAGCACTCTTATCATTTGTCTTCGTTGAGCTCTACAGGTTTTGGTTGGTTGCCTTTGCTCGAGGGAGAAGCCCGTGCACTTCGGCAGAGGCTCCATGGCACGCTCTGTGTGTGGGTGTTTGCACGTGGTCGCTCATAGACTTGCTAGTTGTAATCTCGAAGAACATTGTATTCGCCTAGTTGTCTTAATCGATTCCTTATTTGTGAGTCCTCTGCGTATTTGTGTGTGTGTCTCGGCCCATTGTTTCACCTTGCTCCTCCCTCTATTTCAGGTATTCCTCGGTCCAGGGCCCTTACGGTCCCGTCTTAATTTCCTACGCGAGAGCGTAACAACACGACATTGTGTCCTTAGATTCATTTCACATTGCATCCCTTTTGTCCGATGGATAAACCTGGCACACCCGTGGGACAGTCAGTGCCTTCGCACATCGAACCCAAAACTCGCAAAACAATCGAAAACAAAACAAGCTATGTTACTGTCATTCTTCTCCCAAAGTGACGAGGATGTCCTCGGGGTGTGGCTGTATCGGTGCTAGAAGTGGCTCTTCTTCTATGAGCTCATTGGTGTGTGACTCGGCTGATATATCCAGTTGTTGGTCTTGAGTTTCTGGAAGAGTAGCATTCGGATGTGCTTTGGTTATTGGTGCATCCACTTGCAACCGTGGTTCCTCTTCATCTTCTGGTGTCGGTGCGGCTTCCTTGATTACATTGGCCATGGATGCCTATGCGGTGGCTTCGTCTTCCTTCTCAGTGAGGAGGTGCTCTCGTTCATAGGCTTCCGAATCTAGTCTTAACAGCATCTTAACGTCGTTGAATTCCTGAAGGAGGTGCCTGAATGTTGAGGTTTGCGTGCTTGCCAGGGCTTGCAATTCGACAGTGAGGTCTTCTTGGAGAATTTGGATGCTGCTTTCGTCCATCTTAAAATATCCGCGACCCTCTATTTTATGTTTTTTGGCGTGGGATCGAAAAACCTGTAATTTAGCTATCTGTGCCTACCATTCTTGCCACCCTCGGGTGAGAGCCTCCTCAACCTTTTGATTCAGCTGCATTCTGTGTTTGGCCACTATGGCTTTGATTTGATCTTTGCCCATTTCATATTTGGCTCAGATGATGTTCAAGTCGTTTTCTGCTTTCACCGCGTCTAGTTCGAACTTGGCTTGAGGATCTCACATGATGCTGTGACGTTCGCGAGTTGGGCCTCCAGCCTCTACGTATGTATGTCGTATCGTTGGAGAAGTTGATCCAAATTATCAGCTAATTCTTGCTTATAACAGTTTTGTTGTCGTTCGAGTTCGAGGGTCGTGGCGATTTGTAGCTGGTGAAGGGATTCCGTCAACGCCGCTCCCTGTGGCTCAGTTTCTACTAACTTCTACAGGAACTGAATTCCGAAAGTTCACTTCTCCAGGAGTCCCTTTTGTCGGAGTGTTGGCGAGATGGCCATTGTTGCTCTTTCTCCGCATCGGCTAATTTTGTTGCTGCAAGGTCTTGCACGGCTTTGAGAGTCGCAACGACTTTCCGTTCTATTGCCTAGAGCTAGGTTGTTCGGTCATTGAGGAATTGTTGGAGCTCGGATTCTCTCTTCTCTGCTTCCTCCTTTAGTTGGTCAGCCTTCGCTTTAGCCTTTTCATATTGTTCCATGGCTTTGTACGCAATTGATGTTTGGGCTACGAGCTCCTCTTCATAGTTACGGGTTTGGTCGTTGGCTGATAGCGCATTGGTGGTGTCGTCAGTTTGGATGGACATATCCACCCGCTCGAGGGGATTGGTTGGGTCTGTTTGGGTGGATGCCTAGAAAAGGTTGGATATGGGGGATGGTGGGGTGAGAAGGGTAGAGTTGCCGACTATTTGGAACCTTTGTTCAAGCTCGGTCAGGCGGTTCTCGGAAGCTTGCCATAACTCTATGAACGTTTTTCTTGCTTGAGCGTCTATTTGCTGCTGATAGCCATGTCTTTGGCCGTGCGGGTTGCTTTCACCAATTCACGATAAACCTCCACCAAGGCCGTGTTGAGTTCCGGTAATTTGATCCGAGCACGACGAGTTTTGATTACGCGTTTGCGGCCGATCTTTTGTAAGTGTGGCTCCTCGTCCGATTTGAGGTCGTTGGTTAATGCCCGCTCGATCATTTGTTGTTCGCCATGATCCTGAGCCATTCAAGACGTGGCTGCAACCTTTAGGCAAACCAGGAAGTCTATGAGCTCATATGTTGTGCCGTGTTGCAAAATGGCGCCGAGCTCCTAAGATTTCGCACATAAGTCTTTGAAGGTTGTAACTTCCTCCTCCGGAAATTGGGAATTATGCCCTTACCACGACTGCCTTATTCGGCACTATGACTAGCTGCTTGTCTTCAGCCGAGGAGTGCTTGGTATTTTGTTCTTCACTACGGCGATGGAGCTAGCAACGCTTGTTGACGAGGCTCGTCTTTTGTGCCACGAGTTCATCATGAAGCCGCTTTGTTTGCTGTACCATTGACCGTCTTCCGTGTGTTGTCTCGGTGTTCGGGGTGCGGACTAGGCCCGTGGGGAAGATACGATTGGTGCAGAGGGTTTTGGTTTTTCGCTTCCTCGGATGGTGATGTTGTTTGTGGTGTCCTGGGTTTTTGGCTCGGGCTTCGGCCATGGTGAGGTAGGGGTGTGGACAAGTGTGTCATCATCCCATTCCTCTTGAGCTAGCTGTATAGTTCGTTGCTTTTTCGCCTGGATGGTTGGAGCAGGGAGAGCAAAGGGTCTGCGGGATGTTATTGTGGTTTCGAGGGTGTGAACCATGGCTAAATGATGTGCTAAGGTAGTCAAGAATCGTTTACATGTTTGAAAAGCCGATATTGTGGCACAAATTCCTTCCCTAGTTATGATGCCCCAATCGATGGCGTCGTCATGGTATGCCGTGATGATGAGGACGGCCTTATTATTGGGCATGCTATACGTGTTTGCATGTACATAGACGAATTCTAGGATGAAATGGGTCAGATTACCGAAAAACTCATTGGGCGCCCCATGTGTGCGATGGGCTTTCGTGGAAGCTGACTACTCCCCAAAATGTTGTTCCAAGATCTGTTGAGGTGGAGCCTCGATTTCATGTTGTCCCCCTCGTTGTAGTCCCAACACCGATTGGATCCGGTTGTTTGTGATGGTGTCGGGATGCACCCTTCGGGTGACTGCCTGTGCCTCAGGATGGGTAGCCGTGTCTAATACGCGGAGGTAACCTCCTAAGCCATGTCTAGTTAACCAGGCGCGGAGCTCCTTGGATACTTCGGATGGCATGGTTGTTTTGGGAGAAAGAGAGGAAGAATGGTGATGGAAGTAAGGAGACGGAGAGCAAGAGAGAGCTTCTGTGCAGGGGGTTTGGGAGCGAGAGAGCATCTAAGCAACAAGCGAGAGAGCTTGAGAACTTTGAGTGTGTCTGTTGAAGTGAGGGCTTCGCCTGTGATGCCTCCCTTTTTGTATGTGCCCTTGATTCAGAATCTTCCCTACCATAGTGGGAGGTAAGGACCACGCATCCTACGAACCGTTTGTACTTTCTTTTTGTCGTGTGGCATGCATGTTCTTTAAATAGTTAGTGGGTCTTTTTTTTTCTTCATAATGATAGTATACAATTTCGGGCAATAGGTAGGGTAATTACCATGATTGTGGCGAGGTGCCCACAAAATCTTCTGTTCTACCTACCACAGACTGGTCCCGGCGGTGCTGGTGATCGGTGAAGTGATTGGTTGGTTGGCGTCGGGCCTAGGTATGGCTTTAGTCGAAATCTATTAACCCACACTTGCAAGACTTCCCATGCTAAAGTGCCGAGTTGGAATGTACCATTGAATTCATCGATAATCTAGAAAGGTCTTGTCGACGGGAAACAAAGTTTCCCCGGCATTGAACCGAGCCGAGTTTGGAACACGAGGACCAGTTTCCCGATCTCGAATCATTTTTTGGATCCTTGACGATGTCGATCCATGAAAGCTTTCCTTTGCCGCTACCCATGTTCCAATTGTGTGAGACTAGTAATACGATCTTCCCCGAGCTCAAGTAACTGTACGAGCCATTTTTGTTTGAACTCGGACTCGGAAAGTTGTGTGGTTATTTGAACACGTAAACTCGGCACTTGAAACTTGATGGGCATAACTGCTTCCAACCTGGAAGCCATTCGAAAGGGAGTAGATCAAATACTTGTTTTGAATGTTGTCTGATATGCCCACAATGCACTGTGCAGTTTATCATCCCAATCACTTCGATTCTCGTTCATGATTTTCTTGAGGATGTTTTGGAAGGTCTTGTTCGTTAACTTAGCCAACCCGTTTGCTTTAGGGTAGTAAGGTGTGCTTTTCTTATGTACGACTGTGTAATGGGTGGTAAGATTGCAGACCAGACGATTGAGAAAGTGACCTCCTTGGTCAGTTACTAGCTCGATTGGATAGCCAAATTGATACCATAGATATTCATACACAAACTTGGTGGTAGATATGGTCGTGTTGTCGCGTGGTGCCTTTGCTTCGACCCATTTCATGCAATAGTCAGTAGCCATGATTATTTACTTATTGCCATTTCAGGCCACGACTGGTTTAAATGGACTGACGAAATCCAATCCCAACTTCTGGAAAGGTTCTAATGGAAGGACCGGTTGGTGAGGCATATGGGCTTGTTCGGTGGGTTGGCCCATTCGCTGACATAAGTCACATTGTTTGCAGAATTCGTGAGCATCCTTCTTGGTTGTGGGCCGCCACAACCCAGTTTGCCAAATTTTCCGAACTGCCAGCCATTTCTTGGCATCTAGGGTCAAATTTTCATTTATCCAGTGGGAGGCCGGTGCTGAGGAAGTGTATCATCTCATTTATCCAGTTGTCCACGCTATTGGCCGATGGTGTGGCCATGTTTAACCCGAAAAGGTTGGCGTTGGTTAATTCATCATATTCCGTTGTGGCTGGTTCCCCAATTCGAGCCGGCATGTTGCACCCCTCGTCGAATTCAAATTTTTGGAGAAGCAACATCCATCAGGCCAGTTGACCGGTCAGTGCCTGCTTATTGACGAGATAGAGTATCGCCGGGCAATCCACATCGAACGTAAACTTTTGGTTGAGCAAATAATGCCAAAATTTTGTGATGATGTAGATCATGCCGAGGGCATCTTGTTTTGTTGTGGAGTAGTTTTGTTCGGATGTCGAGAGCCAACGGCTAGCACAGTAGACTGGGTGATACCAGTTTTTAGGCGTCTTTTGCATGAGGGCACTCACAATAGCCACGACCGATGCGTCGACGAAAACGTGGAAGAGTTGCAACGAATCCGGCAGTTGCACCACCGGTGCGTGTGAGAGTATTGCCTCAAGGGAGCGATATGCGTTGTCTTCTTTTTCCGACCAACGAAACGGAACCCGGTGTACCACCACGTGTAATGGTGTCACGAACTCGGCCAGGTAACGCAACATTATGCTATGTGTAGAAAGTAGCGTGCGGAAGCAAGTATGAAGACCGAACAGAAGAGAGGAAACTCAGGTTTAATGGAGAGCTTGAGCTTACACGGTATACGCAGGAGAGACAAAGAGAGAAACACAAAAAACTATATTCAACAATAATACTCAATCTGTACATAAGTCGTGCTCAGTGAACACTTTTATACAAGTCCTAGAAGGACTGACCGAAGTACTGACAGTACTTCAATGCTCATCAAGAGCTCCTACACTAACTCCCAAATATATTCCTCACGGAATATCTTTCCTAACGACCTCCCGATTTACGCACTCGGCCTAACCGATCGGTCCCAACCGATCCGGTCCTCGGCTTCTTCAGCCGATCCGGCCGATGTTGAGCTTGTCTCTCAAAACTCCCCCTCAAGCTCAACTTGAGGCTCTTCGGGATCTTCACAGCGCCGGTTCCTCTTGGCTTCTCGCCTTGCTCGTGCTCCTCGTCCTGTTCGACTCCGCGCGCTTCGACCCTTCCGGTCGGCTTGTCTGCTCATGCGGCCCTTATCAGCTCTTCTGCTGTTGCGGTGTTGACACTTCCCCTGTTGCCTTTTCTTCCGCTTGGGCCTCGGTTGATTTAGCGTGTCTACATCAAACATCCGAACTGACTCGGCTACCTACGATCGGTTTTCGCTCTCGTCCGAGTTGGCTGTCTCCAACTCGTCTTCGGTCTTCTCGCCCTCGATGGCGTCATCTCCCCCATGCGTGGTTGGCTTCGGCTCTCTCCTTCGGCTGCTCCCCTTTGGTCCTCTTCCGAACTTTTCTGCGGGTTCGCCCTCGGCTTCTTCAGCCGATCCGAAGTAGTCGAACCCAACAAACGAGTCAACCGACTCGGTGGTGTCGCGGTCTCCGCTCCTTTCTTGTTGCCTTGCTTGGTCGTTCGGGACTGTTCTCCCCCTCAAGTTTGGCACGTCGAGGTGACGCAATCCGAGCGCCGCGGAGAATTGCCGCAACTTGTCCAGACCAAGAGGCTTTGTGAAGATGTCGGCAGTCTACCGATCCGTCGGCACGTACTGAAGTTCGACTTCATCGGAAAGGACACGCTCACGGACGAAATGGTAATGCACCTCAATGTGCTTGGTCCGTGTGTGGAAAATGGGGTTCTTCGCGAGCTGGATGTTGCTGAGGTTGTCGCAGTAGATCGTCGTCGGATCTGACACCTCCTCTTGCAGGTCCTTAAGTAGCCGCTTCAACCATATGGCTTCGCATGTCGCGACAGCCGCTCCTTGGTACTCAACTTCGGTGCTCGATAGGGTAACTGTCGGCTGCTTCTTACTGCCCCATGCGATCGCGGCACTTCCGAGGGAGAACGCGTATCCGGACATGGATCAGCGATAGGCGGCGTTGCCAGCCCAATCAGCATCGGTGTAGCCGACTAACTGCGTGGCTGCACCGGTGCGATATAGTAGTCCCCGGTCCTTAGTGCTGTTGACATACCGAAGTATGCATTGCGCACACTGAAGGTGCTCCTCGGTAGGTCGCGCCATGAATTGACTGATCACTCCGACTGGATAACTGAGGTCGGGTTGGGTGATGGTCAAGTATATGAGGCTTCCGACAATTTGTCGGAACCTCATCGGGTCGCATACCTTTCCCGTATCGGGACAAAGCTTGGCGGTTCTGTCCAGAGGAGTCGAGACGGACTTACAGTCGGCCATCCCGAATTTGAAGAGTATACTCAGCACGTAATGTCGTTGGCTGATCAATATGCCTTCGGGGGTACGGATCACTTCGATCCCGAGGAAGTAATGAAGCTCCCCTAGATCCTTCATGTCGAACGATGCCGCAAGCTGGAGCTTCACGCGGTCGATTTCACTTAGGTCGGCGCCGGCGATGACCAAGTCATCAACATATAGTAGAATACTAACCGGTCCGAGTCGACCTTTCCGGATGAACAGGGAAGAGTCCGATTTTGACGTGACGAAGCCCATCCGACGCAGTTGTTGGATGATCTTCGCGTTCCAGGCACGCGGGGCTTGCCTCAGTCCGTAAAGGGACTTCTTCAGTCGGCATACTGCCGAGGAGTTCGTTCCGGAGTGAAATCCGGGAGGCTGTACCATGTACACCTGTTCCTCAAGGTCACCTTGTAGAAACGCATTCTTTACATCCATTTGATGTAAGTGCCACCCCTTGGCCGCGGCTACTGCGAGCAAAACACGGACGGTCGTCATTTTCGCGACCGGCGCAAACGTCTCATCGTAGTCGATGCCGTGCTTCTACACGTAGCCCTTTGCCACTAGTCGAGCCTTGTACCAGTTAACGGAGCCATCGGTGTTGTACTTGACCTTATACACCCACCTACACCCAATCGGTTTTACCCCTGTTGGTGCGTCAACCAGGTCCCAGGTCTCGTTCTCCGCCAATGCATGCATCTCTTCCTCCATCGCGGCACGCCAATTCGCGTCTTTAGCCGCTTCTGTGTAGCTCTCCGGCTCACGCACTTCCGCTACACAGGTCATGTACGCATAATGATGCGCCATGTACTCGTTGTATCCGAACCGCAAAATAGGGTTCTTCTGGCGGGTAGATCGGCGTAATCTCACATTAGCCGATGTTGAGGCCTTCTCGGTCGATGCGGTCTTCACCTTTAAAGACCCGTCACCGGTTCCCTCGGAGTCGGACTCGCGTCGGTCTGACTCATTCCTATCCGTGCCGGAATCCGACACCTTCTTCTTCCCTTTCTCTTTGCCCGTAAGCCGTCTCCTCGGCTTCCTACGCGGGGAATGCACGGCCGAGTCTCCACTAGTCGCCGACTCTTCATCGGACTGGTCGTACCGACTCAGTCGTCCAATCGGTCCACTTAACCGGAGTGAAATCGGGCTCTCGTCGCTGGTCTCGATTTCGGGCTCATCCGGAGGCATCTCGGCCTCTTTGACCTCATCGTCAGAGCTCGGATTGGACTCGAGGTTCGGAGTCGGGGGCTGGTACCAGGACGCGGACTCGTCAAACACAACATCGCGGCTGACACGCACTTGTTTGGTGCGAGGGTTATAGCACTTATAACCCTTCTGCTCGTCCGAGTAACCGACCAAGATGCATTTCTCGGCCTTTGCATCCAGCTTCCTCCTTTTCTTCTTCGGTACATGCACATACGCAATGCTACCGAACATCCTCAAGTGTCGCAAGTTCGGCTTAGTTCCGAAATATAGCTCGTGCGCTGACACTTTGTCTCCGATCTGGTTCTGGATGTATACCGCGGTCCTTACTGCCTCGGCCCAGTAGAACTTGGGCAAGCTCTTCTCCTCCAGCATTGCCCGTGCCGCTTCCACAATCGACCACGCCGTTCTGCTCCGGCGTGTATCTACAGCTGAATTCGTGCCGAATTCCCATTTGTTGTAGATAACTGTTGAATTGACCAGAAAAGTACTCTTTCCCGCCATTTTACCACAGGCACTAGATCTTTCGTCCCGCTTTCTTTTCCACGAACCCTTTGAGGTCCCGGAAACAGTCGAAGACTTTGCTCTTCCTCTCAATGAGGTAGATCCACGTGTGCCGTGTGTGGTCGTCGATGAAGGAGAAGAGATATCGGCTCCTGCCAAGACTAACGTTTTGTGCCGGCCCCCATACATCGGAGTGTATAAGGTCGAGCTTATTCCGGCTCCGGTTTCGCTCGTTTGGGAAAGGAAGTCGGTGTTGCTTCCCGAGCTGGCAGACTTCACAAATTTGTGCCTTTCGGCCACTAAATTTGGGCAATCCGAATACTACCTGTTTCGATTGCAGATCTTGAAGCCGTTGGTGGTTGACGTGGCCTATCCGCTTGTGCCACAAGTCGATGTCCGACTCGGTCTTTTGTCCCTTCGTGAACATTGCGATGCCGCCGTCAGTGGAGTCGAGGATGAACATCCTCCCGTCTCTGCGCCCTTGCGCAATCACACGGCCTTCTTCCTCAATGAAGCACCCGAGGTGTGTAAACCGAGCCTCCATCCCTTGGTCGACGATCTGTCCGACCGAGACCAAGTTTTTCGTGATTGTCGGGACGTGCAGCACGTTCATGAGTTTCCCTTTCTGCCCGACATGGCTAAGGGGAACTTCTCTGACATCCGTGATCGGATGCGGAGTGTCGTCTCCAGTTGCGACTACTCCAGGTTGGATCGGTTTTTCAAGGTACGAGAACCACTCCTTATGGATCGTCATGTGGTTTGACGCGCCGGAGTCTACGTACCACACCTCGTCCGATCTCGGGGTGGTCTGTTTCATTGAGTTTGCTTCGTGTCTCGTCACGAAGGCAGTCCCTTCTCCGGCTCTCCCGGAGTCTTCGGCGTAGTGCGATCGTTGCTGATTTCCCTTGTCGGTATGTCTGGAGCCGTTCCCGGAACCAGTTCTCTCCGAATCGGCGTGCTTCTTCCAGCACTCACTTTCCCTGTGGCCTTTCTTGCCACAATACCAGCACTCCGCGATGGACTTCCCTTGCCGGTTCTCATCGCTTCGACTCCCCCTGTTTCCGAAGGGTCTGGAGTTGCTGTAGGCATCACTTTGGTGCCTTCTTCTGTGATCTCGTCGGCCGCCTCCATTGCGCGCCGACTCGCCTCGTCCTCCACGTCCACGGGGCCTATCTCCCTCCGTGTACAACATTCTGTTGTCGGTGTGCGTTCTTGTAGACGCACCCGCGTGGTTCTCCTCTACCAGGAGCATTGACTGTAAGTCAAAGAAGGGCGGCGTATTCTCCCGGGTACACACAGCCGTTCAGAACGCTCCGAACTTCGACGCCAGACCTCCGAGACAGATCTAGACCATCTCGCTCTCCTCGATGTTCACCTCTATGGAGGCGAGGGAGTCACAGATATCCTTGATCTTCGAGGTATAGTCCGCCACCGACAAGTCGCGTTGTCGTAGGTTGCTCAACTCCTGTCGGAGCTGAAGCTTCCTAGTTGTGGTGCTCGCGGTGAAAATCTTCTTCAGATTTTCCCACGCACCCTTCGACATCTTTGCATCCCTAACATAGCTCAATAGCTGTTCGCCCACACACGACGCGAAGCAGTATAATACCCTGCTCGCCGATTGCTCCCATGACGAGAAGTCCCTGTGTGTCGATTCGGGTGCCGCGTCATTAGCTCCTTCGACATAACTCCAGTAGTCGTACCCGAGCAGGTACTGGTGCATCTTGTAGGACCAAGACGCGTAGTTGGTTCTGTCGAGCTTCTCTATTGGAAGCGAGCTCGCCATGCCTCTATCCATCGTCCTCCTCGTTCTTCTTCGTCAAGCTGTGTCGGCTGCAGAGAGGTTCTCAACCCTCGCGCTCTGATACCATGTAGAAAGTAGCGTGCGGAAGCAAGTATGAAGACCGAACAAAAGAGAGGAAACTCAGGTTTAATGGAGAGCTTGAGATTACATGGTATACACAAGAGAGACAAAGAGAGAAACACAAAAAACTATATTCAACAATAATACTCAATCTGTACATAAGTCGTGCTCAGTGAACACTTTTATACAAGTCCTAGATGGACTGACCGAAGTACTGACAGTACTTCAATGCTCATCAAGAGCTCCTACACTAACTCCCAAATATACTCCTCACGGAATATCTTTCCTAACGACCTCCTGATTTACGCACTCGGCCTAACCAATCGGTCCCAACCGATCCGGTCCTCGGCTTCTTCAGCCGATCCGGCCGATGTTGAGCTCGTCTCTCAACAGTATGCCACCTAATCTGACCCAAAAACGGGCTAAGGGCTTTTGTTGTTGTTCAGCCCAAAGCATTGAGGATGGCATGCACCTTGTCGGGATCCATTGCTATTCCGTCGCGACTGACAATGTGGCCGAGTAAGGCTTCACTAGACATGTAAAAAGCACACTTGGTTGGGTTTACGCTTAGTCAAGCTTGCCAGTATTGCTCTAGATAAAGGCCATACATGGCAAAGTCATCGAGAAAGACTTGCATAAAGGACGGAATGTAATCGTCGAAAATCTCGGCGATAATTCGTTGGAAAGTGGCCGGAGCTGTCTTTAAGCCGAACATCATCACGACTACCATGAACACGCCCCATTTAGTGACATATGTTGTTTTCTCTTTGTTGTCAGGATGCATTCGAATTTGATTATAGCCACTGACCCATCTATAAAGTTATAGCATTCATGGCCAGCCACCACATCGAGGACGTCATTTGTGAACGGAAGAGGGAAAGCATACGTAACAATTGCCGCGTTAAGCTTGCGGTAGTCGATGCAAACTTGGATTTGCCCATTCTTTTTCGGAACTACGACGATAGGGCTTAACCATGTTGCCCATTTTACCAACTAAATGAACCCTACTTGGAGGAGTTTGTCGATTTCCTCCTTTACTTTAGTCGCGTAATTAGCATTCATCCAGTAGCGGCGTTGTTGCACGGGTCGTGCATCGTGTTCGAGGTGAATCTGGTGCTAGTATTATTGTGGATTGAGCCCCTTCATTTCGTTGCACGACCAAGCAAACACATCTTGGTAATTAGTTAGTAGACCAACCAGGGTTGATCATTCCTCAAAAGCCAGTTCTTTCGCGATTTCAAGAGTGTGTGGCTCGCTGGAAAAACCGAGATTAATTTCCTCTAGTGTGGATGCCTTGACTCTCTAAGAGATAGTCAATTCTACATCAAGAACATCGTGGGCATGTCGTAATTCTTCGATGGACTGTGGGTAAGGTTTGTGCGGATCCTTGTTCTCCTGAGGGTCTAGCTCGGATACGTATGGTTGGACAGTCGTGGGAAAATCGATTTCAAACAAAGGAATGATCATGGGATGTTCCTCGAGTAAGTGATCCATTTCTTCGTCCGTGAGGCCATCAAGCATGTGGACTCCTTTGACATATAGCGGGCTGGTATCGGGAGGCATCGCAATCCATTCCTCTGTAACGACACAGATCTTGGTTTTTCCACAGCAGAAGGATATCATATTCCATTGCCAATGCTACTTAATGTTGGCAGTGCGCAACTATGGATGACCAAGCAGCATTGGGTACGCCCTGGACGCATCGGGGCGTAACACCACCGTTGAGATGGTGAAAGTGTGGCCTTTGATGATGTAGTCGAGGTGGTGGATTAAGCCCATTGGTCGAATGGAACAGGTGTCCGTCATTCGGAGCCAAAATGGGCATGGATCCCGTTGGGTGATTCCGAGGTCGTGACATGTAGCCTCACTGATGACATTAACATTCGAACCGCCATCGATAATGTAGCCGTGAACTTCGAAGCCTTCGATTACGAGCTTAATTGCAGGGTTCTCGGAGTCCATTTATGGTGGACCGATGTCGTGAAGGATTTGCTTCACGATATAAAAATAAATTTAAATATTGAATTCAGTAATATTTCAAACACTTGAACCCACAACCTTATAAACCAAGCACAATGTATATACCACTAGGGTAGGCTATTTGTTTTTAGAGATGTTGTCAAGAATGTGCTTCACTATATAAGAATAAACTTAAATATTGTATTAAGTAAAATTGAGGGACTTGAACCCTCAACCTTGTATATCAAGCACAAAGCATACACCACTAAGCTAGGTTATTTGTTTTAGGATTATATCCATCATTATACTTATCCCGTATATATTTTCATACATGGGAGCTCAAATAAGCATGATGGCTATCATGCATCACATGCAATGCATGTGCACCAAATGGCGATCATGCATCACATGCATGCCATGCTCCTACACATTACCATATGCATGACAATACTTATAAAAAGAGGGAAAAAGGGAAAATAGGGTAATCAATCAATGAAGGGAAAGTTAGAACGTAACTAATGAAATAAAAAAGTTAGCTTGTTGGTGAAGAGGCTCGTGTTTCCAGGTTGGAGTCGTTCAAATCTAGAGTTTGGCAAAGGAAGATTGCATCTTGCGATGAAGCATTGTACAGTTGGTAAAATCTTGTGTTCTTAATATAAATTTTGTTCTTATCATACCATTTCAATTCTTCAATCATACATTGTCTCTATCTTTTTATCTATACTCGTCTCTCTATCACGTATTACTTTTAACTCTTCTTCTTCCTATCCTTAATCTTCCTAACATCGATGCACAAAGCCTTATAAAATATATAGCCCACTCCCTTTAACCTTAGTCCTTGCGACTTCGCCGCACGAACCACAACTACCCCGACACCGGTGCCCGGCTCTGCCTGGTGTATAGGCAAGGTTGTTGGCGCTTTACCCGTGGTAAGAAATGCCACTGTGTCCTTGAATCGGGGAAGCAATTGTAGTAGTTCGTGTAAGGGCATGGAGATTTGGCAGCTTGTGAGAGCTTGCCACACAAGGTCATTGTCATGCTCCCCGATAAGTTTGCAGAAAGCCAAGGGATTAATAGTGACATCGTTCATATCAGTCTACATTCTCTCCGTATTAGCCTAATTAGTCGTGTCGACCAATTTTTTGGGGGCCTGCCGGACTTCGTCTTGAATTTCCCATTGTCTTTTATTGTCTTTGCTTTGGTTAGTGACTTGTTGGACGTCCGCCATAATGATGTTTATAGTAGGTGCTTTACCTCGGTCATTTGTCAGGCATAGAGTGGCGTCATCCCTTGGTTGGTTGCAGTTAAAGCACGTTACTAGTGCCGAGTTGCTAGATTCCCCTTGCTACAATTGGGATATTTGATTTTGTGAGGGATGATCCAGAGAGGCGTATGTCTACACATGGGGAGCGTTTTCCTGATACTCGGGTTGGGGGTGCCGTCGATTATTTGTGCGTGGAGGGTCTCGGCAATGGTTGTCGAAGGGTCATTGATTATTGCCCGAGATTCAGGACTGTGATTATTATAGGGAGGCCATCGGTCGTGTCGTTGATACCTCGGTTTGTAGTAGTCCTCTCGGTTGTAATCGTAGCAGTAATAGTTGTCGTTCAGACGATGGCGGTCATTGAGATATCGATAGTGATCATCCTCAGGTTGTGGTCGATTATCTAGGTGATAACGCAGCTCCTCCAATTGGTATTGGTTATCTCGGCGATAACAATCCAGCTCGGGTCAGTCGCCATCATCTTGGGGATGTTGATCGCCGTACCAAGGCCTCTCAACATCTCTATTCCGTGGAGGGGGATGATCATCTCGTCGAGGGCGATCATGATGTGGTTCGATCTATCACACAGGAGGAAAGGTTGTTCGATTAAGCATATTGTACTCACATTGTTTGACAATATACACCCGAGAATGGCAAATTGGGCAATGTGGGTGAAACGGGCAATCCACAACCGAGTGGCCAGATTGCATGCACATTTTGCATTAGAGGGCTTGCTGAAACTGGGTTTCTTTGTGGGTCCGCAAGGCATGTTGGAGTGGGCCCATCAAAAAAGAAGTGCTATGATGGGCTCTATCGATTGTGAGGACATGAAAGACCACTTGCTCGATGGTTTGTTGGGAAAAATCTGTGAAGGCAAGGATTGTGTGGAGGCGCTCCCAGAGGCTGGCAAGGAATGTGACTTTAAATGATTCGTGAAGACATCTTGAGCGTGTTGCCAATAAAGATCCTGGAATTGGATCATGAACTGAGAAACCGTCTCATGTGGTTCCTGTAATATAGCATAGAACTAGTGGAGCAATTCCCACCTAGGTATTTCGTGGTGGATAAGTTCCAGGAATTGAGTATGAATGTCCAGAAACGTCACAAATTCCCCAGGATCTTCGTGGGAGTACCACCGGGCTGCAGGTCCATCAAGGGACAATGTGAATTCAGCGATTTTGGAGGCATCGACCTCCACAGTAGTAAGACATTGTCATGGTAATCCGTGCGCGCGTTGTCGAGGTACTCCTCGCGGATGCGTGGAATGAGGCGGGACCTCGGGGGTCTTGTACCGAAGAGCAATAGGGAAAGGAGAAGGGAAGGGACCCACTACGTGCGAGCGTAGATCCACAAGGACACGGCCCTTCGACACGAAGACGCGAGCGGGGAAACCAACACAGAGAGGCACAACGGTATGTAAGTATATATTAACAGAGACAAACAACAAAAGCACGAAGTCGGTTACAACCGAACAAGCTGGCGAACAGATGCCGATGCCTGTTCGCAAACGCTCAGAAAGGAAGGAGTAGGTTGGAGGTGCTGCCGGAAGCACTCGGGCATTCCTCAGAGCAGCGCAAGCCTCACGAAACCTGCACAGAAAGAAGCTACGGAGAGTATGGAAGAGAGAGAAGCCTTCGACCGACAGCCCGACAGCACTTCGTCCTCTCTGATTCCGCGATCCCTTCCTCTTCCTCGTCTCCCTCCTTTTATAGGCAAGAAGGGAGCCATTTCCTATTAACTTCCTACCTACCGAATCTACCTACCTAGGATCTTCCATGTCCCTAATTCTCTATTATGTACAACATAAGGCGTACGTGCATGAAGAGCCGGTTCCTATGCTCCGGCGCACCGATTCCGCTCGTGGACGGTTTTCTTCACGACAGCATGTTAGATCCAGGGCGGGACCACCTGGGTCTTGGACCAGAGAGAGACAGAGCATGGAAGGTCGAGCTTCACTATTTCCCGCAACCAGCCAGGACACCCACCTGAGTGTTTCCGGATGCGTACCAGGAGCAACCGAATGAGAGAGGAAAAAGGACGTGCACGGAACACTGATTAGACACACGCTTCCTACGTACAAAACCTAGAAAGGAGGAACTCCAAATACACCGACATAGACACAGATGCACAGAACTTCATTATATATATACAAGAGCAAGATACAACTCCGACGTTGAGCTGGACCAAGGTAGGTTAGGTTACAACAACAGTCTCCTGCCAAGCCACAAATCAGGGCGCTCTCGGGCTTGTTGCGCCGAGCGGGGTCTTGCACAGGAGACAGAGCAGAAGCGAAAACCCCTGAGGACATACAAGCTCTTAACCGGACTAAACCCTAAACAGACACGAAGGAGAAGACCCCAAAGAAACTCTAAAAGAAAATAATAAGAAGAAAGCTACTAAACCCTCGATCTAAGTGGTATAGCCTCCTAACTTAAAATGGGCAACCCTTTTACAAGGGACCTTCCCTTCCTTTTATAACCCAAGGAGGGAGGGACGTTACAATGTGGGATAAATTCTCCCCCTTATTCTATACACCATTTCCCTACTAGACATGTGCACATGTTGCACATTGCTGACTTGCCCATTCCATCCTAGTTTCACACCAAAGCCAAAAATCTTGACGACATCCACCCCCACCAAACCGCACAACCATTGGTATGTGCCATGAAAGGAAAAGGTGAGAGATTTCCGCGACGGTGATCAACCGGGTTCTCCGTCATCCCGGCACCTAACCACCTTGCCGGCTCCTACCGACCCCGATCCATCTGATCCGCCATATCCAATGCTCACACCTTCTTCCCCGATTGGTCCTCTGGAACACCGTTGCCGATTCGGTCGCTCCTCCTTTATTCGCCACGTATGCCCTCCGATTAGGCTCCCGGTTACTCCGGTTGTATGCTGGATTCCGTGCCTCGCGTGTTGCGTGTGTGCCTCCTTTGGTTTGACCGTCTCCTCGTCCCCAGCATCTCAGCGTGTCGTCTCTCTCCATTCCGCGCTTGACTTCCTATAGGCTTGGTCGAGTTGTCGACAGGTCGTTTGCCGCGATCTTCTCTTGTACACGTGCTCGTCCCATGGCCCTTGATCGACCGTATGCACGCTCCTCGCTTCCCATATACCCAGTGTCCCCTAAACCCTAAACCCTAAACCCTCGCTTGGCCTCCGTGTTGCGTTGGTTGGGTCCGGTGTCGTCGCTCGTCGTTTCTCCACATACCGGTGTCGCGAAATTACGACGAGGATACGTGAACTTTGAGGCAAGACCCCGGGGCCTCTGACCGGAAGATATTAAATTCGTATGCTTATATTAAACAATTAATGGAAAATGAGAAAGATTGACAAATTTCATTAATAAATAGAAAAGAATAATTACAATCAATCCCAAGATTGGGATTACAAAAGTTTTAGCTTGTGGAGATTACTAGAATAATAGATTAGAGGAAACTAAGATACGGATTCGATAGGAAAATTATATG
Organism: Azolla caroliniana; assembly: GCF_043228905.1. Classification (NCBI taxonomy): domain Eukaryota; kingdom Viridiplantae; phylum Streptophyta; class Polypodiopsida; order Salviniales; family Salviniaceae; genus Azolla; species Azolla caroliniana. Next base: position 9,106,499 of record NW_028230456.1, on the reverse strand, counting down.
GCTTCCGTAGGGAAAATTAGGGTTTATGACTTCCGTAAGGAAATTTAGGGTTCTTGGCTTCGATAAGATAAGAGAGCTCAGAAGGAAAAAAAATAAAATTAAGATAATATGGAGAGAGCCTGAGTGTAGGAAAAAAAATGGAATTTTATATGGAGTTCTCCCTTGATCATCTGCATATCCACTTTTTGTTGCATGGCCTCTACTTTTAGTTGCTTAGCTTTTTCTTTTAGTTGAATGCAACTATCCACATGACCTTTACTTTTTGCATGCACTCCAACTTTAGTTGCTTGCATCCACATGACCTTTACTTTAGTTCTCTTCACTTTACTTTAGTTTGTTGCATGATCCAATCTTCCGTCCGTCCGCTTCCAACCTCATTCGGTAGCCGGTTCCGCCCGATCGCCGAATCCCTCGTCGGCCGGTTCCATTTTGCTTGCTGGCTGGTTCTGGTTTGCTTGCCGACTGGTTCTGGTTTGCTTGCCGGTTTCGGTTTCGGTTTTGCTTACTGGCCAGTTTCCAGATTTAATTATCGGCCGGTTTCCGGATTTGCTTACCAGCCGATTTCCGGTTTTGCTTGCTGGAAATTAGCTTTTTCTTTTAGTTGCATGCGACCGTCCACATGACCTTTACTTTTTGCATGCACTCCAACTTTAGTTGCTTGCATCCACATGACCTTTACTTTAGTTCTCTTCACTTTACTTTAGTTTGTTGCATGATCCAATCTTCCGTCCGTCCGCGTCCAACCTCATCCGGTAGCCGGTTTCGCCCGATCGCCGAATCCCTCGTCGACCGGTTCCATTTTGCTTGCCAGCTAGTTCTGGTTTGTTTGCCGACTAGTTCCGGTTTGCTTGCCGGTTTCGGTTTCGGTTTTGCTTACCGGCCAGTTTCCGGATTTGATTATCGGCCGGTTTCTAGATTTGCTTACTAACTGGTTTCCAGATTTTCTTACCAGCCGATTTCCGGTTTTGCTTGCCGACCGGTTTCTGGATTTGCTTACCGACCGGTTTCCGGTTTGCATACCGGCCGGTTTTTGGATTTGGTTACCGGTCGGTTTCTAGTTTTTGGGAACGTGGCCACCATCATCTATCAAGATAAAGTGGCCAAAGTGCTCTTAGAACAAATGAAAAATGAGGGAGGTCAAGGTGCTTATATAGCTAGGGCCTTAAGTTTCCTATCTATGTGGGATAGTTCTAATTCCCCTATCTTCTCAAACTTCATTCTCACATAACTTGATATGTATTTCTCCATTTTGTATATAGTAAAATACGTTTTGAAGCTCTTGAGTATATCCATCTTTCTATAGTAAGCTACTTATCTAATCTATAATAATTATTTCATTATTTTATTACATAGTGTGTGAAGATTCACACGACATTCGCCCCCACCAAACCTGCACATCCACCGGTATGTGCCAATTTTGGTGAGGCTTCACTTTTGTTTACTATACTTTTTCATCGATGCTTAAGATTGAATCGTCAAAAGCTTCGAATCCAATTCTATTCTATCTCTTCTCTTGAAGATCTTGATTCTTTTATCGGCAATTGGCAAGGCAAGTGCTGTACCATCCAGTTCTACTAAATGATATGTTGCATTATCTTCCACTTTCTTCACCACATATGGCCCAAACCATCGTTGTGAGAATTTTCGAGCCGTACTATGTTGGTTATCTAGGCTACTGTCATAAACTAGCACCCAATCTCCTTCAACGATTTTCCTCGGCCGAAGTCGATGTCGTTTATCAAAGTCTTTCTTGTTCTTTAGCCTTGCATTCTTTATCCGCGCTTTAGCTACCTCTATATCTTCCAAATTCCGCTCTAATTGTCGAATCCTCAATGCTAGAAGATCTTCTCTACTTATCTCATCTTGCCATGGCAATGTAAACCATGAAATAATACTTTGTTCTATAGGCATTATCGGCTTTTGTCTGAATATGAGCTCTACCGACATGTATCCCGTCACCATGCTATGAGTAGTCCTGTCAGCCCATAGTGCAAATGGCAATAGACGCGACCATTGTCCTATTTTCCCATGGCAAGCTTTCACTAGAGCCTTCACAATCGGTCCATGTCCACGTTCCACCTTCCCATTTGCTTCCGGATTATACGCCATGGTTAGAGATAATTTGATTCCCATCCTCGAGAAGAATTCTCTAGCTTCATTGGCGTCCAACTCGCCTCTATCAGCCACTATCTTGTCGTCGCATCCATAACTCCTTAGTTCTTAATGCTCGCCTTTCAACTTGATTGGTAAGATCCTCTCTCGCGAGCACAAGATACTTCATCTGCCATCGCCCCATTGGCATCATCACGATGTCCACCATCCACTTGTAATGCATAGCTAGCGAGTAAGTCAGATGAATTCCATCTCGATGGCGAATATTCAAAAACATCTGACATTCCTTACATGTTTCCACATAAGCTGCTACATCTTTGTAGATGCCCAGCCACCAATATTTCTCCTTAAGCTTCGCAAACGTAGCCCATATTCTTCGATGGCCTGCAAAAACATTATCATGAAATTCGGACATTAGTTTTTGTTGGTCTTCTAGCTTGCAGACAACTCTCATCGGAGTCCCATTCTTCTTTTTTTCATGCCTCCAAAGAGCTCCATCCTTAAGGAAATACTTGTATGCCTTCTTCTGAATTCGATGGAAGTCTTCCGTCGACCATGATTCATCTTTTTGGAGAGAACTCAAGTATTTCCCGATCTCCACGAATTCGCCTTCGTAGTCCTCTTCTATGAAAGTAGTCAACACCCGAGTGTAGGAACTTGCAAAGAAATCCAAGCCAACATCATCTTCATCAGAATGTTGATCTTCTTCTCCGTCATATCTCGCTCGTAATAGCATGTCTGCAATGACATTACGCTTCCCAGCTACATGACGGATCTCCGGGTTGAGTGATTTGATATATGCAATCCAATGCAACATAGCAATATCCGGTGTATTACAACTAGATATCATACCCAAAATTGGTAGGCTTCTGCTCCAATAAGGTAATCACGATCAGATTTGATTGCCGAGACAATTCCCCATAGTTCCCTCTTCACTTGGGCATACCTTCTTTGCCTTTTGCCTGTCACTTAACACTTTCGCGCCAAACCGAATTGCATATCGGTTGCAATCTTCATCTTCTTGGTTGATAACCCATCCAATTCCGATTGGACTAGTATCCACGGTCACGAAAATGGGCTTGCCGTATGAATAGTCCGCTTTCTGTAATGCAGGTGCCTCCATCAATAATTTCTTCACCCTTCGGATGGCGATTGTATGCTCGCTTGTCCATTCGAACATCCGATTCTTGTTTAGTAGACCATATAATGGCTTAGCAATGTGGGCGTAGTGTGGAATCCAAATATGATAAAACGCGCATGCTCCAAGGAACCTTCGAACCTCCGTTTGGGTTACGCATTCTTCTTTCATGTCTTGGATTGCATTCACCTTGGATGGCAAAGGCTTCCGACCGTATGCTCCACACAAGTGACCTACCACCAAGATCTTTGGTTGCCCGAATGTGGATTTTTCTCCTGAAAATGTCAAATTCGCATCTTCGAGCCTTTGGAGCACCTTCTCGCAATCTTTCATATGATCCACGACGAACTTTCTACATCCATCCTTATCTTTTGATTCATCCTTATCTTTTGATTCATCCTTCTCTTCATCTGAACATCCTTTTATCGGAATATCATCTAAGAATGGCATCGTGATATCCGGGATGCAATCCTTCAAGACCTTGTTCATGGCATTCCCCATATGAGCCACTGAGTTCGTTGCGCCCTGAGGTAAGGTACACATCTGCACCAACCCGATTGGAGTTCTCATGGTTGTAATGTCACAACTGTCGACCGCCAACTAGAATTGATCGTAGCTAGAGTAGAGATCGCCGATGGAGTAGATGGACCGGCCCGCAATCGCCTCGGCAAATTCATCCACACTCGGACCGATTCCAACATTCCGAATTGTCACCTTGTTGACGGGTTGAAGATCTTGAATGAATCGCAACGATCCATTCTTCTTTGGCATCGTGAACCACCTATTAGAATAAGGAGCGTTCGACGGTTCTAGAATTCCCATCCTCACCTTCTCCTTTAAGAGCTTGATCAACTTCGGTAGGTGTGCTCTCAGAACCGGTATCGGTTTCAAATTCCAAGGCACATGCGGCACCGTGAAGATCACCATCGGTTCTACCGTCCTTGTATTAGCACACCCGATTTCTTGTGGGAAAAACGCGAAAGCCTTCACATGTCTTTCAAGCATTCCACGAAACATCCGCTCCTCTTCAGGAAGGAGGAAATCCTCCCGTCCAACTCATAGCTTTCCCTTCGTCTCTTCAGTGAAGACGTGACAAATTGTATTTGGATTCCTTAAGCTTGGATCTTTTGCAACTTCCTTCATCTTTTGCCAGCTATCTTCCGGTAGCGGAACTGCAATTGGCTTGATCTTCCTATCCATGGTTTTATATTTTGTGTTGACTTCGGCTTCCTCTATCAAGATGCCTCGATGATACTCATCGATGATAGTATCCATGTTGACGGAGTTAACCGAAATCACATGTTGATGGTGAGGATAGCTCAAGTCCACGACTTCCTCGATTTCGTTGATAGTGTCGTTAAATGAGGCTTCCTCCAGAATATATGACACGAATTCTTCTTCTTCGATTATCCTTTCTTCTTTCAGCACCTCCTCGAAGTCTTGTATTTGACACTTTTCCTTCTTATTGAGTAGTCTTAGTTTGCATGCGTCGCTAGGTGTGACACATGTTGGTTCTCCTTGCAATCCACACACTCTGCTTCCTTGTGGGGACTTATGATTACTCGGACTATTTGTGCCCCATGTTTCAATAGTCCGCTTTAAAAATCCGACGATTCGCCTCCAAGGCTATCTCGATTCCTTTCATGATTAGCTCGCACCGTTAGGAATTGAACAAATCTTTTACTATCAAGACTCTTGACGCGCGCGAAGGCTGCTCCATTATCGAACACCTTGGTCTCCATCCGGGACGATGTTATATACGGTTGTCCTAGGATGACAGGATGTGAAGCCGAGTCTTGCACGAAGAAGTGTTGATAAATCTTCACATCCCCAATCGTGACTTTAACGTTGGGGCAAGCTCCGTACAAGTCCTCCGTAGCCTTCGTCGCCATCGAATCTTCCATCCGTGGTTTGTATTAATCGGTCATCTTCCTTTCTTGTAGAACTCGGTCGACATGAGGTTGATCTCTAAGCCATGGTCAATCAAAGTGACCACGGTCTCTTTCTTCTCCCCGATCTTCAGTGGTGTCTCCGTTGTCGCTCTTGCCCAATGAGGCTGAGAGTAATGGCTATCCGCCACCACTTCTTCTTCCTCCTCCTCTTCCGATCTTGCCATGGTTATGGCACTTGTTTTCACCTCCTCTTCATCAGATTGTTGCCGCTTCCTTTTAATAAGGTCCATGATAGTATCATGGAACTCCTTCTTCGCGATCCCAAGTAGCTCTCTCAAGGTAAGGTCGACATGACTGTCTAAAACCTTCTCCTCAAGGACCTTTCGCAAGCTAGTTGTTTGTTCTATGTCCAACCTTAGCTTGTAAGTTAGTGCCGCTCGTTCTTTTCCTTTCTTCGTTGATTCTTCGACTTCCATCCGAGCAAGTTGGCTCGATACACCGGGCTTCATGTTTGTTTCACCAATCTCTTTTCTTGGGATAGGTTGGGGTGGCCCTTCTTTCCCTCCATTCCTCGTGTTAGGATGCTTTGATGTGCCATCTTCTTCACCGATTCTTTTCCTCTTCTCTTCAACAAGGGCTTCATAGGTGTCACACACAACCTCCGCAAAGCTTCTATTTTTGTCGATTGGATCTGACCATCCGGTAGCTCGTCGCACGTTTCGGTCAGCAAGTTTTAGATCCTCCGAATTGATTTTGCCTTTTTCTTTGCACTCGAAGACCGTTGGCCAAAACCTAGCTCCTGGCTTGATCATTTTAAGATTCTCTTTTCCAACTCGTATCCCAGCCGAAGCGGCATAGTGCATAGCCTCCACATGCCTTGCATCTTCTTCTTCTACAATCTTTTTCAGCCCACCTCTTCCGAAGTTCACTCGAGTGGCTTCCGGGTCTCGCTCGAGTGAATCATGTTGCCGTCCAAATAGATGACATTCTTGCGGATCGCATCTTGCAAATGAGCACATTCCCTTCGTGAGTGTTCGAAGCTATCGCACCACACACATCTATACGCTTCTTTTCCCTTGGGCCCGCGTCGACCTAAGTTGGCTAGCGATACCGCTTCAAACTTCTTGGAGAGCTCTTCAATTATAGACTCCTCCATTGCTTTCTTGTCGAATTTGTTGATCGGCTTACCAGGCTCAATCGTCGTAGGTACCTTCTTCCACAATTGTGGATTCTCGACCTCAACTTCCTCTTGCCATTGTCGCCACTTATCAAAACGGCTGCAAGCCTTCTTCACCACCGCCTAGTCCGCTACCAAGCCACTTGGTTGCGTTTCGTCCTCCAAGAAGCTACCCAATTCTCGCCGATCTTTCGCATCCACTGCCTTTAGGAATAGTAAGACTTTATCTCCATCGAGAACTCGTTGCTCGACACTCGGAAGTCGGTTGTACTTCTGGTCGAATTCGGCATAAACTCCCGATGCACACAGATTCTTCCCTTTCTTCTCGATCCAATTCATTAACGTATGCCGAGTCATCCGTGATGTGTCTTCAAGCATGTATTCAATGAGAAGAGCCCTTTCAAACTTTGCCCAAGTTGCATGCTCGTTTTGGATCTCCATCACACGCTCACAGATCCCGTGTTCTACCACACGCTTAAAGCTTGAAATTTTGTTTTAGATCATGGACATCTCTTTGTTGCATCCTGTTCCGGTAGGTAGCAAGGAAATTTGTGATGTTCTTGCCACTGAATCTTCCAGCTGTCTCCACAGTTCGGTCAACAGCTTTGTAGACTAAAGCCTCCTGATCTCTCTCTTTCAACATGAATTCGACGACGGACACCATGCCTTTCTTCAATTGTTCTCCTTGAGTTCCACTTGTCGAAGCCAACTTCATACTTGATATCCTCCTACTGCCTCGTTTCACGTCGGGTTCACCAAAGATGTCACGAAATTACGACGAGGATATGTGAACTTTGAGGCAAGATCCTGGGCCTCCGACCGGAAGATATCAAATTTGTATGCTTATATCAAACAATTAATGGAAATGAGAAAGATTGACAAATTTCATTAATAAATAGAAAAGAATAATTACAATCAATCCCAAGATTGGGATTACAAAAATTTTAGCTTCTAGAGATTACTAGAATAATAGATTAGAAGAAACTAAGATACGGATTCGATAGGAAAATTATATAGCTTCCGTAGGGAAAATTAGGGTTTAGGCCTTCCGTAAGGAAATTTAGGGTTCTTGGCTTCAATAAGATAAGAGAGCTCAGAAGGAAAAGAAAAAATATTAAGATAATATGGAGAGAGCCTGAGCGTAGGAAAAAAAATGGAATTTTATATGGAGTTCTCCCTTGATCATCTGCATGTCCACTTTTTGTTGCATGGCCTCTACTTTTAGTTGCTTAGCTTTTTCTTTTAGTTGCATCTATTTTTAGTTGCATGGCTTTTTCTTTTAGTTGCATGCGACCGTTCACATGACCTTTATTTTTGCATGCACTCCAACTTTAGTTGCTTGTGTCCACATGGCCTTTACTTTAGTTCTCTTCACTTTACTTTAGTTTGTTGCATGATCCAATCTTCTGACCGTCCACGTCCAACCTCATTCGGTAGCCGGTTTCGCCCGATCGTTGAATCCCTCTTCGGCCGGTTCTGGTTTGCTTGCCGGTTCCGATTCCGATTCCGATTTTGCTTGCCGGCCAGTTCCGGTTTGCTTGCCGACCAGTTTCGGTAGCGGTTTGCTTGCCATTTTCGGTTCCGGTTTTGCTTACCACAACTTAAGGCTCTGGCTATATAAGCACCTTGAGATCCCTCATTTTTCATTTGTGCTAAGAACACTTTGGCCACTTTGTCTTGATCGTTGATGGTGGCCAAGTTCCCAAAAACCGAAAGCCGGCCGGTAAGCAAAACCGAAACCGATTGTTAAGAAACATCGGAACGGCCGGTAAGCTAAACCGGAACCTGGTCAGTAAGCAAAACTGGAACCAGTCGGTAAGCAAAATCGGAAACCAATCGGTAAGCAAAATCGGAAACCGGCTGGTAAGCAAAACCGAAACCAACCGGAACCGGCCGGTAGGCAAAACCGGAACTAGTTGGTAAGCAAAACCGGAAACCAGTCGGTAAGCAAACTGGAACCGGCGGGTGAGCCCGCGAGGTGGTAGCAATCGGCGACCGGACGAGGCTGGACGCAAACCAAACAGTTGATAGGATCATGTGGCTAATTAAAGTGAAGTGAAGAAAACTAAAGTAAAAGGTCGCATGCAACTAAAAGAAAAAGCCATGCAACTAAAAATAGATGCAACTAAAAGTAGAGGCCATGCAACAAAAAATGGACATGCATATGATCAACGGGGAACTCCATATATATTCCATTTTTTTCCTATACTCATACTCTCTCTCCATATTATTTTTCTTTTCCTTCTCAGCTCCTTATCTTATGGAAGCCATAACTCTCATAAACCCTAAATTTCCTTACGGAAGTCATAAACCCTAATTTTCCTTACGGAAGCCATATATCCCATAAACCCTAATGTCCTTACAGAAGCCATTAACCCTAATTTTCCTTATGGAAGCCATATCTCCCATAAACCCTAATTTCCTTACGGAATCCAAAAACCCTAATTTTCCCTACGGAAGCCATATCTCTCAAAACCCCTAATTTTTCTTTTCTATTAAACTTAGTAAACCTAAACTTCTGAATCCCAATCTTAGGACATATTGTAATTTCTTTTCCTTTGTTAATGGAAATTATTAAATTTCTTATTTCTCTTAATTGTTAAAAGTATAAACACACAAATATGATATCCTCTGGTCGGAGGCCCCGGGGTCTTGCATCAAGTTCACGTGTTCTCGTCGTATTTTCGCGACACCCGCACCATCACTCCTCGATGTCATGTTCGTAGCCAGCTTCATTCGGACACCATGGTCCGTGGCTATCTCTTCCTCGATTCCGCAAGCCTCAGTTATGCTTGCTACCTCCTTGTAGAATGTTTCGGGCAATCACGTTCCGAAACTTACGCCCACTCTCGAAGTGGTTTTCATTGCTGCGTAGTTCCCGGCCTTATCTGTGGCCGTCCTTTTCCTGCAACACGAGAGGGTGGCTCACTCCGTAACGGACCGGCCGGATAGAACTACCCGGAATCGGGCCAGATGTGGACTAGACGGATTGGATGGGCGACAGTCGAGACAAACAAATCAAGCACGGGCTGAGGTGTACGGATGATAGGATCATGCCGCCGAACAAAAGTAAAGTAAATTGAAGTAAAGGTTATGTGGACACATGCAACTGAATGTGGAAGCCATTCAGCTAAAGTAAAGGTCATGTGTGGATGCATGCAATTGGATTGGAGATGCAAACTGGAGTTCTTCATGCAAGGGAATCTTCGAGTGGTAACGGGGAATTTGGAGCGAAGAGGAAAGGGGGAGAGAAGTTTTTGGGGAAGGAGGGAAGGAACAAAAAATCGGCGATCACTGAAGAAACCCTAACCCTAATTTCCTTATCGAAGCCATAACACTCAAGAACTCTAATTTTTCTTATTTAAGCTATCTCTCAATAATCCCTAAACTTTTTTTTATTTTTATCTAAGCCATATTTCATAAACCTTAATCTATTAATCTCCGTAAGCAAAAACTTTTGTAATCCCAATCTTAGGATAGATTGTAATGTTTCTTTTACTTTCTTAATGAAATTTGTCAAACTTTCTCATTTTCGTTAATTCTTTAATACAAACGTACGAATTTCGTATCCTCTGGTTGGAGGCCCCGGGGTTCTGTCTCAAGTTCACGTGACTTTATCGTATTTTCGCGACAACGGAGGCGAGGGAATCGTCGATCTCCTTGATTCAGGTTGTATAATCGGCCACAACCCGATCTTTTTGTCTGACATTGTTGAGCTCTTGAGTAAGCTGCAGCTTCCTGGTCATTGTGCTGGTGGCAAAAATCTGTTTGAGGTTCGCCCACGCATCCTTTGGCGTCTTGGCCTCCCGAATATAGCTCAATAGTTGGTCTCTCACACAGGATGCAAAGTTGTACAGAACTCTACTAGTCACCTATTCCCAAGTCGGGAAATCTCTTGGTGTTGATTCAGGTGCTACATCATTAGCTCCTTCCACGTAACTCTAGTAACCATGCCCGAGCAGGTACTGGTGCATCTTGTACGACCAAGATGCGTAGTTGCTCCTATCGAGCTTTTCAGCCGGAAGAGAGCTTCCCATTCCTCTATCCACGTTCTTGTCTTTTCTTTTCCAAAAAACGAGAACACTTATCTCTGTCTTGTTTGCTTGCTTTTCTGTCAGCTACAGAGAGGTCTCAATCCTCGCGCTCTGATACCATGTAAAGAGATACGTGTGCGAAAGCGTGTGAAATAGAACACAGAGTACGTAGTTCGATAGTTCGGAAATGTAATAGATAGGTAAACACAGAGAATGTGAGTGAGAAAGGGAGAGACTAAGTAGAGCAAACAACAACAATATATCAATTACACAAAAAATGACGTAGTACATACAAAAGTGCTCGGAGTGCAATTCATATACAAACCTGAACGAGTGGGTGGACACAAGTACTAACAAGTACTTGAGTGCTCCTTAACTGAGCCTTACACTAATTTTGCCTACAATATTCCTATTTACTATAATCGGAATATAGACCCTCAACAGCTTTTCGAAATCCTTCCTACTTAGCTCACGGCCCTCGGCCCATGGTGCTCGGTTCTCGGTTCTGAGCTTCTTCAACTAAATCAGGCCATTGTTCAGCTTCTCTCTCAACATAGCCATCTTCCTAGTCTCCACAGTCTCCACAATTAAAGAAACACTTACGAGTCCAGTGTATAGTCACCCGTATCATGGTTACGAAGTACTCTCCCATTCCGGAACCACGATTCCCTTGAAGGACTAGGGATTCAGCGCAGTGTCACCTTAACTGCTAACACTTTTGGCTTGCTCGGAGATCTATATCAAGCAAAACTGAACATCGGGGAATGGATGTCGTCTAGCCGCAGATGCAACAAAGAAGCAAATTGCTGAGGTAAACCCCAAACTCGAGCAAAATCCCAAAAGGCGGTAGAACTTGCCATGGAAAAGTTATGCCTCAACACCCGCTTACCAGATCTTGACGAAAGCGTGTTCGAGTCTGCGCTCACCGAACAGAGCACAAGTGGTCAGAATGTCTTTTCACCACTGCACTCGGTCATTGAAATCAATAGTAGCACTTGCAAGACAAACCGCCCACCGCTTCCGACCGAGCCCGCCTACAACAACTTCAGACAATATATGTGTGCAACCATGGCCTTCTCTTATCCCCGTTACAGTGGTGAACCCGATGTCGAGGCTCATGCACAATCTTTTCTTAACATCTAGAATGTGCACCATGTGTCACAACGACTCTTGGAGACCTCTAAGATTGCGGAGTTTGGGCTTACTCTCGACGGACAAGTAGCGTGGTGGCATTCGCAGCTCAATCTCTAGATTTCATGACTTTCGACCAACTCTGCACAACGTTCCTTCGACTGTTTCACTGGAGTGTTTCACAACATGAAATCATCGGTCAATTCTACTCTATCATGCAATTGAATTAGGAATCTATCGCTGATTTCATCATCTGGTTCCAGAACTTAAGAAGCCAACTCACACAAGCACCTACTGAGGCTAAGGAAACTTTCCTCCCCGCTTTGTGCCGACCCATGTGAATGACGTTGGACATGCTCAATTTTACATGCCAAACTACAGACATGGCCATCGACCGGGTTCTTCGACTAGAGTTGGAAGACACTGAGGAAGGAATGTCCATGGCATCATTATGGCAAGTGTTACCACGGGACGATGAGTATCGTTTCCGGTAGGCCATTGAATGCAAAATCTACCTTAACCCGGAACACTCGGTGGTGGACTGCAATAAGCGGGCTCACTGCCCTATTTGCCATTCTTGGGCACATACAGTCGACCAATGCAAGTACAACCTTTTGAATCGAACCTCGGTGCCAATTCGGCATATCGAACCACAACGTTAAATTTGGCAGCTTTCAAGAATTACAATTTTTTAACAAACTTTCAAGAATGTATCACGCATGCGTAGATGACTTTTAAAAACACAATTAATATTATTAAGATTTCAAAGTTAACCTATATTTTCTAAAATCATACACATATTTATCTAGAAATTCACTTTGAGTACCAGAATGCTTTCAACTATCATTAAAATATGCTTCACATTACATAATGTCGAATTTGAATCCAATTCAACAATTTTAGAAACACAATTTTAATGCTATATTTCTCTATAACTCCTATAAAGTTTGTTATGATAAATGAGTGAATTGCATTTTTCGGTATAATTAGAAACATATCCACACGTGAATATCACATTATATACCTCTCATGCTCAAAAACTTCTACAAACATTATATCTCACTATGATATGAACAACCTACATGTAAGATCAAGCGAGCAACAATGTTGAGTTAATATTACTCTATACACTCGAATCTAATAGCCTAGAATAAAGCTAAATTCAATTATATTAATAAAGAAACAATTATAACAAACATTTGTCATACTATTGATAAGTTCACCATCATCTATTCCACAAACATTATACTTAACAACCACATACTTTGCGAGTACACCAATACAAATGTATGATAGAAACTCAAAGTTTGCAAACCAATGAGATAGTGCAAAGAAATGGTACGCAAACAAAATAATCTTATATTCCAAAAGAAGTCTAGTGTTACAATTTTATATAGTCAAAAATATAAACTAATATACAATCACTCCATTAGGAGGTCAGGAACAGGTTGCTCTCCAAGATCAGCTAAGAGTGGTGCTACATCAAACATGTTCTATATCCTCAGTTGAATCTTGTATGTGTTTGGAACCTGGTGAATCTTCAAGGTCGACCAGGTCACCTCCTTCCTCATCGATAGGTTCCATTGGCCATTTGAAACATCTTCGTTTCGTTGATGTGCTTTGCCCCAACCTCTTGGTCCTAGTCGGGACAATCCTAGATGCCTTGGATCCTCATCTTAATAAAGTTGACTTGGTCGGGGTCCTTCTCCAATGCGACGTAGTTCCTAAACAATTTGAGAGCACATGCAGTTGTCGTTCCTAAACAAACAATCACACATGCAAAAGTAAGAAAAAAAGACAAGAAATGGTATTTCATTTTTAAAAAACTAGATGAAACTGTTGTGATTACCTATTCCAGAAAACAAGTCGAGAACCCAATCATCAGGGTTCAAGAACAACTCGACCAATCAATTTATTAATCGTTGTGGCTTTTGATAAGAGTTTACTAAACTCTTATCATGAGACATGTGTCACAATTTCTTTGTTACAGCTGGGCACATGATATAATTGACAATGTTGCGTTCATTAACATGTGCCTGAGCCTTCTTCTTAGAAATTGCGTCGTAGTAGCTCATGCACATGTGCTCCATAGCACTCACCATTCGATCACATGGGGTCCGAGTTATGTTCATTTTAACCCTATTTCACAATTGTTTCAAAACAAGTTAAGAAATATGTCGTAAGCAACATAGATTAAATATATAGTAATAGAATGTTTACCAATGCATATGTTCGGGGGCATGGCATCTCGACTTCAATGCAGTCCTGACCGATAACGCCTGACCCATACCATGAAATATAACAATATGCCATAATGGTGCTAGGGTCAACTCCGCGAAGTCCTTAATCAGCTTCTCTATTTGCGGATATTTGTATGGCACATCATCGTATGTCGAGCCTGATATTTTGAAACCATACGGTATATTCACGAAGAGCAATGTATAATGTCTGTTGGATAATATGTCAAGCATATTACCCACATCACCATTATATACACTATAATACAATTTTCGGAAAGGATCACTTGTGTGCAAAAAGCTTTTGACGATATCTGAGTCCTCGGGTACCTCGAGCTCCTTTCATTTCGTCATACGTTGTCGAGGTACTCCTCGCGGATGCGTGGAATGAGGCGGGACCTCGGGGGTCTTGTACCGAAGAGCAATGGGCAAAAGAGAAGGGAAGGGACCCACTACGTGCGAGCGTAGATCCACAGGGACACGGCCCTTCGACACGAAGACGCGAGCGGGGAAACCAACACAGAGAGGCACAACGGTATGTAAGTATATATTAACAGAGACAAGCAACAAAAGCACGAAGTCGGTTACAACCGAACAGGCCGGCGAACAGATGCCGATGCCTGTTCGCAAACGCTCAGAAAGGAAGGAGTAGGTTGGAGGTGCTGCCGGAAGCACTCGGGCATTCCTCAGAGCAGCGCGAGCCTCACGAAACCTGCACAGAAAGAAGCTACAGAGAGTATGGAAGAGAGAGAAGCCTTCGACCGACAGCCCAACAACACTTCGTCCTCTCTGATTCCGCGATCCCTTCCTCTTCCTCGTCTCCCTCCTTTTATAGGCAAGAAGGGAGCCGTTTCCTATTAACTTCCTACCTACCGAATCTACCTACCTAGGATCTTCCATGTCCCTAATTCTCTCTTATGTACAACATAAGGCGTACGTGCATGAAGAGCCGGTTCCTATGCTCCGGCGCACCAATTCCGCTCGTGGACGGTTTTCTTCACGACATCCGCCCCCACCTAACCGCGCATCCACCGGCATGCGCCAAGTTGAGTTGGGACGGGGAAAACCGGTCCAGCCTTCATTCCCCACCCATCGGTTCTTCCTCGGTTTCGGATCGTTCGTCGTTCCGATCCAGGTTAACCGGATCCGGCTCGTCGTCGTGACGCTTCTTGAACGCTTTGATCCGCTTCCCAGCTACCGGTATCGCCATTCTCGTGCCGTCGAGTTCCGCCAGATGGTACGTCCCGTTGTTGTTGGCGCTTTGTACCACGTAAGGCCCGAACCACGTTCTTGCGAACTTCTGTGTTGCTCGGTGTTGGTTGTCGAGGCTGCTGTCATAAAATAGCACCCAGTCGCCTTCCTCGATCTTCTTCGGTCGGAGCTGGCGCGTCCGGTCGAACCGGGCTTTGTTCCTCGTCCTTGCCACCCGAAGCTTTCCCGCAGCCTGCTCCACGTCCTCCGGTCTTTGCTCGAGCTGTCGTATATGCGCCGCCAACAGTTCCTCCCGGCTCATCTCGTCTCTCCAGTCCGGTCCGTTTCATCTTTCCTTAGCCGTGCGCCGGCGAGACCTTCCAGCATTGCCTACTAGAATCCGTCTTTGCCCTCCTTTCGGGCCTCGTTGCCCCCGACCCGAATGCCGGCCGACGCCGAGTAGTGGATGGCCTCCACGTGTCGGGCCGTTGCCTCTTCCATCAGTCTCTTCATACCTCCTCGCCCGTCGTTTCGGTTTAGGGCCCTTCTGGTGTCGCCGGCGTGCACCCGGCCTTCCTACAGGTACACCACCCGGTTCCTCAACGCTTCTGCGAAATCGCCGCAGTCCTTCCGGATGTGGCCGACCTCGTCGCACCACATGCACCTGTTCCCTACTGTCGGCCGTCAGTCACGAGCCGGTTCGCCGCCTTCCCTTCGAGTCTGGGCGATCTGTGTCGAATACATGTGTATAATGGACGTATTCACACTATCTCGTCTTGGCCATTTATGTAATTAGCATAAAGGGTAGTTGCCCTAAGTCGGTCACTATATATATTGACCTTGTAACCTTTTTGTAAGGTTGGCTGTTGTATTATTGCTTTGTGAAATAGAAAGTTCTTTTGTCTCTCTCTCTCTCTCTCTCTCTCTCTCTCTCTGTGCAACGACCTACATTCTGTCATACGCAGGAGAAGAACAGAACTGAATGCTTCAAGATCTTCCGCATTGACGACCTCGCTTCCAACATCTGGTATCAGAGCCTGCACAGTAGTCGGTCCCTCAATCCGCTGTCGGCCGTCGTCTCAGCATTCGGTTTCCTGCGTCATTCGAAGAAGAGAGAGGAAGAAGAAAAAAAAAAAAACCAGGTTTGCATCTCATCGCGTTAGATCATCTTTGTTTGGAGTAAGCCAGCAGGCTGTACTCCGTTCCTTGTGATTGTAACCGCTCGAGGTGAAATCCCCTCGTGCAACATTGACACGATTCGTGCTCCATTCGGTTAAACGGCATCCGAAGAGGTCATCAAACGCCGCTCGCTGTAACCACTCGGTGCAGATCGGTCTCAAGACAACAACCCCAAATTCGTGCTTCATCAGGCTGATCGACATTCGAGAGGATCAGTTAGATCCATCTCTCTCGTTGCTGCAGTCACCCGAAGCAGAATCGGTCCAGATAATCGGTTTTAATAATCGGTATTCGGCATATATATCCGAAGCGAACCGGGCTCACTCCGACTCGGCAACATTCGGGAAGACCAGTCGGCTCTGTCCCTCAAGCTACCGAAGTCAATTCGAGCAAGTTCCGAAGCCGAACCGACTCGGGTTCAAACCCGACTAGAACAATATCGGGTGAGCCAACCGGCTGCACTCCAACAAGGTCCGTAGTCAACTCCGAACCGAGCTTCGTTAACCAAAACCGAATTTGATGGCATCAACATCCGGCTCGTCAGAAATGAGTCTACGAAAGTTCGATGGATCGAACTTCAACTGCTGGAAGGAACAAATGCAAGACTATCTCATAGTCAAGGGGCAAATCGATCCCATCGAAAATGAAGAACCTCCAGAAGGATACAAACCAATTGAGTGGCAGAAGCTGGACAGAATCGTCCGCGCCACGATTCGGATGCACCTATCGGAATCGGTATACTTTACGGTGCAATTGTGTACGACAGCATTTGAACTGTGGAAAACACTGTCGGACACTTACGAAAAGAAGGTCGCCGCAACAAAGATGTTTCTGATCCGGCGCCTCTACAACTTGCGGATGAAAGAATCCGACTCGGTTCAAGCACACCTCAATGAGTACGAAAGCATAAGCTCCCAAATCTCGTCACAGGGGACGGCAATCGAGGATGAACTCAGAGCAATGATACTCATGAGCAGCCTTCCCTCATCATGGGAAACTTTCGTCACAACCGTGTGCAACGCGTCAACCACGGCTGTTAAATACTCCGAAGTCACGAGCGCAATCCTGACCGAAGCAGCTCGGAGAAAGTCTTTCGCCAAAGACTCAACAGACGACGCTTACGTAGTACAAGGTTCGACAGACCGATCGAACATACGAGGAAGAGATTCCTCACGGCCGCCGAACAATCAGCGAAGACGGAGCCAGTCACGGGATAACCGAATCTGCAACTACTGCAAGAAACCCGGACACATCAAAGCCGACTGCCGCGCACTCAAGAACAAGAACAACAAGAAGAGTGGTCGGCATGAGGAGATCAATTACGTCAGCTTCTCAGCTGATGTGCTACCAGACGACCCGAACATACTATCAATCGAAAATCCAGTTGGCTCAGAAGTTCTGCTCACGACTGAAGAATCGAGCACATGGCTCTTGGATTCGGGCGCGTCGTTTCACGTGACTCCTCATCGATCCCAATTTCGGCAATACACGATCCGTCACTCCGACTCAGTTCGGGTCGGTAACTCGCAACACTGTGACATCATCGGAATCGGCACAGTAGAGCTCAACCTTGCAGGTGGCTCTACACTTGTACTCCACAATGTCCGACATGTACCCGAGCTCTCACGGCCATTGATCTCAGTCGGACAACTAGATGAAGACGGCATTCGTGCCGGTTTTTCTTCGGGAGGGTGGACACTCCACAGGGGGAACCTCCTGCTTGCTAGAGGACCCAAGATACACTCCCTGTATCCGTTACATGTTACGCTCAGAGAGGGTAACCTGTTTTTGGTGGATATTCCTGTGTCATCACTATGGCACCGAAGATTAGGACACCTCAGCAAGGCCGGCATCACGCACCTATCTAGAGCCGGATACATCCCCAAACTCTCCTTCGCCGACCATCAATTCTGCGAGCATTGCCAGTATGGCAAACAAGCAGCCACATCACACCCGACATCAGCACCAAGAGAATCGAGACCTCTCGATTTGGTCCACTCGGACGTCTGTGGCCCAATGCCGCATCAGTCTCTCGGTGGTGCCTCTTACTTCGTCACTTTTATTGACGATTCGACTCGAAAGGTGTGGGCTTATCCAATTCGCACCAAAGATCGGGTCTTCTCGATCTTCACCGATTGGCTCGCTATGGTAGAAAATCAAACCGACCGAAAGCTGAAATGCCTTCGGACAGACAATGGGGGAGAGTTTAAATCTGAAGAATTCGTCAAATTCTGCCGACAACGCGGCATCCGACGAGAATTTACGGCACCACACAGTCCGGAGCAAAACGGGATTGCCGAACGCATGAATCGGACAATCCAAGAACGGACAGTTTCCATGCTCCAACACTCCGGACTGTCGGATGGCTTCTGGGCAGAGGCTCTACTCACGGCAGTACACATAATCAATATGTCGCCAAGTAGACCTCTAGGACTTCAAATTCCTCAGGAACTATGGATCGGCAGTAAGCCGAATTACGACAAGCTGAGGATCTTCGGATGCGAGGCGTACACCCTTATTCCGAAAGATGATCGCCGAAAACTTGCACCTCGGTCCAGGAAATGCATTTTCCTTGGATATGGATCCAACGGCGAAATGGGATACCGACTCTGGGACCCCGAACGCAGACAAATCGTTCGAAGTTCGGACGTTGTGTTCAACGAGTCGGCCATGAATCCATCAGTCGAAAAACCGATCGAAGTCCGAAGGGTAACCTTTTCCGATGTGCCGACCCTTCAAGAAGGCCCCGCTCTCAACACACGGTCAGCTTCACGGGTAGCTGAACCTTACACTACCGACTCGGACAACTCCGACTCGGCACAGCAGAACAATCCGCTTTCGGACCATCCGACCACGATACCCGATGCGACCAGTCCAATCATGCCTCGACGATCCGAGAGACTGTCGCAACCTCCGGAGAGGTATTCTCCTGGAATTTTCTTCACCGACGCCGGCGAACCGACGTCTTACGAAGAAGCATCGACATCCGTCGATTCAGCCACCTGGCATCTGGCGATGGAGTCGGAAATGCACTCCATTCGGGCAAACAAGACTTGGGATCTGGTCGAATTACCTAGGAACCGACGTGCTCTTCCTTGCAAGTGGGTTTATCGACTAAAAGAGACGTCTGATTCGACCACCCCAAAGTACAAGGCCAGACTAGTTGCGAAGGGCTTCCGACAAGAATACGGCGTCGACTTCGACGAGATTTTTTCACCAGTGGTGAAAATGACAACCCTTCGTTTCCTACTCGGCGTAGTGGCAGCCGACAACTTGGAGCTGATTCAGCTAGATGTCAAAACAGCATTCCTCCATGGTGATCTAGACGAGGAAATTTATATGGAGCAGCCAAAAGGCTTCGTGGCGACTGGCCAAGAACATCTAGTCTGCCGACTCAGGAAGAGTCTATACGGCCTCAAACAGGCACCGCGACAATGGTACAAGAAGTTCGACGACTTCATCACATCGATCGGCTTCTCAAAAAGCGATGAGGACCATTGTCTCTTCACCAACACAGCTCAAGATGGATCACCCATCTTCCTCATCATTTACGTGGACGACATGCTAATTTCTGGACGCCACGCGGGCGAACTTGCCGATCTCATTCGGCAACTGCGGTTGAAGTTTGCCATGAAGGATCTCGGTCCGGCACGACACATACTCGGCATGAAGATCAGTCGGCATCGCGACAAACGACACCTTTTTTTGTCTCAGACCGACTATATCGGACGTGTCTTGGAACGCTTCAACATGCAATCAGCCAAATCTGCTTCAACCCCGCTCCCTATGAATCTTCGGCTCTCTCAGCGAGACTGCCCGACATCCGGTCCGGAGGGGGAAGATATGAAGTCGGTACCGTATGCACCGGCAGTCGGCTCCCTTATGTACCTGATGGTCGCGACACGGCCTGATATCTCTCATGCCGTAGGAGTCGTTAGCAGATTTATGCACAATCCTGGCCGATCGCATTGGAACGCAGTCAAGCATGTGTTCAGATATCTAGCTGGCACAAAAGACCATGGCATTCTTTTCGGACCGAACCGAACCGAACCTCAGGCGTAGTCGGTTACACCGACTCGGACTTCGCCGGCTGTATAGACAGTCGGAAATCAACAACCGGATACTGCTTCAAATTCGGCAATGGAGCAATCTCGTGGAAGTCGAAACTTCAGGAGTGCACAGCGACCTCAACGACCGAAGCAGAATATGTAGCTGCGTCCGACGCAGCAAAAGAAGCTTTGTGGCTCGGTCGGCTGGCGCACACGTTTCGACAAGTCGACCATGACTCGGCTCCAGTTGTCTACAGCGACAGTCAAGGTGCTGTTGCCTTGTCAAAAAATCCAGTTCACCACAACGCCTCCAAACATATCGACGTTCGATATCACTTCGTTCGGGACTGCGTCATTTCAGGGAAAATCGGTCTAGAGAAAATATCCACAACCGACAATGTCGCAGATGGAATGACCAAGTGTCTTTCGGCAGACCGTTTTCGGTCTCTTCGGCATCAGATGGGCGTAACGGCAAACCAGTCCGGTTAGAGCCGGACACAGAGCAGGATGGTTCCCGACAACCGACATCAGTTCCTTAATGATCGGCTTCAACTGTTCCGACCCGACCAGTTCGGTCTTCTGCCTTCGGGCCCTGCCGACTCGAACAAAGCTGATATGTCCGAGAACCTAAGTCTATACCTGTAATCTCAGATAACCCATGTATACGCCCATTACGGGGGAGTGTCGAATACATGTGTATAATGGACGTATTCACACTATCTCGTCTTGGCCATTTATGTAATTAGCATAAAGGGTAGTTGCCCTAAGTCGGTCACTATATATATTGACCTTGTAACCTTTTTGTAAGGTTGGCTGTTGTATTATTGCTTTGGGAAATAGAAAGTTCTTTTGTCTCTCTCTCTCTCTCTCTCTCTCTCTCTCTTTGTGCAACGACCTACATTCTGTCATACGCAGGAGAAGAACAGAACTGAATGCTTCAAGATCTTCCGCATTGACGACCTCGCTTCCAACAATCTGAAGATCCTTTATCGCCCGCGTCAACTCCTCCAGCGCTACTCCTCCGGATGAGCCATTGACCATGCCGGTCGAAGCCGAACCGGTTTCGAGCCACTCCCGGGTCTCTTCCCTTCGCCCTTGTGGTGCCGGTTCAAGCCTCCTTGCTGTGACAGAGCCCACTCCGGTCGCCCCGTTGTCAGCCCATTCTCGTCGTTTGTCAAAACGGCCACATACTCTCTTAACCGCCGTCCAGTCGGTCGTCAGCCCGTCTTCGATTTCTAGCAAGGAGCCGACTTGATCCCGGTCCCGCTCGTCCACCGACTTGATGAACAGTAGGACCCGGCTCGTATCCAGAACGGTTCGGTCAAGCGCCGAAAGGCGCGCAAAGTGTTCCTCAAACTCTCGGAGGAGTGTCGACGCATTTCTTCCCTTGCCGGGGGACTCCACCCATTCCATGAAGTCCCGTTTCGAAAGCCGGAGCGCGTCGTCCAGCCCATATTTTTCTAGGAGTCGGCCCTCGAACTCCTCCTAGGTACGGCTCTCCGCCCGTACCTCGAGCACCTCCGCATGGATGCTCGGCATCGCCACTCGAGGGAACCCGGCAAGACGCCTCTCTTCTGGAATGTCCCGCATCAGCATTTCTGCCTCGTAGGATGCCAAATACTTCCTGGTATCCTGTCCGATGAACCGGCCGATCATACCGACGACCGCCTCAATGGCTCTGTCGAGGGCGCCGGAGCCCTCGCGTGCGCTCAATATCCGATCCACGACCGAAGCCATAGCCTCCGCAAGATCCGACCCTTTCATCTTCTGTTCTTCTGCCGCCTCCTTCACGTCGGGTTCACCAAGATGTTGAGGTACTCCTCGCGGATGCGTGGAATGAGGCGGGACCTCTGGGGTCTTGTACCGAAGAGCAATAGGGAAAAGAGAAGGGAAGGGACCCACTACGTGCGAGCGTAGATCCACAGGGACACGGCCCTTCGACACGAAGACGCGAGCGGGGAAACCAACACAGAGAGGCACAACGGTATGTAAGTATATATTAACAGAGACAAACAACAAAAGCACGAAGTCGGTTACAATCGAACAGGCCGGCGAACAGATGCCGATGCCTGTTCGCAAACGCTCAGAAAGGAAGGAGTAGGTTGGAGGTGCTACCGGAAGCACTCGGGCATTCCTCAGAGCAGCGCGAGCCTCACGAAACCTGCACAGAAAGAAGCTACGGAGAGTATGGAAGAGAGAGAAGCCTTCGACGGACAGCCCGACAACACTTCGTCCTCTCTGATTCCGCGATCCCTTCCTCTTCCTCGTCTCCCTCCTTTTATAGGCAAGAAGGGAGCCGTTTCCTATTAACTTCCTACCTACCGAATCTACCTACCTAGGATCTTCCATGTCCCTAATTCTCTCTTATGTACAACATAAGGCGTACGTGCATGAAGAGCCGGTTCCTATGCTCCGGCGCACCAATTCCGCTCGTGGACGGTTTTCTTCACGACAACGTTTCTCGTACTTAGCTCATTCCAAATGGGTGATGAAGGCACTAGGTAGGCCTTTATTGTTGTCACTATTCTGCTTTGAACGAGGTGGTTTCTGTAATTATAAATTTTGTAAGAAGACACCCATTATCCAAAAATCAATTAATATTTTCAGAACATACATACCCATTCTCTAAACATGATACAGAATTCTTCAAGAGCCTTATAAGATGACGTTTTTGGGCAAGGTTACTCCACTTCTTCCCACGTAGGCAGGGACAATTTTTTCATCATCAACTCTTGAATCTTCATATACACCTTATGGATATAAAACAAATGAAACTAAAATTAGAAAAAAGGACAAATCAACAAAGCAATCAAATCAAAATGATACATGCACATAGATGACTCACTTTTGTAACTTTGTGACCATTTCATCAAGGTTAAACTCCTTGGCGCCCACTCTTGATAATACAGATATCAATAATCTGTCATCCTTAATTCCTTGCAATGACCACCAAGGAAGTAGATTCATCTCTTCGGTTAACTCTTCAATTACTAAGTCATTTTACGTGACTTAGATTTCATCTCCACATGTGGGTCGAGCCTTCTTTGATTTTTGACCCTTTATTTCTTTACACTCCCACATACTAAAAATGTGATCTTGGAGGTTCCACACCTCCCCTGTTCTAAAGGCAAGTTGAAACCATGAGTCATATTTCCTCAGGCCTTGAGACTTGGTGCTTTCGTCAACTGCTATCCCCACTTCAAGCAAACATTGTCGCCGCAATCTAGGATGCAACTGAGGACCAAATTTTTGGAATGCATCAAGGTACTCATGATGGAAGAACCTGATGCGCTCGATACATGACATCTTTTGTCTATAGTCATTATCGTTGTTATCATGCCAAGCTAACAACTTGGCTTCTTCATGTGTAAGGCCTGCATACACTTTACATTCTACATACTTGAAGAAAGGGGTAAGAGGATACTCCTTGACCAGTTGACGTCGGGCTTCGGCAGAGTGGGATCCTCCAATCACATAGTATGTATAATCATCTGCCGAACTGTACTTGAAGTCAACAATAGTAGGGCATTGATCTGGGTTGACCATTACTAAGAATGGCACTATAGTCGCATGTGGATTAATCTTCATTTTTCTTTTTAAGTTCTGCACATGCACTGAATATGGCTCTCTAATTTCTAGAGCCCGTCTTCCTATCTCCAGATCGATGGGTGGTCGTCGAATAGAGCAGATTGGTAAGTGAAATAATTGTCCTTTACGAAAGAGCTTCGTCATCTTCCCAATATTTTCTCTGATCCGATTCTGTTCTGAGGCGAGTATCCCCGATGAAATGTGCCCCCCTGGAGGAATAACTTCGAGCTCAACTTCTTCCTCCTCATCTTCTACAAAGTCGAGGACCTCCGGCTCGTCCTCTTCTGGTTGTTGCCTTTTCTTGTACTTCTTATGTTTCACTTTGGACTTCTTGGCAAACTTTGGTGGGGTTGTTGCTTGTGTGACCATTAGCTCTCCATTAATGTACGGGCGCAAAGCAACAATAAAGCTATTTTTTGTCTTTAGGGCTTCAGGGTGGCATGAGTCAGTTATGAAATTATGTTCATTGATCTTGACTCTACGAAACCCCACTGAGCTATCAACATAGATGAAGAGGTTCGATGAGTCGTTGTCTTCATATTTGATGCTTCGTACGTAGCCGTAGGTGAATGTCTTTCCCACCTGCAACTTGCTTTCACCTTCAGACTTTGCAAGAATAAGAAGGAGGTCCCCTTCTTCCTCAATGTAGATCATTGTCCACTCCACATGGGGGTAGCTCTTCAAGTGAGGCTCCCCACTCTTTTCACCTAAAGTCTTTGGTGTGTTACTGGCAAAAGACTTTGAGGTGTTGTCACCTCCTGACTCGATAAATGCTTTGGGAGAATTAACTTTAATCATGGTGTCAGAAGGTCTTTTTGTTGGTGATGGAATTTTAACTTTGAAGGACGGCACCTTTTGTCGTGGCTCACTGAAAACAACAAGTCATGACACAAGGATATGACAATAATGTTAATAATAAACAATATAGACCTCTTAAATAAGGTAAAAATTAGCAAAAATATACGTTTTTTTGTAGAATGTTACATAAAAAACTTGAAGTAGACCAAAAAACAACAAAAAATTTCACCAAATCTAATCAATTGATCATAAAGATCTCATTTTTCAACACAAACTTGATGCATTGCATCGAGTTCCCGTCGAAAATGGAAGTAAAAAATAAACAAAAAAATAAATCTTTAAGGAATCTTTCTGGAATCTAAAATGTTGGGTTGGAAAACATACTTGGCAAATTTCTTTCTCTTGTTCATGTTGATGTTAGAGATGTTTACTTGATTGGGGAGGCGAAAACTCGACGATTTTGGTTGTTGAGTGCTCTTGTGCTCCTGTGCTCTTCTTCTGCTTGAACGTGATAATGAGATATAGAAGATGACTTCCCTTTATATAATTTTTTTTTTGTATTCTCAAAATTATTTCTTTTAAAATAATAAAAAATATGTTTTTGGACATGGTCTTATTATAGAACCAAACGTGTGCCTATTTTGGACATTGTTTGTGTTACTTAGCCTTGAGCAAAATGTCCTCAAAGTCGAGTGAAAATTCTCTGTTTTCTATTGAGCCTGTTATATTATCTGATAACTCCTTATTCTCAATTGAGGAATATAGCCATGTTAATAATAAAAGGTGCCATGTTAAGGCCAACGACAATCAAAAGCAAAGCTCGATGTCAATTTTTTCGATACAGCCTTTAAACATAGGTAAAGCAAGATATATTAAAGTAGATACAACTCATGTCGAGTCCAGTTTATCGAATGCTACCGAAGACTGTGTCAATAAGCCTCTAAATTTTCAAAGAGCTCCTCAACAAGTGAGTGTTAAACAATATAATTTTTTGTGTCGGAATCGACAAATTTCAATTGACATATGCAAGGTATATTGTGGGAACCTTTGTCTATCAAAATTTGGAAAGGCAAACTTGTGGGGGTTACAACAAAAGTATTTGTCTCTCAATGGCGACGAACAAGATACATTCTTGATTGCCAATATGCAGGTGGACTACTACCTTTCACTTACTATGAAGAGTTTTCGAGTTGCTTTTAAAATTGCTTATAGCATCGGGAACATGAGGTTACAGAGAATTCAACATCGATTACTAAAGGGGTGGTGGGTGCCTTTCAACAGTAGAGAATGTTCATGTAAGGGCCTGATTGGGCGACATGTTGTTAGATGGATGGATATTTATTTCATGAAGCAATGTGATGTTATGCCCACCACTGGAACATTATGTCAAATAACTTCACTCATCATGAGGTATACCAACCCTGTAAGGATGACATGTTATTGGAAATTGTAGCTGATATACAATATAGGCATTTCAATCGTTTATGGAGATCGAAGTTTAACAATGTCGTCATATCCCGCAAGGTCCAAATGGGTGTTTGTTCGATTTGCACGAGTTTAAAAAGCTTGGCAAAGAATGGTACAACAAATGAAGAAATATAACAAAATATAAGACTTTATTGAGAGAGCATCGAGAAAGCCAAGCGTTGGAAAGAGCTAAAGCTATGCACCATCGTCAAAAAGTGCTTCAATCGCCAGAAAGATACATGTGCTTGATTATAGACGGGAAGGATCAAAAGAAAACTTGTTTGCCACATTTTTGAAGATTGCCCAAGGATATTGGAGATAAATGCCTAGTGCATATGCACTTAGTAGGATGTCTTTTGTATTGTCAGAAAATAAGGCCTCAAGTGTTCAACACTTATGCAAATATCCACAACGACCCTAATCTTAAAGTTACAGTCATGCAAAGAGTTCTGCAGAGTTGGCAAGGTTTACTCCCACCAATACTATACATGCAACTTCACAACACGGCGAGGGAAAACAAGAACTCAACTGTGTTTGGTTACCTGAGCATGTTAGTAGACAAGGGTATTCTCAAAAAGATTAAGGTCAACTTCTTGCTAGTTGCTCATACACATGATCATATAGATCAAATGTTTAGTAGGTTCACCAAGAGATTAGCGAGGTGCGATGCTTAAACACTTCATGTGCTATCAAGGTTGATTACTGAGGCTTATACCCCCCAAGCCAGATGTGCAACATTTAGGTGAAGTATTTGATTTCAAGCGCTTCTTTTTGGATGGTGATGGGACTGGATGTAGGGTTCTATTGCTCTGCTAAATAATATAAGTTTTAACCACGTCATCCTCATCCAAAAAGGTGTGGTCGGTCACAACCAAACCATGTTGTATGCCAAACAATAGTCATCTAGTTCGCAATGGGAGCCACAAGATGGATGTAGGCTCTTATTGCATTTCCCAAATGCAATAATCTATGGTGCCGAGAAAATGCCCTATGAAGACCATAAAAGATTGGTTGTTGGTAGTTCAATTGAAGAGAAAAAGATATATTGGATGTGGTGCCTTGAGGAAAAATAGAAAAATATCAAGCGAACCAAAAAGTACACCGATGATCAGGATGTGGTTTGGTGGGATGTCTTCTTTAATCATCAACATAAAATATTAGATAACCACTTTACAGGGTACTGGCCACTACAAAATCAATTTGAATGGGCGCTTGGTGGCCCATCAATGGCAAGCGCGACTCCTTTACAACCACTAGATCATCTTGAATTGAATAATCTAGTTCGTCCACGACAAAGAGATATTTACGAGGGACCAAGATTATCACACGCTACAAAGGCGAGGTGGTAAGGCAATCTACATGAGCTACAAGTTAGTATGTTGGTTGCAACATTAGTTGGGGGTGATAAGTTGGGCCATCCCTTTTGGATTGCCAAAATCATTGAAATTATTAAGGATGATGAAGGCAATCAAGTAAAGTCTATTATGGTATCATACCTCCTCCAAAGATGCATTTACAGGGAAGTACTCTTTAGAGGTGGTTAAGAATGTCAAAGGGACAAGCAGAAAGCAAAAAAGAAAGAATCTACCAAGCACGTCTAGTCTAGCACTTGATAATGTCGACATACTCGTGTATGAATTCTCCTTGACCAAAACATGCCATCTAAGAAAGACAACAATTAAGATAATAAAAGAGAAGATCCCAAATCTGCCTATTGACGCAACACAGAGACGAACAAGGAGTATGTCTCATAATCACGGTGACATTGGATTGCAATTGGATGAAGACAATGCATTGGTTGCTAGTGATGATGAGGATGAGTCCTCGCAAAGCTCTTCTAGTTCATCGGGTGGGTCTGTAGGGGAAGACGTATCTCTGGGAAGTCATGGATCTGATATATGAAATGTAAATATTGTATGTTACATCAATATGGCAATTCACAAATATGTATAAATATACATGTTAGTCATTTTGTAATTTTTGTATGTTCTCTTGTAAATTTCACGTGTCGATTATTAGGGGCATTTTTTGAAAGCCCTAAATTTTTTGACATGGTATAAATCAATATATTTTGATTCAATTTCCAAAACCCTTTATGCATGTGATGGTCCTTTTTGTGAAATGACCTACTTTGTGCCTTTTTTGGATGGAATGTTCTTAAATTGCGACATATTACCTCTTTCAAATGACCCGGTGCTGAAGATGAATATTGTTGTAATGACCGGTTAAATGACCGCAGAGGGTGACGCTACGAGACCCGGCACTCCACAAACAATCAAGATGGGCAGGCCGAAACACAAATGTACAGAGGCGATAGAAAGCCACGAAACCAGCAGTGCCACGGCGACAGTTCGGAGGAAGACCAAGGTCGTCCCCAAAATAACAATTGCCGCAATTACCGTAGGAAGCCCCGTAATACACAACAACATTAGTATCAACAACGACCTCGTGATGAGCCCACACCACTACTCAAGCCTGTGGCTCAGCCCACATTAGAAAAAAATGACTCCAGTCTACATTGTTTTTTTTGTCAACAACCAGGGCATGCGTGACTTAGTGCCCACGACGTGATAAGAGCAAGGGCCCAATGGTGAATACGATCATGATGGAAGTACAACAAGTGACCACCCATAGCCAGTCAAAGGCAGCCAAGTGGGAAGTGCAAGATGACATAAGAAAAGAGGCAAAAGACGAGGTGGAAATAACCAATGAGGCCAACATTGATCGCATGGGTCATGACGTGGCAGCCAAGGCATCATCATCGTATCTGGAGGACACTATGATGGGTGAGGATCCGGTATGGTAGGCCCTCGCAAACTGCCTGGTCACCCTAACAATGAAGAAGCTGTTAAATTTGGTCCCTTGATTTCGGTAAGCAATCGAAAACCGTCTATGTAGAATGGATCGGGTAGTAATTCTAGCCAATTTCGCAAAATCCACGACAAGGCCAATTGTGGTGTATCACCATAACCCGGCCATTAAGGTCATCTTACAAGGGGAGGAAATCTCAAGGTGTATAGTCGATGGCGGTTTTGGCGTGAACGTCATTAGTTAAACCACTTGCAACCGCCCCGCCATCATAGATTGGGAAGTGTGTCCATTCGGGCTCCGGATGGCAAATACACAATCCGTCCAACCACTAGGTCTACTCCGTAAGTTAAAGATCGTGATAGGCTGACATACATTCAAGATATCGGTCGTCATATTGGCCCTTGATTGCCCCATGGTTGCACTTGACAAACATCAAGCAGAATTGGTAGCACGACAACATCAGCTTTTGCCGAGGCTGAGGCAAGGTCTGGGTGTGGACGTAGGAGAGCACTCCACCCACTAAAGCTATGACTCCAATGTATGTGGAGGAATTCCACATGCTTGTGGGATTAGATGAAGAAGAACTGGAAAATTATCTGGAAGAGAACGCTCGAATCAAGCCATTGTTTGAAAAACCCTGTCCAACAGAGGCGTTACCGGATGAACCCAAATTATGCAACTCAAGTAAAAGAAGAAATCGATAAGCTCTTAAAAATCGGGTTCATCCAACCAGTGAAAAGGGCAACCTAGCTTAGTCTGATTGTAGTCGAACCAAAGAAGAACAGGAAAATTTGTGTCTACGTTGTCGTACTGTATTCCACACACTACGTGAAAACCATAAAGTAATATATCCGATTTTAAATACATATAAATAAATAAATAATATATCAAAATACTTATCACATGCATAGGGCAAGATTCGAACCTTGCACCTCCACGTAGATAAACCTCAACTTTACCATTATAATAACTTATCTTTAGTGTTATACATATAGATTTAATACGTATAAGACCTCTATTTACACATACCTTTATTAAAAGGTAAAAATCATGTATTCTTTAGGGTGTGAATATTTTATTTACACGTGACATTAAAAGTGACTCATGCACATCTAGCGTGCATGAGCCCTATACTTAGGAAATGACAAAGCATCACATGCACATTTAGTGTGCATGGACACTTTTGGTGAAAAAGCATGAAGCCATGCTTAGCCTCTTCCGTCATTATAAGGAGGAGAGAAATATGTATAAGGTTGTTGATTAATATACAAGGATTGATCAATCTAATATATTCGTGGGATTCACAAATTTTGCCATCTAAATTACTCTTATAATCTAAATATTGTTTTAAATACACTAAACTCGTGGGATTCACGAGATTGCTATCTTACTTCTCTTTCTACTATTCATAACTAGCCTTAAGTTGTATTCCTCTTCCTCCTAGTCCAAAACCTCAGCGGTTCCCACCCAACTCACGCAATGATCTGGAGCCGAAAGGCACGATACAGTTGGTGAACCCGACGTGAAGTCCCGGGTGGCAAGGAGATGGAAAATCAACCGGAGGCTAGCAACATGATGATGATTGTGAAACTGTTTTTAGAATTCAAGCCATTGGACACTAAAAGAATATAAGGTATGGAGGATTCACATTTGGAGGACAAGGACATGAACTAACATCTCGTGGATAAGTCCAAATAAAAGCAATAAAGATGGAGAAAAGTTAAAAAGAGAAAAAGCAGACCACCAAAACGCAGTCAGAAACAAATGCTCATAACTCTCTCGTTTGACACCCAAATATCACGTGTAAATATGGGTTAGAAAGCTTATGACGAGAGCTATCCGTAGCTTTTTAAAACTCTAAATTTGGAGCATGGATGAGGGAGATATGACGATTAGAAGATCGTTGTATCATAGCTAAGAATAGGAGATGGAAAAGCTGTAAAAAAAGCGTGGAAAAGAAAGCAAGCGAAACTTATCTACTAGAGGAGAATTTCATATAAAGCAAGAAGGGTGAGGTGGTGAGAAGAGAGCTTTTTTCTTGTGGTGTTTTTCTTGCCTATTCATGTAGTGCGTTTTTCTAGTGATCAATTCATCCTTGTAGGCTTGAGTTTATGTATCTTCTTTCTCTTGTTTCTATGATCATCACTCCTTATTAATATATCTTTGTAGATTTGGGTTTCTATATCTTCCTTCTCTCTCTTTTCTATCATCATCTCTCTTTTCAATGATGTTCCAGCGCATGCTACGAGAACAACGCGCGATGTCGGAGATAGCGGCATCAGTGGAGCAGCTCGTGCAACGAAACGGGCAATTCAACGGAAAAGACATGTCACGGTATCTTCGGGACTACAAGGCGGAGATGCTACAGTGCGGAATATCGGAAGGACTGCAAGTGACGTCCTTCAACCGGGTGGCGACCAACGGGCTTCAAGCAAGCATCCATGGGCTACGACATCAAAATCTGACATGGGAGGCGTTTGAAGAAGAGCTAAAGAGGACGTTTGCCATCGAGGATTCCTCCAAGGAAACGCGAAGGGGATTCGAAGATTGGGTGGAGACGCCGGACAAGGAATTGAAGGTCGTTGATGTGTTTTCGGCATTCGAAAGCCGGTTCGGGAGGTTGTCCGCGAGAGATCAAGCTATCCTCGTACCGGACAAGGTGATCATGTTCTTGCGAGCCGTGGACGTCCGGGACCGGAAAGATCTCGGAGTGCTCTTGGAGGACGCGACCAAGGAGAGTGGCCTCACCGAAACATGGGAAAGCGTGCGGGATATCGTCGCACGATACACGAAGAGGGGGCAATGGCTTGCCAACGAGGAAAAGAGGGTTTCAGAACCGATTCCGAAACCGAGAACCGGATTGGAAGACCATCAACCGAGGGCTTGGGAGACTACAACCGAGAAGGGGATTGATGCATCTACGGTGGAGCAACTATTGAAGGAGATGGAGAATCTGAAGATCACGATGGTGAAGAAGTCGGATGACCGCCCCACAAGCTCCAAGTATACGGACCGACGGTGCATATGGTGCGATAGCGCCGAACACGATCGGAGGGATTGCGACGAGCATAAGGAGGCGCTACGGCGGGATCTCATCTACTACGAGGGAAACCGGATTCATTCGATGGACTCTCGGAAGCCACCCTGACCAAACTTCCGGAAAGGCGGCATGAAGAAGGTGCTCGAGGAGGAATTGGCGGCAAGAAGCAACTATGCGACAACCGCAGGAATATGTGTCGGGGAGTCATCGAGCGCACATACGTCTTTTTGGCCGGAAGTTCTAGAAAACACCGAGAAAACCGACTCCAACAAGATCCGAAGCACCACGGAAGGCGTCCGGGAAGCTACGAGATGGGAGTGCCCTGTTGACAAGAATAGCGTATACGCCCTATGTCAATTGCATGAGGTGTATGTGGACGAGAAACGACGACGCATGGAGGATGCGACCGGGCCATCGAAGATACCGGAAAGCTAGAACTCCGGAGGTAAGGGAAAAGAAAAGGCGACTCCGGTATTCAAGCTCGCCTCGGACATAGAACAACAAACCGACTTGAAAAGAGTGTTCGAGGAAAGAATCTTGGATAGCCAGGTAGATTTCTCGCTTCGGGAGCTACTCGGAATAGCAAAGAAGGAGTTCCACGATCTTCTCATGGATCTCGTGAAGCGAAAAAGACAAAGTACGGAGGAAAATTCTCCAAGGGTGAATGCGAACACCGTTTTAATGAACGACACCGAAGTGGAGAACGAAATTCCGAACTCCCACTATACAAGGCCACATTGGGCACGCGCGACTACGGAGACTCCGGTCCGAATCGGCAACATCAAAGAACCCGTGCTAGCATTGATTGATCACGGATCAGAGATCAACTTGATGTCCAAGGAGTTCTACCGGAAGGGGAAGTGGCCTATTAACACCAACCATGGATGGAAGATTCGGGCGGCCACCAAAGCAACGGAAGATCTATTTGCGGCTTGTCCGGATGTGACGGTGAAGTTCGGGGATGTCGAGATCGACCAAAATTTCTTCGTGCAAGATGAGGTTTCACATTCCGTCATCCTCGGCCAACCCTTTATCACGGCATCACGGATGGAGACGAAGGTGCTCGATAGCGGTGCGGCTTTTGCGCGAATTCGGAGCCAAAACGGTGGGAAATCCGTTCAATTCCTAACGGTGCCGGCAAATCACAAAAGGAAGAAGAGGGAACTCTTGTCCCAAGTGAGAATGGATTTTTAAAGCGGACTGTTGCGGAGTGGGGAAGTTATAGTCCGAGAAGCCCTGATACCCCACACAGGAAGAAAACTCTCGGAGCAAAACATGTACGAAGAGGTCCGGATGGGGCATCTACGTACACGACCGTAACCGGAGGATTGAAGAAAGGATACCGACAATTGGAGGATAAGTAGCGGTCGGCATCAATAATAAAAGAAGATGAAGAAATCGTGGGGATAGTCGAAGAGGTGTTCTATGGGAGCACGCTACAACGACTTGAAGAGCTTGCGAAAGATAAAAGCTCAGGGAACCGGGTAGTCCCGGTGGAATCGGTCGAGATGTACGAGATCATTGCGAAAATGGAGCCGGATACGCTCCGCAAAGAAGAAGCAATGGTAAGTACGAAATACAAGACCATGGAGAAGAAGGTGAAACCGGCCGCGGGACCACTACCCGCTAATAGCGAACAAAAGAGGAAAGAAGTCTAGGGAGATCCGATACTTCGGAAGTCCGTGGATATCGGACATGCCTTCACGAATGAGACCCAGAAGAAACTTCGGATCGGTGGAGGTGGGTTCCTATTACAAAAAGAAGAAGAACGGTTTCGCGAGATGTTGGAGCAGCACGACAAAGCATTTGCATTTACATCAAGGGAGATAGGGTGCGTCGATCCGAGAATAGTGGAGCCGAAGGTGATCTTCACGATTGACCATGTACCGTAGAACCTGAAGCCGATTCCGGTGCCACGAGAGCATATTCCGAAAGTCATTGACTTGCTCAAGGAGAAGGTGGCGATGGGGATTCTAGAACCATCAACTGCTCCATACTCAAATCGATGGTTTACAGTTCCAAAGAAGAATGGGTCACTCCGATTTATCCAAGACTTGCAACCGGTGAATAAGGTCACGATCCGGAACTCGGGAGTCGGTCCGATAGTGGACGGATTTGCGGAAGCTTTTGCCGGTCGTGCGATATACTCCATCGGAGACCTATACTCGGGGTATGACCAATTCCAACTAGCCGTGGGGAGCCGAGACATCACAACCATCAGAACACCGATAGGATTAGTCCGAATGTGCACACTACCACAAGGAGCGACAAACTCGGTTGTTCATATGATGAACGCGATGAACAAGGTGCTTCGAGACTGCATTCCGGAGATAACGATGTCGTTCCTCGATGACATTCCGATGAAAGGATGCGCGGTAGAAGAAAAAGATGAGACTATGGATGATCGGGGATGCCGAAAGTTCGTGGTCGACCATATTCATGATTGCGAGAAAGTGTTGTGAAAGCTAGAAGATGTGCACCTAACACTTTTCGGGGAGAAATCGGCATTCGAGCAAGAAGAAATATTGGTGGTCGGACATCTATGTGGGCCCTACGGCTGAAGACCGTCACCAACAAAGATTGATGCAATTCAAGCTATGGAGGAAATATGTGAGTCAACATCCGAAGTCCGAAGGTTTCTCAGTGCATGTGCATTCTATCACATATGGATTCCGCACTATGCACATATTGCGGACCCACTCTACCACTTGTTGCGGAAAGGTGAGAAATTCGAATGGAAACCGGAACATACCAAAGCCATGAAGAAATTGAAGAAGACACTTCGGAGGGCGGAAGCACTTAAGAAGCCGAGCTACAACCGACCGATCATAGTAACGGTTGATACAAGTCCAACCGGTATCGGGTGGGTCATCAATCAAGCCGACTCGGATGGTTCGCGGTATCCGATCCGATTCGGAGCAAAGGTTCTCAACGAAAGGCAACGTGGATATGCACAAGTCAAAAGAGAACTGTGGGGAGTCGTGTCGGCGATAAAATCGGATCGGGATTATTTGATCGGAGCCAAAGTGGTGATCGAGACGGATTGTCTTCCGATACTCGGGATGATGCGGTGTTGTACGATACCGGATGTAGCTATGCTAAGGTGGGTTGCATATGTCAAGTCGCTTAATCCGGAGGTTCGACACATCTCGGGGAAGGACAACGCGGTAGCGGATATGTTATCAAGGGCTCGGATCGGAGACGACATAACCGAATCGGATAATGAAGAAGTTTCTGAAGACTACTTCGCGTTGGAGCACATATGCCGAGTGAACGTAATCCGAGAATTCCGGGAAGAAGAATACGAGGGAGAAAGCTTGATGATCGGAAAGATGTTACAACAGGCCGAGGATTCAACAAACGATAAAGGAAGAAGAGCCGAGATCCGAAGGAAGAAGAGGCAAGTTCAAAAGTTCTTCTTGGAAAACGGATTAATATGGAGGGCGCCGAAAAGACCGGATGGTATACCACTTCGAGTAGTTGGGACAAAAGAGCAACGAAACCGGATAATGTCCGAGTTTCACGAATCCGATTGGGCTGGACACCGAGGAACATGGGCAACATTTGTGAAGATCAAGCAAAAATATTGGTGGAAGAAAATGTACAAAGATGTCGCGGAGTTCACGGAAAGCTGCGAGAAATGTCAAGTCTACTCCGGGGTTTGACATCGAGATGAGTTACATCCGACTTTCTCACCGACAATCAACTTCAAGTGGATGGTCGACATAGTGGCCATGCCGACCGGGATCGGACAAAAGAAATACTTGGTATTAGCTCGGGAAGATCTCACGAATCAAGTAGAAGGTCGAGCGCTTCAGAGGAAAACGTGTTCCGCGGTATGCCAATTTCTTTTGGAGGAAGTATTTTGCAGGTACGGGTGCGTAGGACAAGTGATTGCGGACCGGGGAGAACTCGACTCGGACAATGCTAGGGGATTCTTCGCCAGACACGGAGTTCGGTTAACGCTGACAACGGCATACAATCCGGCGGCCAACGGGAAAATCGAACGAGGACATAGTCCGATCGTGAAAGCACTTGCGAAGGCATGCGATGGAAAGGTGAAGGACTGGCCGCAGATGCTTCCGTATGCACTATGGGCGGATCGGACGACGCATAGCTCCGTAACCGGTTACATGCCGGCAAAACTCATGACCGAACAAGCACCGGTAATGCCGACGGAAACCGCGATCGCAACATGGACAATGCTACCGTGGAAGGAAGAGATTAGCCGAGAAGAACTACTAGCGGTCTGGATACGACAACTAGAGGGAAGACCGGCAGACGTAGCGGAAGCAATACGCCGACAACAAGAAGCACGATTCCGGAACAAAAGCCGGTTCGACACAAAGCACCGACTACGACCGAGGAGGATTGAAGAAGGAGATTGGGTGATCGTCTATGATAGTAGTTTGGACCATCAACATACAACGATGCGGAAATTCGCGAAAAGGTGGTTCGGGCCATACGAGGTTCGGAAAGTCTTTGACAACGGAACGTACCGACTGTCCGAGTTGGATGGAACAATACTACGAGTGCCTATAGCCGGGAAGCGGGTGAAGATTTTCAAGAAGTGGACTGACGACAAACCCTATGTGATCCAAGCCAAGGCCGACAATGAGGAGCAATCGGACGAAGACCACGGTGATGCGGGAAGCGAAGAAAGTGAATTACAACTCATAGTCGACATAAGGGGAGAATCGGAGGAAGCTTTGGGTGAAGACGGATATGAGGAATCGAGAACTTCGGCACATACCGAAGGATGTGCGGGTTCGGAGGGGGCGAGTGTCGTAGTGTATTCCACACACTACGTGAAAACCATAAAATAATATATCCGATTTTAAATACATATAAATAAATAAATAATATATCAAAATACTTATCATGTGCATAAGGCAGGATTCGAACCTTACACCTCCACGTAAATAAACCTCAACTTTACCATTGTAATAACTTATCTTTAGTGTTATATATATAGATTTAATACGTATAAGACCTTTATTTACACATACCTTTATTAAAAGGTAAAAATCATGTATTCTTTAGGGTTTGAATATTTTATTTACACGTTGTCGAGGTATTCCTCACGGATGCGTGGAATGAGGCGGAACCTCGGGGGTCCTTTACCAAAGAGCGAGAGAGGAAGGCGAAGAACCCTCTACGTGCAAGCGTAGATCCAGAGGGACACGGCCCTTCGACGCAAAGACGCAAGTGGGACAGCGACACAGAAAGACACGAATGTATGTATGTATTTACAAAGACAAACAACAAGAACACGAAGACAACAAAACACGAAGTCGGTTACAACCGAACAGGCCGGCGAACAAATGCCGATACCTGTTCGTAAACGCATAGAAAGACAGGAACAGGTTGGAGGTGCTGCCGGAAGCACTCGGGCATTCCTCAGAGCAGCGCGAGCCTCCCAAAACCTACACAGAAGGAAGCTATGGAGTTGCGAACCAGAGAGAGAGAGAGAGAAGCCTTCGCACGCAAACCGACAGCACTTCATCCTCGACTCTCCGCGATCCCTCTACCCTCCTCGTCTCCCTCCTTTTATAGGCAAGGAAGGAGCCGTTTCCCCTTTACTCCCTACCTACCGAATCTACCTAGGATCTCCTACGTACAACTTAGGGCGCACGTGCATGAAGAGTCGGTTTCTACGCTCCGGTGCACGGATTCCGCTCGTGGACGGTTTTCTTCACGACAACGTGACATTAAAAGTGACTCATGCACATCTAGCGTGCATGAGCCCTATACTTAGGAAATGACAAAGCATCACATGCACATTTAGTGTGCATGGACACTTTTGGTGAAAAAGCATGAAGCCATGCTTAGCCTCTTCCGTCTTTATAAGGAGGAGAGAAATATGTATAAGGTTGTTGATTAATATACAAGGATTGATCAATCTAATATATTCGTGGGATTCACGAATTTTGCCATCTAAATTACTCTTATAATCTAAATATTGTTTTAAATACACTAAACCCGTGGGATTCACGAGATTGCTATCTTACTTCTCTTTCTACTATTCATAACTAGCCTTAAGTTGTATTCCTCTTCCTCCTAGTCCAAAACCTCGGTGGTTCCCACCCGACTCACGCAACGATCTGGAGCCGAAAGGCACGATAACGTTGACTATTGAAAACTCAACGCGGTGACAATTACAGATGCTTTTCCCCTTCCCTTCACAGATAGCGTACTCAATGCCATTGTCAAGCACGGAATGTATAGTTTTTTAGATGGCCTCAACAGCTATAATCAGATCCATATGCATTCTAATGATCAGGAAAAGACCACTTTTGTGACTGATTGGGGCGCTGTTACTGGTTTATGGTGACACTTCGCTGAATCCCTAGTCCTTCGAAGTTCGTTTTCAAGGGAATGGTGGTGCAGAAATGGGGGAGTATGTCGTAACCGTGATACAGGTGACTATACATTGGACTCGTAAGTGTTGCTTTAATTGTGGACACTGTGCAGACTAGGAAGACAACTACAACTGACTTCTTACACACTAGCACACACTAGCTCAACACAGAGAAAATAAACTCAGCACGAGCAGATACGAATAGTTACGACAACACAAAGACTTAGGCAATCAAAGAATATATTTTAGACGTTTGAATATTAAATTATCACTAGATCTTTACAAGTTTTCCATGTTGTTTATATACAAGGTCATGGGAGGTTATGCTCAACGCATGAACCATTACTTTCAATAACTACGCTCCGGTTGTCCCTATGCTACGGCTATTACTCCCTCTTTACTACGCTACGGCCCCGCCCATCTTCTTCGCTTGCAGTAACCGTCCCTTTGTCTTTTCTCCTTCTCGACCTTTCCCACTTGGCCGTCCAAGGTAGCCAACACATGGCACACTGATTATCACTAGGTCTTTACAAGTTTTCCATGCCCTTTATATACAATGTCATGGGAGGTTATGCTCAACGCGTGAACCGTTACTTTCATTAACTACGCTCCGGTTGTCCCTATGCTATGGCTATTACCTTTACAATTTTTCCATGCCATTTATATACAAGGTCATGGGAGGTTATGCTCAATGCGTGAATCGTTACTTTCATTAACCACGCTCCAGTTGTCCCTATGCTACGGCCCTGCCCATCTTCTTCGCTTCTAGTAACCGTACCTTTGTCTTTTCTCCTTCTCGACCTTTCCCACTTTGCCGTCCAAGGTGGCCATTACATGGCACACTGATGGGACAATGCTTGCACGGTCAAACCCACAGAAGACCTTCATACATCATCAAAGATGTCCAGGATTTTCGGCTCTGAATAGTCCGTCTTTGCGAAGACTACTGTGGGTGGTCCGAGGGGTGTCGAGGTCTACGTCGTAGGCATGGATTCAAGGGGTTTGGTAGTCTCTATTGCCTCACATTTGGGGGGCCTAGTATGTTATGTCAGTTCTGGTGCAAGGGAGATGGTGGGTTCTGTCGGCTCTAGTTCAGCTTCTTGCGTATGTTCTTCTTACAACCCTTCATCAGCTAGTTTGGTCGTTGGTGTTTGTTTTGCTTGCGGGCCTTCTTCCACTTGTGCAATTTTTTGTGTCGGCCCTTCTTGGAGTGTTTCTTGCATAGGCCCTTCAGCCATATTTGCTATCATGGCATCGGTGGAATCCGGATGTGTCTCCAAGGGTCGGTTTGGCGCCATGGTGACCTCCAGGATTTCGTTTTCGAGGTGCTTCGGTCCTTCTATTGTGTGTTCTCTGGAGTTGCTATCGGTGCCCGCCGTTTTTCCTCCTACTACCTGCCTCAGCTCATTTTCATATGCTTGGAGTTGGAGGGAGGTGTCGAATTGGTTGCCTCCAAACTCCTCTAGCAATTGTGAGATCACCTTGGAGTGGCGATCGGCGAGCACCTTATAATCTTGCGTAAGGTCCTCATGGACCATAGCAATGTTTTATTACCGTCTTTCTACCGAATCTCTTGGTTAGCCCGGTACATGTGGAGCTCTACAGCTTGCTTTGCCCATTCGGCCCACCCTCTGTCCAGAGCTGCTTTAAGTTGGTGTGTAAATCTTTCGTGGTTTGTTGCTAGGAAGATCTTTATGCACTCCGTGTTCATCTATGTGTGCTTCTGCATCTCTTGGAGAGCCATCTTGAGATTCGAAATTTTGTTTGTGTTGGAGGCCACCTATTCTTCGTATTGCGACTTTACCTCATGCCAGAGCTTTGATTCTTTATCGTGTAGTTCTTCGAGTTGACCCATTTCATTGTTGAATTGTACTTCAACTTCTCTTGTCTTGTGTTGCTCAATCTTAATTTGTTCGTCGTACCATTGACGCTTTTACTACGTGGCCTCTAGTAGTGCCGTGATGATCCCTTCAGATTGACCGACTTCTTCCTTTTGCTTATTGAGCTCTTCGGTTGTCTTTGCATGAGCCGTGATTTCGGCATCCAATTTTTCTTGGAACATCTTCATGGCCTTTCATCCCTTGGCCCAGACATCTATCTCTTGATTTGACGATTGTCAAAGTTCGAAGTGGAGTCTCTCGCTTTCTATTTCGACGACTTCCGCCACTTTTTTCGCTTTGGCCACTATCGCTGTTTGAGCTTCAACTTCTTTGGTAAGGTTTTTTATTTCAGGTGTGGGGGAGGTTGTGGTAGTGGTTGAGGAAGTTTTGTCTTGCAAGCAGCCCTCCAACTCCGCGATCTTTTTTTGGGCCTCTTCCAACTATTGCTTTGCGAGTTTTTCAGACTTCCTTGCGGTCTTGTTCTTGCGGACCATGTCCTTCGCATCTTTTCGGACCATAGCAAGCTCCCTTTGTACTTCAACTAAGGTGATGTTTGATGGGGGCAGCTCGATTCCCATACGGCCTTCATCTGCATTTCGCATCCGGCCGATTTTGCTTAGAGTGCGGTGGAGTGAGAGCATGGGCATGGGAACAATTAGCTATGTCCTTGACATAACTAATTAGTGTTACCGGCCGGCAAGGAGTCCAAAATACGGAGTGAAGGAATTAATTAAGTATGGTTGTAAATAAGCCTAGTATGGACGGACGGACTGGAAACGGTATGCCGTTCCAGATCCGGACGGATCCCGAATAGGTGCGATAGGCACCGTTTTGTACTACGGGCCGGAAACCTATTTAAAGGCCCGGACCCCATTGTAATCGCAGCGGATAATTAATAGAGCATATGGTGTTTATACTTCTGTGTTGATTTCCGTTCTGTACTTACTGTTATATCTTACGCGTGTAATTAACCAAAGCACTCTAATCGTGTAACCTACGTAAGTCGGTGTAATCGTTGAATCTTAATCCTATGCCGTAATCACCCTTTGGTGAAGTGTCTCCGTGACACCTTGTGTTAGGCCTTGTCCGGTCAGAGAATAACACAGTTTTGGCGACCACGATTCCTGCTTTCTCGCAGCGAACGACGGCTTAATGGATGACGAGACCAACGCACGACCTGGTTACAGACCGAGCTCGACGCCTCGCCGAACGGCAAAGACGGCGTGAGACTTTCCAGCAAGTAGCGCACGAAATTCGCTCGGATCGTTCGTTCTCCAACGAGATCCGGAGAGTCGCGGAGGAATCTCTTCGGTTATAGCAAACTCGCGACCAGGACGACGGAAGCAGTCTAAGTAGTCTCCGGGAAACCGAACGCCTCCTCGAGGCGCTGGCAAGCGGAGAAAACGAGGCAGAAGCCTTTTCAGCCTACGAATCGGATTCCGAAGGGGGATACAGCGTGCACACGAACTACCGGAGCAGCAACGATACCCCCGGCGGCCCGGAGGACGATGGGTCGGATACCGTGCCGACTCCAGAACCGGAACCGCTCGACCAGGGCTATTCGGAACCGCAAACGGAAGCCGTCAACCCACCAACACCGGAAGTGGAAGAAGCAAAGCCACCGACACCAACGAAAGAGCCGGCGAAGGTACCGGAAGACGAGCCGGTGAAAGAACCGGACGAGGAACCGGCAAAAGCACCGGCAAAACAACCGGAAGTGGAACTGGAGAGAAAACCGGAAAGATATCAACAAATGCCACTAAACTGCGGCCTAATACTGGACGACGACATGCCGTTCCAATACTCAAAGTATCGCGATGATCCGGACGCGGAAGCGCATGTTCATGCCTTCGAGCAGACATGGGAAGCAAATCACACGTCCCAGCGAATGACACCGGAGGAAGAAGAACACTCGAAGATAGCGGAATTCGGGGTCACGTTGGAAGGACCAGCGACACGATGGCGGCGGACGCAGGACCCGGCGACCATCACAACCTTTGCAGAATTAAAAGCAAAATTCCTGCATTTTTTCCACAAGGAGGTCGACCAGACGACAATGGTGGGCCTGTTTTATACGATCCGACAGGAGGCAGGGGAAAGCATTCCCCAATTCGTCATCCGTTTCCAACGAATGCATAGCCAGCTTGCCCGTGCACCCCCGGAGGAGGAATTACGGACGATATTTTTAAACGCACTCCGGGAACCGTTACGCACGGTGTGTACGGTAATCGACTTTCGAGGAAGCACCATTGACGAGGTCATTGACCGGGTCAGAGAAATGGAAAAGTCAAGCTCATGGCTTACACTGGGAACACTGCAACGGGCGTTACCCACCGATGAAGATCTCCGGTTTCGGCAGGCAATTCAATGCACAATCTGCTTGAATGCCGGACACTCGGCAGTGGAGTGCACCATGCGAACCCAGTGTGTGATTTGTCAATCCAAGAGTCATACAACGGACCGGTGCGAGTATAACCTGTTAAACCGACAAGCACCACCCGTCCGACGGATCGAGCCAAGAAGCAGCCGAGACGAAGATGACGATCGTTGGCAAAGAATGAACCGGTACCGACCGACACAGGATGTCCGGTACGGAGACAGACAAGAGAATGATGGCCGGTACGGGAATCGGCATGATAACTACGACCGGTATGAGCGATCGGACCGTTATCGGGAGTCCAACAGACGACACGAGCAATACGACAGAGACCATTCCCCTGGTTACCGAAGGCACCAGGAGGACTACGGCCGATTTTACGATCCACCACGACCGGACTACCGAAATAAAAATAAGAATAATAAGAAACGTAATTTCAAGAAAGGTGGTCACACTAGGGACCCGGAACATGGAACCCCAAGGAGCCAACCGGCACAGAACGCACCACTCACTACGGGACCGACTCCGGATACCAGCAATGCTGAATCCAGCAATACCCGTAAAGAGTACTGCTACTACTGCAGGCAGGAAGGCCACTACAGTAACCAGTGCCCGGCAAAGAGCTACGATAAACGACCAGCAGTTAATATG
Organism: Azolla caroliniana; assembly: GCF_043228905.1. Lineage (NCBI taxonomy): Eukaryota > Viridiplantae > Streptophyta > Polypodiopsida > Salviniales > Salviniaceae > Azolla > Azolla caroliniana. The sequence goes on along the minus strand of NW_028230456.1, from coordinate 9,063,386 downwards.
GTGGTTCCGGAAGTGGCGGATGTACAGCAAGTAACCACACGGTCGAAAGGCATGGCCAAAGAGTGGGAAACACAAGAGGCCATACGAAAACAGGCGACGGAATGGGTGAAGGAAGCCAATGAAAGGAACGTCGCGGACGCGGAACGGCAAAAGGCGAATACCATAGGGAGTGCCGGCGGTAGCCACCCAGAAAACGAGACATGGCAAGCACTGCAAGAATGTTAGATCACGTTGCCATTAGGAAGACTCTTGCAGCTTGTACCGCGATTTACGGAAGGACTAAAAACGGTCATGACAGACGGTATAGCCCCACCGGCACCAGTCCTCTTCTCGAATCCGGAGGAGGGACCGACGGTGGTGGACACTAGTAGTCCGGTGATTACAGCTATTGTCAAAGGGCACGAACTTCCCGGCACAGTAATCGATGGAGGTTCCGGGGTGAACGTAATAAGCCTCCGCACGTGTGATGCCTTGGGTATACATGAATGGGAGCCATGTCCGTTCTGGCTACGGATGGCAGATACGAGCTCTGTACGGCCGACGGGCTTAATACGGAAATTGGAGGTCACCATAGGAGGTCACACATTTCACATCTCGGCTGTAGTGCTGCAGCTACAGGCGCAAGGCGCGTACCCACTGTTGCTGGGTAGACCATGGTTGAAAACAGCACACATCAAGCAAAATTGGCGGAAAAATATGATTACCTTCCGGCGCGGAAAAGCCAAGGTCCGGGTACCGACACAACCACGGACGAGCAATGGTAAGGAATGCACACCGCTGTATGCGGAATGCGTGAACATGCTTGAAGGGTTGGCAGACGACGAAGAAGCCCAGTACTTGGAGGAACACCCGAAGATCGTACCACTCTTCGAGATTGACGTAGCTGAAGCCGTAGTGCCATACTTGCCGCAGCGGGACGAAACCGAAGCCGAACCAGACAAAGATGCGATTCGGGAATTACGGCAAGCACAGGAAGCGTTGGAACGGGAAATGGCCATTTCCCAACGGGTAAAAATATCCCAGCTCGACGAAGTGAACCTAGGAAGCAAGGACGAATCAAAGCCGGTACACATCGCCAAAGAAATGAAGCCGGAAGATAAAGCGGCGATGATCAAACTTCTCACGGAGTTTCGCGACGTATTCGCCTGGTCATACGAAGACATGCGAGGGCTGGACCCTCAATTATATCAGCATCAGATCCACTTAGGCAAGGACGCGAAACCAGTGGCGCAAAGACGTTACCGAATGAACCCCAACTACGCCGCCAAAGTGAAGGAGGAAATCGACAAACTCCTAAGAGTGGGCTTCATCCGGCCGGTAAAGAAAGCGACGTGGCTGAGCCCCATCGTCGTCGTCCCAAAGAAGAACGGTAAAATCCGCGTGTGTGTAGATTACAGGAAACTAAATGCAGCCACAATTACGGATGCATTCCCTCTTCCGTTCACGGATGGAGTACTGGATGCCGTCGCCGGCCATGAAGTTTATAGTTTTTTAGACGGGTTCAGCGGATACAATCAAATCCGGATGCACCCTGACGACCAGGAGAAGACAGCGTTCGTCACTGAATGGGGGGTGTTTGTGGCCGAAGTAATGATGTTCGGCCTAAAAACGGCAACAGCAACTTTCCAGCGAATCATCATGGAGATCTTCGGCGAATACATTCCAGCCTTCATGCAGGTTTTCCTGGATGACTTTGCAGTCTATAGCCGGGAAAAAGACCATTTGCAGCACCTACGGTTATGCCTTGAAAAGTGTAGGTTATACCGGCTAAGCTTAAACCCAGCAAAATGCATCTTTGGGGTTTCAAGTAGAATATTACTGGGACACATTGTAAGTAAGGAAGGCATTGCGGTCAACCCGGACAAAGTAAACGCGATACTAGGGGCACCGGCGCCGAAAACGGCCAAAGCACTAAGCCGATTCTTAGGACAGATCCGGTGGCACAACCGGATGCTCCGTCACTTGGCTGACTTGGCTACACCATTACACACCGCGGTACATCGGACACCGTTCCAATGGACGGATACGGAGGATAGGGCATACAATGCCCTGAAGGTACTTTTGTCGCAAGCACCCGTCGTGCAGCCTCCGGATTGGAGCAAGGAATTTCATGTGTTCGTTGACGCTTCCGACATCGCTATCGGCAGCGCCTTAATGCAACTTACGGAGCCTAAATGGTACCGGCCGGTATATTACGCCAGCCGGAAGCTGTCCCAAGCGGAGAAGAACTATTCGACGACGGAACGGGAGGCTCTGGGCATGATCTACAGTGTAACAAAGTTTCCTCATTACCTATTGGGAAGGAAGTTCTCCTTTCATGTGGATCACTCGGCGCTCCTGTACTTAGTGTCCAAGGCGTCCCTGACCGGTAAGTTGGCCCGTTGGACCTTGATGTTGCAGGAGTTCGAATTCGAGATCTTCCACCGGCCCGGTATCCAGCATGTCGTAGCAGACTACCTAAGCCGGTTAGAGTTCGGAGAATCAGGCGACGGAGTATCGGATGAATTCCCGGACGCAGAGTTATTCCGTATCACCCCGGAAACGGCAGCGGACGACACGGTGGCATCAGAAGACAGGTGGCTGACAAACATGCACCAGTTCCTAAGCACGGGTCTGCCACCGGAGGAAATGAACCGGGACGAGAGGAAACGACTGGCAGTGCAGAGCCGCAATTTCTGTCTGTTACGGGACACTCTCTACCACAAAGGAGCAGATGGAATATGGAGACGGGCAGTCCGTAGTGACGAGAAACAAGTAATCTTACGGGAAGCACACTGTGGGGTTGCCGGAGGACACTATGCCGGGGAAGCGACGGCAAGGAAAGTATGGCAGAGCGGCTTATGGTGGCCCACGACGTTAAAAGACGCCGTCAAGTATGCTAAGGAATGTGACCTATGCCAACGAATGGGCCAGCCTACGGAGCAAGCACGGATGCCACACCAACCGGTACTTCCACTAGAGCCATTCCAGAAGTGGGGGTTGGATTTTGTCGGACCGTTCAAGCCACCGGCAATGAGAACGGGTAATCGTTATGTCATCGTGGCAACAGATTATTGCACTAAATGGGTGGAGGCTAAGGCCTTGAGAGACAATACCGCGTCATCCACAACAAAATTCCTGTACGAGAACATTTGGTGCCGATATGGATGTCCGATTGAATTAATCAGCGACCAAGGAGGGCACTTCCTCGGCCAGGTAGTTGAAAGCTTAACAACGTTCTATGCCGTGGTCCATAAACGGAGCACACCGTACTACCCACAAGCGAACGGGTTAGCAGAGTCAACCAACAAAACGCTCCAGAACATTCTCCGCAAAATCGTCAATGAAAACCGGACGGACTGGGATACAAAGCTCCATAGCGCGCTATGGGCGTACCGAACGACATACAAAACAAGTATCCGGACAACGCCGTTCCGGTTAGCGTTCGGCTTAGAGGCGGTCATGCCGGTGGAATTTCAGGTACCAAGCTTACGGATCCAACTACGGGAACGGCTGAATGAAAAGGAGTCGGAAGAAATGCGGCTAGCAGCACTATGCGAACTGGAGGAGCAACGGCTGGCCAGCATCCTACACATGGAACTGGAGCAACGACGACGGAAAGCGTTCGTTGACCGTCACCGGAAAGGTAATGAAAAGATGTTCGAAATCGGAAAGCCGGTGCTAGTATTCCAAACGAGGATGGGCAAGATGCCGGGTAAACTCCGGTTTAGATGGACAGGCCCGTATTGGCTGACACGGGAATACAACGGGTCCTATCAGTTAGGGACACTTGCCGGTGAAGTGCTAGGCAAGTGGGTCAACGGATTTAGACTAAAGCCCTATAAAGGACCGATGCCAAAGAACCCGTTTATGCAGCCCACCGGCACTATACCAGGAACGGTACGGATGGAAGAAAAAGACGACGGGGAACCCGTAGCAGAGGCGAAGGAAGACACGGCAACCCGTAAGGAAAACGGTAAGGGTCCGAAGGGACCTATGGATGTGTAAGATCACATACCGTCATTAAAAAAAAAAAAAAAAAAAAAAAAAAAAAAAAAAAGAAATCATTAAAAATCGAGGTATGAACGGACGTGAAAGCAAGGAGCGAAAAGGTACGTAGTGGGCATTTAAGAGCCGCCACATTGCTTAATACTAAATTGGTACATGACGTGCGCATGCTCGAAAAAGGCGCCAAGACGCACAGAGAAAAAGAAGAACGCATGGAGACCTTTTTTTTTCGCGAGCGAAGAAGCACAGAAGCACCAAGGCAGTGGAAGCTTAGCAAACGCGAACCTGCACTTAGAGAACCCCCACGTTCGGAACGCTCTCTCTCTCGCTCTCACTCTCATCACCACTCTACCTCGCCATCTTTCCTCGACCTCGAAGCAGACATGGAACCACAAACGCTGTCGGAAGCGGCCAGGAAATGGCTCAGGCAACACGGACTGGATGGGTTCTTGACCATCATGGAGGCACCACCGCACAAAGAAGCCGACCAGGTCATCAAGGAGCTCGACAAAGAAGTCATCACCGAGGAAGCGATCCGTGCGCTAACAGGCCTTCCGGAGGGAGGTATTTTTCAGATTGATAACCCAACCTCGGAGCAACTCATCCGATATTTCGGTGAGTACTCTGTAGCCGGCAAAGGCTATCGAACACAGGGCGGCGAAGATCCGCTATTCAGGGAGATAGCTCGAGTGCTCCATGAGTACGGCCACGTGTACCCCCGACCCCCTGTCATGCCAAAAAATCGGGCAGGTTGATTGCAGACAGTTTGTGCGCGGCAATCGACACGGTACGAGGAAAGGACGGCAAGGAGGGCCGGAAGCTGTGGCATGCCGTAGCTCAGTGGATAACATTGCTCGTGCCGCCGGTCGAGACCTTCCAGCCAAAGAAGCGGCCAAGATTATCGGAAGGAAGCACCTCGAAACCCGCGTCCAAACGACAGCAGCTGCTGGCGTCGAAGGCGACGAAAGGGAAGAAACGGCTCCCAGAACCGGAGGAGGTGTCACCGGTCCGACCCGTTAAGATAACCATACAGTGACCGGGACAGAAGGAACCAGAACCCTTGACGGCACAGATGCATGCCGTTACCCAGGAAGAGGAAACGGAGGAGCCAGTAGAGCACCTCCAACGACGGTCAAGAAGTAGGACCGCCGGGACAGCGGGGGAGCGTTCGGACCCGCAAAAGGAAGAAACGCCCCCAACTCAACCTAAGCAAACCACAAGGGAGGAACCGGAACCGGTGCGTATAGAACCGGCCTTGTCGACTTCTATGCAAGAAGTCATTCCAACGGCTCCGGAGACGGCGAGAACCGGAACTCAACAGCCGGCGAGCCCAGCCAGCACACACGGCGGCCAAGGAGTAGAACCAGAACGGCAGATACAGGCACTCAGGCCAAACAATTCCACAGTGAACGAGCCGACCCGACGAGTACAGCAGCAAGGCACCAGTAGCATGTGGCTACGGTGGGTAGGCGAGCAGATCGCCGGAGCGGTCGAGTACATAGAGGAGGAGGAGAGAGCGCACCACGAACGGTTGCTCGTCACAACCGTAGATCTAGAGACGGCCCGGTCCAGAATCCGGAGCCTTGAACAAGACTTGGACAGGGTCACAAGGGAAATGGCTCAATTGGCTTTGACAACACAAGTCCAAGCACCGGTGACTCCGGGCAATGTACAGAATAAAACGTCAGATCAACCTGTACATAGCAATCAGACCCCGGCAACGGAAACCGTTCCGGAGAGAAATGCGGCACAAGCCCAAGAGCTTGCGGACTTAAAGGATGAGCTAGCTACCCAAGAAGCGCTGAGGAGCCGCGAAAGAGAATTGAAGACGGCAACGGAGGCAGAACTCAAAAAGACTGCTGAGAATCTACGTTGGGCCGAGGAGAGCTTACGAAAAGGCCACCAAGCGTACGACCGGCTCAAGGAGGAAAAGGAGAAAATGCTGCAAGAGAAGGACAGGCTCCGGAGAAACGCCGAAACAGAAGTAGAGCGCCTGAAAGAGGAACTCCGGCAGCTAAAGGACCGGGAGGACCGGAACCATCGCCAGATCAACGGCAAGCTCAAACAAAAAACGGAGGAATTTGAGCACTTGCACCGGGAGTATAAACGGTTGCAAACGGAGCACAAGGAACGGACGGATGAGCTCCGGCAAGCAGTTGATCGGACCGCAACGGCATACGCTAATGAACAAGCGGAAACCAGAAGACGGTTGGGAGAGGCGGAGAAGGTTCGGACAGAGCTCCTCAGGCAACAGCAGGCGGAAAAAGAAAGAGCGGCGGAGGTACTGCAGAGGCTGCAAACAACATATCAAGGGCAGCTGACGCGCTACAGAGAGCAGGCGGAGGATACGGCTAATCTCATCAAGCAGTTGAAGGAGGAACGACAAGTTGTGGAAAGTAGAGCGCAAATGGGAGCAAGTCGCATCCAGGATATCATGCGGGCCTGGTTGAACCAGACCAAGAGCTTGATTGACAACGGTTCCGTCAAATGGTGGACCAAGTGGGCCATGAACGCGGCGGAACTCCAATTGCTCCGGGCCGACGTAGAGAACCGGCGGAAGGAGGGAGATGATTGCTATATGCTGACTTCCGGAGACTTCACCGGCATAAGAGATGAGCTGGCCGAAGACTTTCAAGCCTTGGCAGAGGACCAACTAGGGCAAGTCCGGCAACTTGTAGCTCAGCTGGACGACGACAGGCTGGAGGCGCAAATCCAGTTTGAAAGCTACGAGAGGTCCCGGATCCGGGAAGAGAAAGCACGAGAACCGGTTACGGTCAACCTTAGTGATGAGGAACCGTTACTGGAAGGAGACCGGACCGGAAGCAGTCAAACGGGGATGCCAGAGTCAGAGAAACAAACGGAGCAGCCGCCTATAGAGCAGCCGGAGCAGCCTCAGTCCCAACCGCAACCACAGCAGCAGCAGCAAGCACAGCCGCAACAACCACAACCGGAAGAACAAGTGGAAACTCTGGAACAAAGTATTTTGGACAATTTGGATGAACAATGAAGGGGCCGAGAAGGGTTCGACGTACAAGGTACTGTCCCACGGGCGTGCCATGTGTTACCGGCCGGCAAAGAGTCCGAAATACGGAGTGAAGGAATTAATTAAGTATGGTTGTAAATAAGCCTAGTATGGATGGACGGATTGGAAATGGTATGCCGTTCCAGATCCGGACGGATCCCGAATAGGTGCGATAGGCACCGTTTTGTACTACGGGCCGGAAACCTATTTAAAGGCCCGGACCCCATTGTAATCGCAGCGGATAATTAATAGAGCATATGGTGTTTATACTTCTGTGTTGATTTCCGTTCTGTACTTACTGTTATATCTTACGCGTGTAATTAACCAAAGCACTCTAATCATGTAACCTACGTAAGTCGGTGTAATCGTTGAATCTTAATCCTATGCCGTAATCACCCTTTGGTGAAGTGTCTCCGTGACACCTTGTGTTAGGCCTTGTCCGGTCAGAGAATAACAATTAGCTATGCAAAAAGCTGCATGTAATTTGCATAGTTTTGCAATTTTAGGGATTATTAGAATGTGATGTCAAATAAAGACCAGCTAAAATGTGAACCATAAATGGTAATATTTCCATCCCCATATTAAATGATATGTATCTTTAAGATTTTCCCACTAAAAATTAGCTATTTAACAAAAACTACTTAGTTTGTGGTCATTTTAGTTACATCTTAGCTCTAATATTGTTTCCATTCACATGCTTTCACCCGATTGTCTTCTCTCTTCGCTACGCCGGCCTGATCTCACTCAATCATCTGCCATGTATTGCGAGACTTTGATTTGTTGCGTCGCTAAGAACTCCATGATTTCAAAGGAGGTGCCGAATTCGTGGGCCACAGTTGGCATCTCCGGGTAGGCCATAACAACATTATCGAGTGTGAGGATGCCTTTGCCTCTCTCTATATGTCCCTTCAGGGTCGATTGGGACCGTAGAATTTCCTTGAACACCTGCGTGGACTCCTCCTCGACCGTTACTGCGAGGGTAGGTTGTGGAGCCGTGTCCTTTACCAAACCTCGACCGTCTTTTCGATCTAGCGGAGGGCATTTGGGCTTGGGTCTACTTGATTGCTCATCGGTCTCCTATTCTGTGATGGGAACGGACCACTACTTGTTTTGTGGGACAATAGACTCTGGTGCCCGAGTTTTGTCTTCCTCGTCCCATTTTATCGTGGTGAGGTCCTCAAGCCTCCGCTTCTGCTGACACAGAGTTGGCGAAGGACGAGCTGACCCTAGAGCTGGGAGAGCTTCTAGGGGGAACAATATTGTGAAATACTGTTGGATTATCGGGCAAAGCTTTTTACCTGCCTAGAAGGTGTGGGGTCCTTTGCGTAGGGACGACCTAGTGATCACACCTGAGTCAATGACGTGCCCTTTGAAAGTTGAAATGATGATCCGTCCATCTAGTTTGGCATCCCACACGCATTAGGGTGTACACACCCGGCCTCTAATACGAACTTCGCGATTTTTTGGAAGAACGGGTCAGGGGTGTCCCGTGTCCTATAAGCTTTGGCCGAGAGGGAATATTCGCCAAAGTACTCTTTGAGAAGCTTTCTAGGAGGGATCTTGAAGTGGCATTCCCTTGTCGAGGTCAAGCCGAGCTTCTTCCTAATAATGGCATTGGTGATCGTATCGATGTTGATCTTGGTCGCCATTTCGGAGGAGCTGGGGTGGGGCAGTGCTTCCGCCACTCGGGTGTAACCTGCGAGGCCATGATCATGGAGCCACCGTCGAAGAGTAGGGGAAATTTCAATCAACATGGCGATGTCAGCGTCTAGCGGTTTAAAAAGGTTGACTATGTGCTGGGAAGAGTGAGGCGAGCAGGGTAATGGAAGGCAACGAGGCTCGGAGAGTCTATGGGAGGGCGGAGAGTGAGGATAGTTTAGAGAGTGATGAGATTTTCTGGTATGTGTAGAGAAATAACTTGAATCCCCTTTTTGTGAGGGTGGGATGTTGGCGTTCAAGATTCTTCCATCCATGATGTCCATGCGTGTGACTGAGCAGTACTTGCTTTCTTTGGATATGTGCCTACATGCAAGATCTTTAAATAGTTCTGAATGCCCTTTTTTTTCATTCTACACCTAACGGTAATGGCTATTACTATGATACATTAATGGTACAAGACTACACAATGGGGTCACATTAATGAGTTATGGGTCCACCCCCGAAATTTGATTTGGTAGGGAGTGGGCCGACGTTCTCATCCACTAATTTTGCGGCATTTCGGAAAGGGTTCGACGGTGTGGGTTCCTAGTACGGCTTGAGACAGAAACCATTGACCTTTTGTCATAAAAACTTACCTGGTGAGAGTGCTAAGCTCGAAAGTGCCATTTTTGACACCGATTATCCAATATGGTCTTGTCCACCGAAATCAGAGTTTACCGGGTTTTCCCATGCATGTTTGGAACATGAGTACGGTGTCGAGGTACTCCTCGCGGATGCGTGGAATGAGGCGGGACCTCAGGGGTCTTGTACCGAAGAGCAATAGGGAAAAGAGAAGGGAAGGGACCCACTACGTGCGAGCGTAGATCCACAGGGACACGGCCCTTCGACACGAAGACGCGAGCGGGGAAACCAACACAGAGAGGCACAACGGTATGTAAGTATATATTAACAGAGACAAACAACAAAAGCACGAAGTCGGTTACAACCGAACAGGCCGGCGAACAGATGCTGATGCCTGTTCGCAAACGCTCAGAAAGGAAGGAGTAGGTTGGAGGTGCTGCCGGAAGCACTCGGGCATTCCTCAGAGCAGCGCGAGCCTCACGAAACCTGCGCAGAAAGAAGCTACGGAGAGTATGGAAGAGAGAGAAGCCTTCGACCAACAGCCCAACAACACTTCGTCCTCTCTGATTCCACGATCCCTTCCTCTTCCTCGTCTCCCTCCTTTTATAGGCAAGAAGGGAGTCGTTTCCTATTAACTTCCTACCTACCGAATCTACCTACCTAGGATCTTCCATGTCCCTAATTCTCTCTTATGACAACATAAGGCGTACGTGCATGAAGAGCCGGTTCCTATGCTCCGGCGCACCGATTCCGCTCGTGGACGGTTTTCTTCACGACATCCGCCCCCACCTAACCGTGCATCCACCGGCATGTGCCAAGTTGAGTTGGGACGGAGAAAACCGGTCCAGCCTTCATTCCTCGCCCGTCGGTTCTTCCTCGGTTTCGGATCGTTCGTCGTTCCGATCCAGGTTAACCGGATCCGGCTCGTCGTCATGACGCTTCTTGAACGCTTTGATCCGCTTCCCAGCTACCGGTATCGCCATTCTCGTGCCGTCGAGTTCCGCCAGATGGTACGTCCCGTTGTCGTTGGCGCTTTGTACCACGTAAGGCCCGAACCACCTTCTTGCGAACTTCCGTGTTGCTCGGTGCTGGTTGTCGAGGCTGCTGTCATAGACTAGCACCCAGTCGCCTTCCTCGATCTTCTTTGGTCGGAGCCGGCGCGTCCGGTCGAACCGGGCTTTGTTCCTCGTCCTTGCCACCCGAAGCTTTCCCGCAGCCTGCTCCACATCCTCCGGTCTTCGCTCGAGCTGTCGTATACGCGCCGCCAACAGTTCCTCCCGGCTCATCTCGTCTCTCCAGTCCACGATTGCCCACGAGGGGATCGTACGTTCCATCGGCATGATCGGCTTCTACCCAAACATGAGCTCTGCCGGCATGAATCCGGTTACCAAACTGTGCGTAGTTCGGTTAGCCCACAACGCGTAAGGCAGCAGCCGCGGCCAGTTCCCGACTTGCCCCCCGCATGCCCGAACTAACGCCTTGACGATCGGTCTGTGTCCGCGCTCCACCTTCCCATTCGCCTCCGGATTGTACGCAGTGGTAAGTGAGAGCTTGACTCCTAGCCGGTCGAACAACTCCTCGACCTCTTCAGCGTCCAACTCCCCGCGATCAGCCACGATCTTCCCGACGCACCCGTACCGGCATATCACGTCCTCGATCAGGAACCGACATACGGCCGCGGTCGTTTTGTTCTGAAGGGCTTGGCCTTCCACCTGGTTCGTCAGATCTTCCCGAGCCAGGACCAGATACCGCATCTGTCCTACGCCCATCGGCATCGTCACCAGATCTACCATCCATTTGAAGTGCATGGTCGGAGGGTACGTAGGGTGAAGCTCGTCCCGATGCCGGACTATGGAGTGCATTTGACAGCTCTCGCAAGTTGTCACGAACCGATGCACGTCCCGGTACAGTCCCGGCCACCAGTACTTCCCCTTTATCTTCTCGAACGTGGCCCACGTTCTACAGTGTCTAGCCCAAGGGCTGTCGTGGTAGGCCGTCAGCAGCTCCTCCTGTTCTTCCTTCATCGCCACCACCCGGAGCGGGACGCCGTTCCTCTTCTTCGGGTGCTTCCATAAGTATCCATCCCGAAGAAAGAATCGGTATGCTTTCTTCCGGATCCGGTTGGCCTCGTCCCTCGTCCACGACGCATCCGGCGTCATTGTCCTCAAGAAACCACCGATCTGGAGCCACTCGCCGTCGTACTTGCTCGCGTCGAAGCCGTTAAGCGCCGGAGTGCTCGTCCCATCGGTCGTCACGTACGCTGCCTCGAAGAAGTCCACCCCGCCTTCTTCGTCCTCCGAAACCATGCCGCCCTCGTCATCAAACCTCGCCCTCGAAAGCATGTTGGCCATGGCGTTGTCCTTTCCGGAAATGTGTCGTATTTCCGGGTTCAGGGACTTGATGTACGCTATCCACCTGAGCATCGCCAGGTCTGGTGTCGCGCATACGGAAACCATGCCGAGAATTGGCAGGAAATCCGTCTCGATAATCACTTCCGTCCCGATCAGGTAGTCTTTGTCGGCCTTTACTGCCGAAACGATACCCCAGAGTTCGCGTTTAACCTGGGCGTATCCTCGCTGTCGCTCACTGAGGACCTTCGCGCCGAATCGGATCGGGAACCGAATGCCATCCCCGTCTTCTTGGTTGACGACCCATCCGATCCCGATCGGACTCGTATCCACCGTTATGTATACCGGGGTACCCTTCTCGTATACAACCTTCCGAAGCGCCGGTGCTGCCGCAAGAGCTTCCTTCAGCTTCTAGACCGACTCCGTGTGCTCGTCTCGCCACTCAAATTTTTGCCCTTTCTTCAGCAACCCGTATAGCGGCTCCGCAACGTGGGCGTAATGTGGGATCCATATGTGGTAGAATGTGCATGCCCCCAGGAACCTCCGAACTTCCGTAACCGAGCTACAATCGGTCTTCATCGCGGAGATGGCTTCTACTTTTGCCGGAGACGGCTTCCGGCCATATGGTCCACACAAGTGTCTGACCACCAGGAATTCTAATTGCCCGAAGGCCGATTTCTCCCCGGAGAAGGTGAGCCTCGCATCCTCTAGCCTTTGTAGCACCTTCTCGCAGTCGTCGATGTGTGTTGCCACGAATCGCCGACATCCGTCCGGTCCAAGTGTTTCGTCCTTCTCTTCCACCAGGCACCCCTTGATCGGAAAGTCGTCTAGAATTGGCATGGTGATGTCCGGGATGCAATCCCTCAGTACCTTGTTCATTGCATTCACCATGTGGGCCACCGAATTGGTCCCTCCTTGTGGCAGGGTACACATTCGCACTAGGCTGAGGGGGGTTCGCATCGTTGTGAGGGCCCGGCCGCTCCGGCTTTCCCCACTCGTTTGTCTTCTACCAGAACCTCGTAGTTCCAGCAGGCGGCTTCTAGGAAGCCTGTCCTCTCCTCGACCGGATCGCTCCACCCGGTTATTTCCCGGACCCGTCTCTCAGCGCGGTCCGTTTCATCTTTCCTTAGTCGTGCGTCGACGAGACCTTCCAGCATTGCCGACCAGAATCCGTCTTTGCCCTCCTTTCGGGCCTCGCTGCCCCCGACCCGAATGCCGGCCGACGCCGAGTAGTGGATGGCCTCCACGTGTCGGGCCGCTGCCTCTTCCATCAGTCTCTTCATACCTCCTCGCCCGTCGTTTCGGTTTAGGGCCCTTCTGGTGTCGCCGACGTGCACCCGGCCTTCCCACAGGTACACCACCCGGTTCCTCAACGCTTCTGCGAAATCGCCACAGTCCTTCCGGATGTGGCCGACCTCGTCGCACCACATGCACGTCGGTCGTCGGTCACGAGCCGGTTCGCCGCCTTCCCTTCGAGTCTGGGCGATCTGGAGATCCTTTATCGCCTGCGTCAACTCCTCCAGCGCTGCTCCTCCGGATGAGCCATTGACCATGCCGGTCGAAGCCGAACCGGTTTCGAGCCACTCCCGGGTCTCTTCCCTTCGCCCTTGTGGTGCCGGTTCAAGCCTCCTTGCTGTGACAGAGCCCGCTCCGGTCGCCCCGTTGTCAGCCCATTCTCGTCGTTTGTCGAAACGGCCACATACTCTCTTAACCGACGTCCAGTCGGTCGTCAGCCCGTCTTCGGTTTCTAGCAAGGAGCCGACTTGATCCCGGTCCCGCTCGTCCACCGACTTGACAAACAGTAGGACCCGGCTCGTATCCAGAACGGTTCGGTCAAGCGCCGAAAGGCGCGCAAAGCGTTCCTCAAACTCCCGGAGGAGTGCCGACGCGTTTCTTCCCTTGCCAGGGGACTCCACCCATTCCATGAAGTCCCGTTTCGAAAGCCGGAGTGCGTCGTCCAGCCCGTATTTTTCTAGGAATCGGCCCTCGAACTCCTCCCAGGTACGGCTCTCCGCCCGTACCTCGAGCACCTCAGCATGGATGCTTGGCATCGCCACTCGAGGGAACCCGGCAAGACGCCTCTCTTCCAGAATGTCCCGCATCAGCATTTCTGCCCCGTAGGACTCCAAATACTTCGTGGCATCCTTTCCGCTGAACCGGCCAATCGTATCAACAACCGCCTCAATGGCTCTGTCGAGGGCGTTGGAGCCCTCGCGTGCACTCAATATCCGATCCACGGCCGAAGCCATGGCCTCCGCAAGATCCGACCCTTTCATCTTCTACTCTTCTGCCACCTCGTTCACGTCGGGTTCACCAAGATGTCGAGGTACTCCTCGCTGATGCGTGGAATGAGGCGGGACCTCGGGGGTCTTGTACCGAAGAGCAATAAGGAAAAGAGAAGGGAAGGGACCCACTACGTGCGAGCGTAGATCCACAGGGACACGGCCCTTCGACACGAAGACGCGAGCGGGGAAACCAACACAGAGAGGCACAACGGTATGTAAGTATATATTAACAGAGACAAACAACAAAAGCACGAAGTCGGTTACAACCGAACAGGCCGGCGAACAAATGCTGATGCCTGTTCGCAAACGCTCAGAAAGGAAGGAGTAGGTTGGAGGTGTTGCCGAAAGCACTCGGGCATTCCTCAGAGCAGCGCGAGCCTCACGAAACCTGCACAGAAAGAAGCTACGGAGAGTATGGAAGAGAGAGAAGCCTTCGACCGACAGCCCGACAACACTTCGTCCTCTCTGATTCCGCGATCCCTTCCTCTTCCTCGTCTCCCTCCTTTTATAGGCAAGAAGGGAGCCGTTTCCTATTAACTTCCTACCTACCGAATCTACCTACCTAGGATCTTCCATGTCCCTAATTCTCTCTTATGTACAACATAAGGCGTACGTGCATGAAGAGCCGGTTCCTATGCTCCGGCGCACCGATTCCGCTCATGGACGGTTTTCTTCACGACAACGGCTTTTCCGATTTCGAAAAACTTCTCATTACCCCCTCTATGCCAATCCACGAATGCCTTTTGATGGCATTGCTCCTATTCTAGGATCGCCATGCTCCATACCCTGTCTTCGCTGAGTTCGAGCAATTGCTGCAATTGTAGTTGTTCCGATTGTTGTTTGTGAAGGCATTCCTGAATCTGTATCCGCAAGCTTAGAACCTTGAATTTGATGGGCATTAGGGCTTTGAGTCCAAATGCTAACCGGAATGGGGTGGACTTCAGTATGCCCATAGGGTGCTTTGAATCTTAGTATCCCAATCTGTGTGGTTGTCATTGACAATTTTCTTTAAAATGTTCTATAAGGTTTTGTTCGTCAAATCTGCTAGCCCATTTGCTTGAGGGTAGTTTGGGGTATTGTTTTTGTGGACTATGGCGAAGTGGTCAGTGAGCCTAGGAATCACTATGTTTTGGAAATGGCCTCCATTGTCATTGATGAGTTCGATAGGGCATTCGAAACGGCACCAGATGTTCTCATACAAAAATTTTGCGGTGGATGCCGCTGTGTTGTCCCGTAATGCTTTTGCAGTAATCTGTTGTGCCCAATCTGTATCAATTGCCCGTGTGTACCGCAACTGGGATAAATGGGCCAACGAAATCGAGGGCCCACTTTTGGAATTGCTCTTATGGGAGCACGGGCTAATGCGGTGTTCGGGCCCATTCCATAGGTTTTCCCATTCAGTGACATAGGTCACACTCTTGGCAATACACTTGGGCATCCTTCTGTGTAGTTGGCCACCAAAGCCAACCATGCCATATCTTCCACGTGATAGTGTCACCCGCGTAATGGCCCCTGGCTATACTGCAATGGGCTTCTCATAATATGGCTTCCTTCTCATCATTTCGAACACACCGTCGCGAAATGCCATCGCTTCCCTTGTGATACAAGGTTCCTTCTAATAAACAAAAGTTATGGTTCTTGGCTGCCAATCGCTTCTTCTCGTCCGTTCACATATGTGGAGGTGGTAAGCCTGTGCTCAAGAAATGGCTCATATCCATGAGCCATTTGTTGTTTGGTGACGACTTGTCAGTCTCGGCATCGCTTGCCAAAATGCGCAAGATTCCTCTATCTAGAAAGTCATCATCCCCTTCGACAACATTCTCTCCGTTCTTGATACGGCTTAGGTAGTTGGCAACTGCATTGTTGAGCACTTGGTCGATGGTGAATCTCAAATTCAAGTTCCTGTAATAGTAGCATCCGACGCACGAGCTTCCCTGTAAGCGACTGCTTCAACACTAGATAGAGTAGTGTCGCGTGATCCACGTGAAAGATGAATTTTCAGCCCAGTGGGTAGTGTCAAACTTTATTGATGCTATATATCATACCGAGGGCTTCACGCTCAGACACCTCATATTTCGCACTTGGTAGTATTTTTTCACAGCAAGGCGACAATCAGAAGTTACATCCTATGGCTTTCCACTCGCACAAGTTTGACACAAAACACCGGGTCATTTGAAACAGGTAATATGTCGCATTATGAGAACACTACGTTGAAAAAGGGCACAAAAGCACGCAGTTTTCAAAAAGACACGACGCATGTGTAAAGCTTTTCAGAAAAGGTGGCAAAATATATTGAATTTCAACAGGACTACCACTTTGAGGCATAAGTAAAATGCCTCCAAAAATACATCACCAAAATTACAAAATAATGTACAACATGTCTACCAGTTACAATTATACATATTCGTGAGTTTACATCCAAAACAAATTTACAAAGTTTCCAATCATGTAGTAAAACAATCCCCAGCTTGAACCAAACCAATATATTAAGACATGTCTGATGGACTAGAAGAGCATTCTGACGTCTCATCCTCATCATCAGTGTCAATCAAAGCATTATCCTCATCCAATTCCAACCCAACATCTTTGTGGTTATGAGAATTGCTTCTGGTTATTCTCTGTATTTCGTTTGACACCATGTTTGGGATTTTCTCCTTTATTATCTTGATAGTTGCTTGTCTTAGATGACCTGATTTTGTCAATGAGAAGTCATATACTAGTATGTCAACACGGTCTAGTGCGAGAGTAGCCGTGCTCGGTATATTCTTTCTTCTTCTCTTTCTGCTTGAACATCCGACATCCTTAACCATCTCTAAAGAATACTTTCCTGTAAATGCATCAGGTGAAGTTGTCTGATACCAGTGGACTACTATTGACTTTGTCTGACTACTTTCTTCATCCCTTACTAATTCAATAATTTTTGCAATCCAAAATGGATGGCCCAAGGTATCGTCCCCTGCTAATGTTGCAACCAACATTCCCACTTGTAGTTCTTGCAAATTACCTTGCCATCTTGCCTCAACAGTACGTGACTTTCTTGGTCCCACATAAATATCTCTTTGTAGTGGCTGAACTAAATCATGAAGCTCCATATTATTCGATTGTTGGTGATGAGTCTGCGATATCGTTGATGTCATCCCAATGTTCCATGTGAATGGGATACGGATTGGCCATAAACCGGCGATGTAATTATCTAAAATGGTGCGTTGATGGGTGAAGAAAATCTCCCACCATTCAACATCCTCATCACCGGCATACTTCTTAGTCCGATCAATATTATTTTGTTTCTCTGCTAGACATCTCAACCAATATGCCCTTTGTTCATCAATAGTACTATTTGGTGCTACATTTTTACGATCATCATATGGCATTTGTTGTGCACCATGTAGAGGTTCATCTGGGATATGAAGAAGGAGCCTACAACCTTCTTGGGGCTCCCATTGTGCACTAGATGAGTATTATTTCGCAAACAACACCGTCATCTTGAGGTGGGTCGATCTTTGTTTTATGAGGAAGACATGGTTGAAACTTATATTATTAAGAGGTGCAAGCACCCTACCTTTAGTCCCATCACTATCCATGCAGAAACGTTTAAAGTCGTATACTTCTTCCAAGTGTTGTACTTCAGGCTTTGGTGTATATGCTTCACTAATCAATTTGGATAGCGGTGGAAGTGTGAAAGCATTACAGCGAGCAAGTTTCTTTGAGAACCTACTGAACATTTGATCTATGTGATCATGGGTATGACCAACCAACAAGAAGTTAACCTTTATCTTTTTAAATATGCCCCTCTCTACTAGCATGCTTAGATAGCCGAAGACAGTTGAGTTCTTAGTCTCTCTTGCTGTGTTGTCTAGTTGCACATATAGAACTGGCGGGAGTATACCTGACCATGATTGCAATACCCTGTGCATAATAGTGACAGTAAGATTAGGGTCATTGTGGATATTGGGATAAGTTAAGAACACTTGCGGTCTTATAGTTTGACAATATGTCAAACAACCCACTAGATGCATTTGCACTAGACACTCATCTCCAATATCCTTGGGGAGTCTTTGAAAATGCGGCAAACAAGTTTTCTTTTGATCCATGCCGTCAATAATCATGCACATATACTTTTCGGGAGATTGAAACGCTTTTTGTCAGTGATGCATAGCCTTAATACGTTCCAATGCCTGACTTTCACGATGTTCTTTTAACAGGTTCTTGTAATTATTGATCTCTACATCTGATTTTCCACCCTTGGCCATACTTTTTAAACTCGCACATATTGAGCAGACTCCCATTCGCACCTTTCGTGGGATAACCACGTTATTAAATTGTAACCTCCATAGTCGATTAAAATGCCTGTACTGTATGTAAGGCTCAACATCGGAAGACATGTCGTCCTTGTACGATTGGTAAACTTCCCTTCGAGTAAAGTTATCTGACAAATGAAGTCTTCATGTTGTTGGCATGACTTCGCACTGTTTTGAAAAATATACCTCCATCCACCTAATTGCCCGTTGCCCAATTTGACCCTTACATCCAGAACCATTTTGATCGAAGTGTACCCAGGAGCCCTTCAGAAGTCGCTCTTGAACTCGTTGCAGCCGCATATTTCCAATGCTATGAGTGATTTTAAAAGCTGCTCGACAACACTTGGTATTTAGTCCAAGGAAATATTCAACTTGCGTTGAATTAGGCCCTGCTTTGTGATCCAATTTAAGTTGCATATGCGAAAGAAGAAATGTATCTTGCTCTTCCCCATTAAGCGACAAGTATTTTTGTCGTGTTTCACGTAACCTTGACTTTCCATAAGTTGATAGACAGAGATTCACACAACACGATTTGTTCAAGTCGCATAGAAGTTGACGATCAGAACATAAGAAATTAAATCTCTTTTCACTAACTTGTCGAGGAACTCTTTTAAATGCTAGAGGTTTAGTAATGCTATTGTTATCTATCGACGAAGAATCGTCCGCTTGTAAGCTTGCATGAAGAGGGCCATCAACAGGATCAATTGAAAACAGAGAATTCGAAGTACTAGGAGCCACACTTTTCTGTTTAAGCCGCGAATGTTTTTTGTGGTCGTACTCTTCTATTGAGAAATACGAGTTGTCTGACAATGAAAAGGGGGCAATAGAAACAAGAGATGTTCTACTTGTAGAAGAAGACATTTGAGGGAGTCTAATTGTATTCTAAAACCTTCTTTTGAGAAAATTAAGGAATGTTAAAGCCTAACTATATAACTCCCCAAACACTTAGATTAACTATATTATTTTCCGACATTTTTCTAAAAATCAAATAATTAAAAATTATTTTTTATTTTAAAAGGAATGCTAAAGTCTTCTATATAAGGAGGTTAGAAATTTCATTTTCATTATCACGTGAAAGAATCCATCGAGCTCAGAGCACAGGCCAATTTTCGAGCACTCATAAGCACATCGTCGAGAGCACTACCTCCGGCACGAATCATGAACAAGGGAAAGAAAATCGTCAGGTTAGTAATATTCTTTACATTTTTTAAGATTCCTAAAGATTCCTTAAAGATTCCTTTCCTCAACACATAGAAATTTTATTTTATTTTGTACAACGAACTTGGAAAGCAATTTTGAAAGGCAGGACCTTCAACGAAAATCCGATGCAGTGCATGGGATTTTGGTTGAAAGTCATGCGATAGTTTTTTATCGCAAAAACAACATTTTTTTCAACGCAAATCCGATGCACTGCATCGGATTTTTGTTGAAAAAAATGTTGTTTTTGCGATAAAAAACTATTGCATGGGACCATAAAATTGACGTAATTTAGATGATAATTTGCGTAATTTAGAAAAAATTGTACGTTGTTTCTATGTTTTCACCAACGTTTTTAATTTCAGTGAACCCAGACAAAAAGTTCCTTCATTTAGATTGAAGATTCGATCTCCGACAAAACGAGATTCTGGCTCCTTCATGAAGGACACGAGTAAAAAGATTTTATTTGACTCAACGGGGGAAGGAGGATCCAAGTCATCTGTGGCTACTACCAAAATCAACAAAGGTAGTACGCAAGAGGAGAAAACGGTTGAGGTGAAATATAAGGATTACCCCGAACTTGAATGGTGTCTGTCCTATGTCGAGGAGGATGGGGTGTTGTTATTGATAACAGCAAAATCGGACGGGGAAGGGAAACTTCAGCTTGGAAAAACATTTAATTACGGGCATGTAACGAAGCTAGAGTACGAAGACATTGACTCTACAAGTATTTTAATCGACGTCTCGAGCTCAGTTGGCAACAGGCGATTACGACTTGACGAGGGAAACCTAGTACCCGAATCTTGCAATCCCAAGGCTTTGCGTAAAGACCTGCAAACGAAAAATAACTTGTTGGTAGCTCTTTGGCCGTACGTGACAGGAGAGATGATGACTGGTGAAGCAGAAACTCCACCGAAAAAGTCTAGGAAGACAAATCCTGTTCAAAAGAAATATACTAAACGACCACGACCCGAAGAGGAAGAAGAAGAAATATTAGAGTTCGTGGAAGAAGAAGACGACCAACAAGTCAACATTGTGGCTCCAGGCGGACAACTATCTTCTGGGGTCCTGACGTCAGAACAAAATAAAATAAGAGAAAATATTGTGAAGACTAAACTTGTGCGCAGGGGCCAGCTATTTCATTTGCCCATTACTTCTATCCAAAGGCCCCCCATTGACCCCGTCACTGGAAGACATCCCCTGGAAATTAGGGAGCCGCACTCCTTCCATGTGCAAAACCTGAAAAGCAAAATGAAAATCAATCCTCACGCTACTGTGGTGCCATTTTTGGAAATGGTTGATCAAGAACAATGCCCAACAATAGCAGATTTCAAGTATAGCTCTGCAGAAAATTACACATACTATGTAATCGGAGGATCACATTCGGCCGAAGCTCGACGACAGCTTGTCAAAGAATATCCTCTCACGTCGTTCTTCAAGTACGCCGAATGTAAGGTATATGCAGGACTAACTCACGAGGAGGCGAAACTGCTTGCATGGGACCATAACAATGACAACGATTATAGGCAAAAGATGTCATGTATAGAGAGGATAAGATTTTTTCATCATGAATACATGGATGCCTTGAATTGTTTTGGTCCAAGATTGTGGCCTGGATTGCGACGCTAGTGTTTATTGGAAGTAGGGATTGCAGTGGATGAGAGTACCAAATCCGAAGGTCTCCGAAAATATGATTCTTGGTTTCAACTGGCTTTTCGGACCGGAGAGGTGTGGGATCTCCAAGACAAAATATTCTCTATGTGGGAGCGGAAAGAAGTCAAGGGGCAAAGATCAAAAAAGGGAAGAATTGATCCACAAGTTGAGATGAAATCAAAGACCAAGGGAAAAAGCGACTTGGTAATCGAGGAGTTAGCAGAGGACATGAAACTTTTACCTTGGAGATCATTATAAGGTATCAAAGATGATAGATTGTTAATATCCGTGCTATCTCGAGTGGTCGCCAAGGAATTTAGTTTGGACGAGATGGTAACAGACTTGCAAAAGTAAGTGTTTATAGTATACCTTTTCATGAAAGTCTTCAATTATTTTGAATATCTTATTTCTAATTTCATATTGATTGTGCAATCACAAGGTATACATGAAGATTCAGGAGTTGATGATGCAAAAACTGAGTTTACCGACATGGGAAGAAGTTGAACAAGCCTGCCCGATAACTTCTTCCTACAAGGCATTGGAGGAATATTTTATTGTATTTAGAGAATGGGTATGTGTCTTTTGAATGTTGATATGTTAGAAACTAATGTTCCCTACTAACAACAATGACACTTGCAGAAACCATCAAAATCAAAAAAGAACAACGACAATAATGACGGTATTCCAGCGGCCTTCATCACGCACTTAGAACGTGCGAAATATGAGAAGAGAATGACCAAAGGGAAGGAAATGGAACTGCCCGAGGATTCGGAGACTGTAAAGAGTTTTTTGCATAGGTCTGATCCTTTCAAACAGCTTCATTATAGTGTTTTCAATGGCGAAGTATCCCAGATGCTCGAACTGTTACCGAGAAGGCACTACACTTTGCTGATAGCTGACATACCATATGGTTTCCGTATTCCGGGATCAACATATGATGATGTGCCTTTCAAGTACCCTCAGATCGAGAAAATGGTAAAGGATTTCGCAGAACTGACATTGGCCCCCTTGTGGAGGATAGTCATATTTCATAGCATGGGGCAATCACTGTAAGTCACAACAGCTTTGAAGTCCTGTTGTCATGCCACTGAACACATGCATTGGTGCATTATAGTTCGCTTTTACTCATTACAGTACTTCTTATTATATGTACACATTTACACCTCTAATACTTGATTTTCTTTCTCTATAGGATCAAAACAAATATTACACGTAGCCCTGGCGATCGAATGGTTAGTGCGGTCAAACATTTTTGTGTGGGCTACTATGATTCAATTACAAAGAAGAAGGCTAGAGCACATGTCAATGAGCATAACGTGGTTAACTACATCATGTGCCCAGTTGTAACCAAAAAATTAAGACATGTGTCAGGGGATAAAAGTATGGTGAACCCTTATCAAAAACCTCAAAGATTGATCAACCGCCTCATAGAGCTCTTCTCGAATCTAGATGATTGGGTCCTAGACTTGTTCTCTGGCACAGGTATAATATATATATTTAATTTCAATCATGTCGATCAAGTTTAAGACGTTACTTCTTATATATACTTGTTTGTGTTCATGCGACCATTAGGTACAACGACAGCTTGTGCATTGAAGATGTTTAGAAACTGTGTTGCATTGGAGAAGGACCCTGCTCAAGTTAACTTCATCAAAATGAGGATCACAGGAATCTGGGACTGTCCAGATCAGGATCAAGAAGTCGGAGCAAAACACATCAACGAGACAGAGATGTTCCAGATGACTTCACGAGAACCAATGGAACCAATTGATGAAGAAGTAGGGGAGTTGGTGGACATGGAAGATGTAGCACAATTTGACCATACATCAGATTCGGGAGAGCTTGGAGATGACAGGAATGAAAACAGTCTAGAACAATTAGCGCCAGAGGAGCCTACTCTGCTTGATTTGCTTATAGATTGATGTAGATGGCGTAATGTAAAAATTGAGGATTTTGAGGCATAATGTTCACCATCACTTCATATTATATTTGTATATGAGAACATCTGTAATTGTTTATCGTTTAATTAAATTCACTTGTTCATAATTTCCCTTTTTAATCATTATTGGAACCGTAGTTTGTATTTACATATAATTGGTCACCATGCTCTTCTTCAGTTTGAGATATTAACATGATATTGTAATTTCTCATTTCCGTTAGCATGACTGTATATGAAAAGGCGAATGTTTTTGATAATAAGAGGTTTTTAGTTACCTACGGTTCAAGTCTACTGGTTCCACATAGTATAAATGAATGTCGTACGTAGTTGTTACTCTTACCAATTACATTGTCATGAACTATATGACATTATACAATGAAACTATCAATATACCCGTCCAACAAGTGGGGTACTACTTTATTCCTAAACCCAAAACCACATATTTATAATTACGGTTTATGTAGTTTTACTCTACAATTTTAATATGGATACCAATTTTAGAACTTTATATTGAACCAAGTCTTCAATTGTGCTCCATGATATGCAAATTGACACGAATGTGGACACATATACAATTTAGTAATTGCTAGGTTTTTTTTGTTCTATATTTAACCATCAAGTCGCAAAAGGGGTACGCATGCATCGTATATTTTCGATATCGGGCTAAAATAGGGTACTTTTCTACATCTGGCCAACTATGCCAAAAGAGAATACGACATATTACCTGTTTGAAATGACCCGGTGTTACAACCAAAATCAACTATGCAGTACCTGACAAGGAATTATTAGCTATAGTGGATTCCTTTCCACAATGGAGACATTTTCTAGAAGGATCTCCTCATCAAACCACTGCATTCAATGATTATAAGAACCTCGCCGATTTCCAAAATGCTCGTGTATTAAACAAACGACAAGTTCGATGGGCCCAATTTCTCACTCATTTCAACTTGACGATTTCATTTTGTCTCAGCAAGCAACAAGGGAAGGCACATGCATTATCATGACGCTTGTATCTAGCACCTCATCCTAGTGATCTCACGTTCAATAATGAAAAGCAGGTAATCTTGGGTCCTGTAGTGGCTTCAAGCAACTTCGGTTTTTGATACTCCATTGGATACCATCATTATTGATACAATCCATCAAGATCTAAAGGCAAATGTCTTTGCTCAAGATGTCTCAGATTAGATTGATTGCACTCGTGCATCCTGCTCACGGTTACAAAAATCAGGTACGGATTATCGATAATTCAAATGGCATGATGGATTACTCTTCTTTAAAAATCTTTTGTATGTTCCCAATGGTTCATCCTGCCTTTGAATCGTACAAAATTGCCATGATACATATACGGTTGGACATTTTGGTAGTACTTAACCCGATCATTTTGGTGGCCCCATATGTGTAAATTTGTCGAAGACTATGTTCGGACATGTGATACATGCTATAGAGCAAAAATGCCCCTACATTATCCATATGGTTTATTAGAGCCATTACCGATTCCAAGCAAACCATAGCAATCTATTTCTTTGGATTTTATTACAGATCTTCCGAATTCTAAGGGGTTCAACGCTATCTTAACAATGATTGGTCGATATACTAAGATGGCACATTTCTTTCCCGGCACGAAGGAGATTACTAGTAAAGACACCGTAAACATCATTATGCGTAGAGTTTTTCGACACCATGGTCTTCCCGACAACATCATCAGTTATCGCGAACCTCAATTTATATCTAAACTTTGGAAGCATCTCTTCACAATGTTCAAGGTCACCTATAACCTCTCCTCCATCTACTGCCCCCAAACGAATGGACAAGCAAAACGTACAAATCAAACGTTGGAGCAGTACCTTTGGTGTTTCATAAGCTATCAACAAGATGATTGGGCGGAAATTTTACACTTTGCCGAATTTGCATATAATAATTCTATCCATTCCTCTACTAGGGTTACATCATTCTATCCGTATACAAGCTATCATACTCACTAGTATTTATTGGAAACTCCCGAATTACCCACAAATCCTAGTGCACAAGATCATTTGGAGCGGCTACAAAAGATTCAGGTAGAACTTTCTAACCATCTACATTAAGCTCAACAAACATAGAATGACCATGTAGATTGTCATCGTCTTCCATCCTATTTTGATATTGGAGATCAAGTATGGCTATTACGACATCACATAAAGACAACCCGACCATGTGCCAAATTGGATTATCAAAGGTTAGGCCCTTTTACCATTAACGGAAAAATCAATGATATCCCTTTTCGCTTGGATCTACCTTCACAATTACGAATACATCCAGCATTTCATAGTTCTCTCCTAGAACCATGTCAAAAAAGCTCTATTCCAAATCGTACTACACCACCTCCACCCCTGATCAAACTTGTAGATGGACCTAAGTACGAAGTTGCTACCATCCTCTATTCCAAGATTGTTCACAACAAACACTCCTATTTCGTGGATTGCTTGGGATATAATCCAAGCAATCATACTTGGAAACTAGTGGAGAATGTGGCAAATGCTTGAGCCCTAATTGAATATTTCCACCAGCGATATCTAGATAAACCCCTGATCAAACTTGTAGATGGACTTAAGTACGAAGTTGCTACCATCCTCTATTCCAAGATTGTTCACAACAAACACTCCTATTTTGTGGATTGCTTGGGATATAATCCAAGCAATCATACTTGGAAACTAGTGGAGAATGTGGCAAATGCTTGAGCCCTAATTGAATATTTCCACCAGCGATATCTAGATAAACCAGGTCCTCAATCAAAGACAACTCATAAAACTTGTCGTTTGAAGGAGAGGATAGTGTCATGATATGGCCCCAAAAGGAATTGAACCCGTGATCTTATGTTACATGGGTTGAGGCCATAGCATTAGAATAACAATTGTAATACAAAAAATATTATTTTCATTTGTTATTTCATTATAGAAAATTCATGTATATTCTAAATTTCTCTAGAACATTCTAGAAAGTTTAGGAATACTCTTGATAACACTATAAATAGAGGCATATGGAATTATTTAGAACCAATTCGATTCAACGCCAGTCTTAAACCTCTTAGCTATCCTTGTACTCTTTTCATATAATATTCTTCTTTGTTGTCATACTTCTCTCTTCCACAATCATCTGTCTCTTTCCTTCTCTCTCTCTTTCGTGATTCTCTCACAGTCTCTCTCCCTTCTCTCGACCTCTAGTACAAATTCTGATTATACTCTCTCAATATCTTACTCTATCTCTAGTACTAATCCTCTCTGTCTCTAGTACTACTCCTGACAATTTATTGGCCATGTTACCACTTGTAGTACATTTTTGTTATCTATATTTGTTCAATTGGGGTGCTATGGTATATAAAGTTGGCCCACTACCCCATTCGTAACACTTGTCAAGGCTTCCCAATCCATAGTAAGACCATCTTCATTTTTCAAAGGGTAGTCCAAACTCCCTCCAATCCTTTATATCCTTCATTTTTCCCAAACAATGAGCTCTCATCCTCCATTTGATAGGATTTATGAGGCTCTCTCCATAATAAAGTTAGTGGCTACTTTTTATTTTAGCATGCTCCATCCTTTTTCTTTCCCAATTACATGCTATACTTTTCCCCTCTCACTCATCTTATGAGCCTTTATTAATTGAGCTAAGAAAAATGTTTTTTTATTGTTTTTAAATACAACACGTTACTTGTCCTTCATTCCACACCCTCAATATATCATTTAGTCTCTTTGATATTCCTATTTTACCTTATTTACTCTTATACATTTCCTACATCACCTAGGACTACCAATTACTATTGGGTTGTCCTAACCCAAGGTGGCACCTTCTTTACAACTAGGATTAGGCCCCTTGGTGAGTCCCAATTCAGATTGAGATTGTGTCCTAGTTGGGACTGCCTAGGGACAACACATACACCTGAGTCCCATGGAGCTTGGGTATCTGCCTCGCCCCACCAAGTCAATCTCAAACCTCTTTTCATGATCCCCTTAGGGGATTCCTTTTCCTTTTCTTCTTGTAGGATAGCATGTGAAAGCTTGTAGACAGAGCCAGCTTCACCGGATACCAACAGAAAACAAACACAGGTTTAATGGAGAGCTTGGAACATACAGTGTACATGGGAGAGACAGAGAGAGCAGAACAACATAAACTCAATTTTAAAAATAATACTCTCTATACTTACAATGTGCCCAATGAGCACTTTTATACATGTCTAGAAAGGACTGACAGAAGTATTGACAATTACTTCAATGCTCATATGAGCGATTGACACTAATTCCAAGAAATATGCCTATGTACTAGTCGAAGGCCGTAGGCCTCTAACAGCCTATCGGTTATAATCCGATCTGGCTCTCGGTTCCAGATACCTATCTGGTTCTTTGTTTCGAATACCGACCCGGCTCTGGCTTATTTAGCCCATCCCGATCCGGTTGAGCTTGTCCCCTCAACACTCTCCCTCAAGCTCAACTTAAGTTCGGATTGTGGTGTCAGTGTCTGCCAGTCCTTTCCTCTAGCTCCTCCTAGTGTCTTCTCGCCTTGGTCACGCTCCTTGTCCTGTCCGGTCCTACTTCCCACAACCCATCCAGTTCTGTGCTCCTTGACCTTCTTAATTAGCTGGTCTGCTCATAAGGCCCATCTCAGCTCCTTCGCTATTGTGACTTTGGCACTTGTCAACCCGTTGGGTCCTCTGTGTCGGTGTTGACTTATGCTACCTTCTTGTCCGCTTGGCCTCCAAATGATTTGGCTCGTCTGAATCGAACATCTCGATAGATTCGGCTATCTCCGATTCATTCTCACTCTTGTCCGAGTTGGTTGTCTCCGCCTCATCCCCGGTCTTGAGGCCCTTTACAACATCAAACCACGGCGGTGTCTTGGCCTTCTTCTTTCGGTCTGCTCTGTCCTTCTTGACTCTACCACCGTTGTCACTTGATCTGACTTGTTCGGATTTGACTTCATTTTCATCCTTTTCTCCCCCTATTTTGGTTGTTTCCTTCTCTCCGGCTCCTTGTCTAGTGCCATTACC
Organism: Azolla caroliniana; assembly: GCF_043228905.1. Lineage (NCBI taxonomy): Eukaryota > Viridiplantae > Streptophyta > Polypodiopsida > Salviniales > Salviniaceae > Azolla > Azolla caroliniana. The sequence goes on along the minus strand of NW_028230456.1, from coordinate 9,035,360 downwards.
TATTTTCTGGATTTCTGTTCCGGTTACGGTTTTCCCCCTCAAGTGCAACAGGTCGAGATGCTACAACCCAAGCATCTCCAAGAAATGTTGCAACATTGGTTCTGAGTGCCTTGGTGAAAATGTCGACAACCTGTCAATCCGTCCAAACATAGCGAAGTTGGACTTCCCTACTGAGCACCCGTTCACACAGAAGTGATAAAATGCACCTCAACGTGCTTAGTGAGAACATGAAACATGTCAAGCGAGCAAGATCAACTTGGGTCGATCGGCTGAAGAAGTCGAGAACCGAGTCGGTTGAAGACGGATCGAGGAGACCCAAATCAGCACTAGAACCAACAGTTGAGAGTCATGTGTTGAGGGACTCAGGTAGGCCGTTAGTAGACTAAATTCCTAGTATAATAAATAGGAATATTGTACCCAGAATTAGTGTTAGGCTCATTTTTAAGGATTCAAGTACTAACGGTACTTGTATTGTTACCCGGCCGGCAAGAAGGCTTAAGGATGTCGAGACCAGAGTGTGAATTCGGTTAAGGATCTGTGTTGCGGTTAAGGCCATTTTGGCCATGTCTTCTGTGACCCAATCCAAGTCTTGTTCGAGGCACCGGATCCTTGACCGGGCCGTCTCTAGTTCATCGGTTGTGACTAGCAACCGTTCCATCTGTGCTCGTTCTTCCGCCTCTATGTATCCGACTACTCCGGCAATTTGTTCTCCTATCCACCGGAGCCATTGGCTACCGGTGCACTGTTGGTGCGCTTGCGCGGAGGGTTGGCTGATGGGTTCGCTTGTAAGTGGCCGGTCCCGCCTAATTGCGTCGAGCTGCAATTCTGGTTCTGCCTGCTGGCCACTTTGTCGTTCTGGTTCTGGGTGTGTGTCGGTTGGCCGCTCCTTATCTGCTTGTTCTTGGCCAGCTGAGGAGGTTTGCATTTGTATAACTGGCTCTTGAGTTATGGGGCTTGCCGGTGCTACCTGTTGTGCAGGGACTTTTGTGACCGGTTCCATCCGAACCGGTTCCGGTGCCTCCCTTGGCGTGAGATTCTCAGTGTGGGTTGCGGGCGTTCCATCCTTCTGTGGGTCCGAACGCTTCCCGACTGATTCTGCGGTCCTCTTCACCGACCGCCGCTGGAGGTGATCCGTAGGCTCTTCCTCTATTTCCTCCTCCTGAGTCCCGTCATTCATTCTTGCCGCCAGGGTGTCCATTTCGTGCTGCACCAGTCGGTGGAGTGGGCTCTTCAGGGGTCGTGTCGGTGTCTCCTCATGCGTGTTCGTTGGCCACTTCCGGCTGGCGCGCTCCTTTGCCGCCTTCTCTGCGTCAGCCGTCTTCCCCTTAGTGGCCTTGGAGGCCAACAGCTATTGCCGTTTTGAAGCAGGTTTCGGGGTGTCGTCCATTGCTCTTCCCCGTTTCTTGGTCTGGATGGGCTCGATAGGTGGCGCCAATAGGGTGAGCCATTGCGTCACCGCATGCCATATTTTCCGACCTTCTTTGCCTTCCTTGTCGTCCTTACATCTTACGGTATCAATAGTCGCGCACAATCTGTTGGCGATCAGCACCGGCCAATCCACCTTGACCCCTTCGTACGTTGCAATAATCAAGCCTTCTCGGTTTTGAGGCATAACGAGGGGTCGAGGGTATACGTGGCCGAACTCATGGAGTACACGGGCAATTTCGCGGAATAACATATCTTCGCCACCTTGTGTCATGTAGCCCTTGCTGGTGAGAGAATACTCACCGAAATATTTGATGAGCTGCTCGGAGGTAGGATTGTCGATCATGTAGATGCCCCCCTCCGGAAGGCCTGTTAGTGCCCGGATTGCTTCCTCCGTGATCAGCTCGGTGTCAATGTCCTTGATAATCTTTTCAGCCTCCTTGTGTGGCGCCACCTCCATGATCGTCAAGAAACCCTCCAGTCCGTGTTGTCGTAGCCATTTCTTGGCGGCTTCAGACAGTGTTTGACAGTCCATCTCTGCGTCGAGGTCGGAGAGCGTTGGCGAGGTTTGATGGTGGAGAGAGTGTGAGAGAGAAAGTTTTGAGTGAGGGGGTTCTCTATGCGTGAGCTCTCTTCGATTGATCTTCACACGTCTGTGTACGTCTGTTCTCCTTGGTTCGCGAAAGCAGAAGGTCTCAATGCGTGGGGGTTTTTCTCTCTGCATCTTGGCGCCTTTTTCGAGCCTACGCGTGTGTAGGTCGTGTACTATAATAGCATTACGTGCCATGTGGCAGTGGTTTAATGCCCTATTCATAGCCTCCTCATACCTTTTCGAAGTGCCTCTTTACTCCTCGTTTGCATGACCGTTCCCACCACTCCTCTCCATGATTTCTTTGATTCGTTTCAAATTTTTTTATTTTTTTTATTTTTTTTATTTTATTATTTTTTTAATATTAATTGTGTGGTTAATTTTTCTCCGGTCTTGTCGGACCCATACCCGAAACGCACACCTTGCCGTCCTCTTGACGGTTTTCCGTCGTTTTGCTCTCCCCGGTTGCCGGCTCGTGCTCCTCCTTACCGGCTTGGTGGTAGCCGTTTTCCTCACAGGTTGCCGTCTTGGTTGGCCTGTCGGCGTCCGATTCGGTGTCGGCCCTTCATTCAAATGGGTTCTTCGGCATAGGTCCTTTGTATGGCTTTAGTCTAAATCCGTTGACCCATTTACCCAGCACCTCGCCGGCAAGTGTCCCTAACTGGTAAGACCCATTGAACCCGCGTGTGATCCAGTATGGTCCGGTCCATCTAAACCGTTGTTTGCCTGGCATTTTACCCATCCGGGTCTGGAACACTAGTACCGGCTTGCCGATTTCGAACATCTTTTCGTTTCCCTTCCGGTGCCGATCTACAAACACTTTTCGTCGCCGTTGTTCCAATTCCAGGTGCATAATGCTCGCCAGTCGGTGTTCTTCTAGTTCACACAGAGCCTTTAACCGAATTGCCTCTAATTCCTTTTCATTAAGTCGTTCCCGAATCTGGATCCATAAGCTCGGTACCTGGAACTCGACCGGCATGACTGCCTCTAATCCGAATGCTAACCAGAACGGCGTTGTTCGAATGCTTGTTTTTGTTGAGCGGCAAGCTCAACCGGAGCTGGATCGATTGAATAAGCCGGAGCCGGTAAGGAGATGGATCGGGCGAAACAGATCGGTATGACGGTGAGCAACCGAACCGGCAAGCAGTGGAGGCCGGGAGCAATCCGTAACCGGCAGTCCAATCGGAAGCCTAGAATAGGATAGACTACTAGGTATCTATAGTCTCGTAGTAAGTGTCAGATGCTCGTGTGAGCATTGAAGTACATGGTACTTCTGTCAGTCCCAAGAGAACTTGTATAAATAATGCTACTTAGCACAATGTGATACACAGAGTCTTTATATAATTTTGAAATTGCGTTCTGCTCTCTCTGTCTCTCTCTCTGTCTCTCTCTCTCGCTCTCTCTGTTGTTCTCTGTTTTACGCTTCCGCAAACACTTATGTTCACATGGTATCAGAGCGCGAGGGTTGAGAACCTCTGCTGCATACATTTACTCTTGAGAAGAAAACCCTAACAGGTCGAGAACAGACACAGTAGAAAGCATGGATAGAGGCATGGCTACGTCGCTCCCGGTGGAGAAGCTCGACAGGAGCAACTACGCATCCTGGTCTTACAAGATGCACCAGTACCTGCTTGGACACGGGTACTGGAGTTATGTCGAAGGAGCGAATGATGCGGCGCCAGACTCGGCACACAAGGACTTCCCGGTATGGGAACAAGCGGCAAGCAGGGTGATGTACTGCTTCGCGTCCAGTGTCGGCGATCAGCTGCTCAGCCACATCCGTGACGCCAAGACACCGAAGGATGCTTGGGGGAACTTGAAAAAGGTTTTCGCCGCAAGCACCACTGCCCGGAAGCTGCAACTCAGACAAGAGTTGAGCAATGTTCGACAAAAGAACATGTCCGTGGCAGACTACACGGGCCGGATAAAGGAGATCTGCGACTCGCTAGCCTCTATCAATGTTACCGTAGAGGAAGACGAGATGGTGCAGGTATGTCTCGGAGGCCTGGCGTCCAAGTTTGGAGCGTTCCGGATGGCGGTGTGTACAAGGGAGAATACCCCCTCATTCTTCGACTTATAGTCGATGCTCCTTGTAGAGGAGAACCACGCCGGTGTATCTACCAGTGCATCCCTAGACATCCGAATGTTGTACACGGGAACGGATCGGTTCCGTGGGCGTGGTGGAAGAGCTGGGTCGGCACACAATGGAGACGGCCGGCAAGAGCAGGAACGGAGGCACTATGAACGTGCCGACAGCAGTTCCGGAACTTCCACAAGTAGGGGGAGTCAAGGCGGGGCCGGAGGCCGGCAAGACAAATCCGTTACGGAATGCTGGTACTGTGGCAAAAAAGGCCACAGGGAAAGCGAGTGCTGGAGAAAGCGTGCCGATTCGGACAAATCCAGATCCGGCAAGACCGGTAAGGATGGCCGGCAAAACTCGCACTACGCAAACGGATCAGAAGGATCCGGAACCGGAAAGGCCGGTAAGGGGCCAGCCTTGGTGATGAATCACAAGGCAAACTCAATGGACCACTTCCAAAACGGAGGAAGTGTGGTATGTTGATTCCGGCGCGTCGAACCACATGAAGAGCCACAAAGAGTGGTTCTCCTTTCTGGAGAAACCGGATCAACCAGGAGTAGTCGAAACCGGAGACGACACTCCTCACCCAATCGTGCATGTCAGAGAAGTCCCTCTAAGCCACGTCGGACAGAAAGGGAAGTTGATGAACGTATTACACGTTCCGACGATCACGAAGAACCTGGTGTCCGTCGGTCAGATTGTCGACCAGGGGATGCAGGTGCGGTTTACGCACCTCGGGAGCTTCATTGAGGATGAGGGTGAAGTCATTGCGCAAGGGCGTAGAGACGGGAGGATGTTTATCCTCGACACCAATAACTTTGGCACCGCTCTGTTCGCGAAACGACAGAAGGTCGAGTCGTACATCGACCTGTGGCACAAGCGGATAGGCCACGTCAACTACCGAAGGCTTCAAGATCTGCAAACGAAACAAGTCGTTTTCAGTTTGCCGAAGTTCAGCGGCTGGAGAGCCGAAATTTGTGAAGCCTGCCAACTTGGGAAGCAACACCGGCTTCCATTCCCCACCGAACGGAACCGGAGCCGTAACAAGCTCGATCTCATCCATTCGGATGTGTGGGGACCAGCACAAAGTGTAAGCCTTGGCGGGAGTCGGTACTTCGTCTCCTTCATCGACGACTATACTCGACATACTTGGATCTACCTCATTGAGTGGAAGAGCGAAGTCTTCGACAATTTATGGAGCCTCCAGAAGATGGTGGAACGGGAATCGGAGTGGAAGATCAAATGCCTTCGGTCGGATGGCGGAAAGGAATAATTTTCCAGCCAATTCACTAGTTATCTGCAGTAGAAGGGAATTCGGCGAGAGTTCAGCTGCAGATACACACCGGAGCAAAACGGTGTGGCCGAAAGGAAGAACCGGACACTCGTCGAAGCGGCAAGGACAATGCTGGAGGAGAAGAGCATGCCCCGGTTCTACTCGACGGAGGCGGTCCAGACGGCCGTCTACATAGAAAACCGCATTGGTGACAAGGTGTCAGCTCATGAGCTGTATTTCGGGCACAAGCCGAACTTAAGACACCTTCGGATATTCGGCAGCATAGCGTATGTGCATGTGCCGGATCAGAAGCGGAGAAAGCTGGATGCAAAATCGGAAAAATGCATCCTAGTCGGCTCAACTCAAGAGCAAAAGGGGTATAAGTGCTATAACCCCCGGACGAAGGAAGCCCAAGTTAGCCGGGATGTCGAGTTCGATGAATCGGCATCCTGGTACTCCGTACCGACTCCGACTTCCGATCCCGACCCAATGTCGGAAGATCAGGCCAGTGAGCCTGAATCAGCCCTGGCAGAGGATGATGAAGCCGGGACTCAAGATGAGAGTCCGGAATCGTTACGGTTGAGTGGACCGAACGAGCGACTGAGTCGGTTGGACCAGTCGGATGAAGAGACGGCAAGTGGTGGAGACTCTGCCGTGCTCTCCCCGCGCAAGGCACCGAGGAAATGGTTCACGCGCAAAGAGAAGGGGAATAGGAAAATGCCGGAATTCGAAACCGGCAACGATGAGTCGGATCGGTGTGTATCCGACTCCGGAAAGGAGAAAGGCGGATCTTCGGCAACGAACACCGACCTGGCCAAGAAGGCTCTCAAATCAGGTGACGGTGCGTTGCGCCGATCAACCCGCCAGAAGGATCCCGTCATGCGGTACGGGTACAATGAATACATGGCGCATCATTATGCGTACATGACTAAGGTAACAGAAGTGCGTGAGCCGGAGAGCTACGCAGAAGCAGTGTCGCGAAAATACGACGAGGATACGTGAATGTTGAGGCAAGACCCCGGGGCCTTTGTCTAGAGGATATCAAATTCGTGTATTTATATACTAAGAATTAACCGAAATGAGAAAGATTAACAAATTTCATTAATAAAAGTGAAAGAAAGATTACAATCAATCCCAAGATTGGGATTAGAAAAGTTTTATCTTATGGAGATGATTAGAATAATAGATTAGAGGAAATAAGAGGTTATGATTCTTGAGTGATATGGCTTTGACAAGGAATTTTGGATTTTGAGAGATTGCTTCCATATGGAAATTATGGTTTACTTGAGAGATAGCTTCCGTAAGGAAAATTAGGGTTATTGGCTTCGATAAGATAAGAGAGCTCTCCCCAACAAAAGAAAAAAAAATTAGATAATATGGAGAGTCCTCGTGTAGAAAAAAAATGGAATAAATATGGAGTTCTCTCTTTATCATAGCCTTATCACTTTTTGTTGCATGGCCTCTACTTTTAGTTAGGCAACGGTTCCGGTTTTGCTTGCCGGCCGGTTCCGGTTCCGGTTTTGCTTGCCGGCAGGTTTCCGGTTTGCATACCCGTTCCGGTTCCAGTTTGCTTGCCGGCCGGTTCCGGTTTTGCTTATCGGCCGGTTCCCGGTTTTGCTTACCAGCCGATTTGCATAACCGTTCTGGTTCCGGTTTTGCTTGCCAACCGGTTCCGGTTTTGCATACCGGCCCGTTTCCAGATTTGCTTACAGGCCCGTTTCCGGATTTGCTTACAGGCCCGTTTCCGGATTTGCTTACCGGCCCGTTTCCGGATTTGCTTACCGGACCCGTTTTCCGAATTTGCTTACCGGCCAGTTTCCGGTTTTAGGGAATTTGGCCACCATCATCCATCAAGACAAAGTGGCCAAAGTGCTCTTAGCACAACTGAAAAATGAGGGAGCTCAAGGTGTTTATATAGCCAAGGCCTTAACTTTCCTATCTATGTGGGATAGTTCTAATTTCTCTATCTAATCAAACTTCATTTTCTCATAACTTGATATGTATTTCTCCATTTTGTATATAGTAAAATACATTTTGAAGCTCTTGAGTATATATCCATCTTTCTATAGTAAGCTACTAATCTAATCTATAATAATTATTTCATTATTTTTTTACATAGTGTGTGAAGATTCACACGACATTCGCCCCCACCAAACCTGCACATCCACCGGTATGTGCCAATTTTGGTGAGGATTCATTTTTGTTTACTATACTTTTTCATCGATGCTTAAGACTGAATCGTCAAAAGCTTCGAATCCAATTGCTATTGTATCTCTTCTCTTGAAGATCTTGATTCTTTTACCGGCAATTGGCAAGGCAAGTGGTGTACCATCCAATTCTACTAAATGATATGTTGCATTATCTTCCACTTTCTTCACCACATATGGCCCAAACCATCGTTGTGAGAATTTTCGAGCCGTATTATGTTGGTTATCTAGGCTACTGTCATAGACTAGCACCCAATCTCCTTCAACGATTTTCCTCGGCCGAAGTCGATGTCGTTTATCGAAGTCTTTCTTGTTCTTTAGCCTTGCATTCTTTAGCCGCACTTTAGCCACCTCTACATCTTCCAAATTCCGCTCTAATTGTCAAATCCTCAATGCTAGAAGATCTTCTCTACTCATCTCATCTTGCCATGGCAATGCAAACCATGAAATAATACTTTGTTCTACCGGCATTATTGGCTTTTGTCCGAATATGAGCTCTGCCGGCATGTATCCCATCACCGTGCTATGAGTAGTCCTGTCAGCCCATAATGCAAATGGCAATAGACGTGGCCATTCTCCTATTTTCCCATGGCAAGCTTTCACTAGAGCCTTCACAATCGGTCCATGTCCACGTTCCACCTTCCCATTTGCTTCCGGATTACACGCCATGGTAAGAGATAATTTGATTCCCATCCTCGAGAAGAATTCTCTAGCTTCATTGGCGTCCAACTCGCCTCTATCAGCCACTATCTTGCCGACGCATCCATATCTGCAAATAACATCTTCAACTTGATTGGTAAGATCCTCTCTTGCGAGCACAAGATACTTCATCTGCCATCGTCCCATTGGCATCATCACTATGTCCACCATCCACTTGTAATGCATAGCCAACGGGTAAGTCGGATGAAGTCCATCTCGATGGCGAATATACCAAAGATGTCGCGAAAATACGACGAGGATACGTGAACGTTGAGGCAAGACCCCGGGGCCTTTGTCTAGAGGATATCAAATTCGTGTATTTATATACTAAGAATTAACCGAAATGAGAAAGATTAACAAATTTCATTAATAAAAGGGAAAGAAAGATTACAATCAATCCCAAGATTGGGATTAGAAAAGTTTTATCTTATGGAGATGATTAGAATAATAGATTAGAGGAAATAAGAGATTATGATTCTTGAGTGATATGGCTTTGACAAGGAATTTTGGATTTTGAGAGATTGCTTCCGTATGGAAATTATGGTTTACTTGAGAGATAGCTTCTGTAAGGAAAATTAGGGTTATTGGCTTCGATAAGATAAGAGAGCTCTCCCCAACAAAAGAAAAAAAATTTAGATAATATGGAGAGTCCCCCCTAGTGTAGGAAAAAAAATGGAATAAATATGGAGTTCCCCCTTGATCATAGCCTTTTCACTTTTTGTTGCATGGCCTCTACTTTTAGTTGCCTAGCTTTTTCTTTTGGTTGCATGTGACTGTCCACATGACCTTTACTTTTTCCATGCACTCCCTTCTTTAGTTGCTTGCGTCCACATGGCCTTTACTTTAGTTCTCTTCACTTTACTTTAGTTTGTTGCATGATCTAATCTTTCGTCCGTCCGCTTCCAACCTCGTCCGGTAGCCGGTTCCATTTTGCTTGCCGGCCGGTTCCGGTTTGCTTGCCGGTTCCAGTTCCGGTTTTGCTTGCCGATCGGTTCCGGTTTTGCTTGCCGGCCCGTTCCAGTTTTGCTTGCCGGCCCGTTCCCGTTTTGCTTACCGGCCGGTTTCCAGTTTGCTTGAAGGTTCCGGTTCCGGTTTTGCTTGCCGACCGGTTCCGGTTTTGCTTACTGGCCAGTTTCCGGTTTGCATACCCGTTCCGGTTCCGGTGGTTCCGGTTTTGCTTACCGGCCGGTTTGCATACCCGTTCCGGTTCCGGTTTTGCTTGCCGGTCGGTTCCGGTTTTGCATACTAGCCCGTTTCCGGATTTGCTTACAGGCCCGTTTCCGGTTTTAGGGAATTTGGCCACCATCATCCATCAAGACAAAGTGGCCAAAGTGCTCTTAGCACAAATGAAAAATGAGGGAGATCAAGGTGTTTATATAGCCAGGGCCTTAACTTTCCTATCTATGTGGGATAGTTCTAATTTCTCTATCTAATCAAACTTTATTTTCTCATAACTTGGTATGTATTTCTCCATTTTGTATATAGTAAAATACATTTTGAAGCTCTTGAGTATATCCATCTTTCTATAGTACTCTACTAATCTAATTTATAATTATTATTTCATTATTTTTTTACATAGTGTGTGAAGATTGACACGACAACGGCAAAGGACGCAAATTGGCGTGCCGCTATGGACGAAGAAATGCAGGTACTCGATGCCAACGAAACTTGGGACCTAGTTGATCCTCCCCGTCACTGTAAACCGATCGGGTGCAAGTGGGTGTACAAGGTCAAGCACAACGCCGACGGTTCTGTTAACCGGTACAAAGCCCGATTAGTGGCGAAGGGATACGCGCAGACCCACGGAATCGACTACGACGAGACCTTCGCTCTTGTGGCGAAGATGACGGCGGTTCGTGTCGTATTGGCGGTTGCTACGGCAAGGGGGTGGCATCTTCACCAGATGGATGTGAAGAACGCCTTCCTTCAAGGAGAGCTTGAAGAAGAAGTCTTTATGACTCAGCCCCCCGGATTTCAATCGGAGATGAACAAATCGGCGGTCTACCGACTGAAGAAGTCGCTTTACGGCTTGAAGCAAGCCCCCCGAGCTTGGAACGCGAAGATCACGCACCGGTTGCGTAAGCTGGGGTTTGCTGTCTCTAAGTCGGACTCTTCGTTATTCATCCGGCAAGGCTCTGACGGTCCGGTATGTATACTCTTGTATGTGGATGATTTAGTCATCACCGGACCGGGTCTTCCCGAAATCAACCGCGTCAAGTCCCAGTTGTCGGACACATTCGAAATGAAGGACCTGGGGAACCTTCATTAATATCTTGGGATCGAAGTAATCCGGACCCCCGACGGCATATTGCTCTCACAACGACATTACGTGTTGAATATGCTGTATAAGTTCGGCATGACAGATTGCCGACCTGTCTCCACACCCCTGGACCGGAACCAGAAGCTCCGTCCCAACTCCGGACCGGCCTGCACTGAGAAACGGTTCCGACAGGTTGTCGGAAGCCTGATCTACTTAACCATCACCCGACCCGACATCAGCTATCCGGTCGGCATGGTAAGTCAGTTCATGCAGAAGCTGACCGTGGAGCACCTTCAGTGCGCGCAACGAATATTACAGTATGTCAGCGGCACTAAGGACCGGGGACTGCTATACCGGCGAGGTATACCCGAAGAGCTTGTCGGTTACACAGATGTTGACTGGGCCGGCGATGCGTCTGATCGCCGCTCCACTTCCGGATACATGTTCTCCATAGGTAGCACGGTCGTTGTGTGGAGCAGCAAGAAGCAGCCCACAGTGGCTTTGTCAAGCACTGAGGCTGAGTACCGGGCCGCTACCGTTGCCACTTGTAAAGCCATCTGGCTTCGGCGACTGCTGCGAGACTTGCGGATCGAGGTACCGACCCCGCTGCGATAACATGAGCAGCCTACAGCTCGCCAGGAACCCTGTGTTCCATGCTCGCACAAAGCACATCGAGTTGCACTACCACTTTGTGCGTGAGCGGGTCCTGAGCGGTGAAGTTGACCTACGGTATGTTCATACGGATCGGCAAGTTGCCGACATCTTCACCAAGCCGCTCAGATCGGACAAGTTACAGCACTTTACCGACATGCTTGGTATTCAGCATCTCGACGTGCCGCACTTGAGGGGGAGAAGCAAGGGCAAAGTCTCTACCGAAACGGGCAAAGGCCAAAAAACTGTTGAACCCGACGGCAAGAGGAGAGCCGGAAGAAGAGGAGACAAGAAGATGAAGGAAGCCAAGTCGACGAAGGAAGTCGACACATCCGAACAGGTCGGAGCAAGCGGCTGTGAAGAAGAGTTGTGCATTCAGGAAGAGAAGTGCATGCTGTGCGGAGGTCATCACGCTAGTACTGACCATGATGCGGAGTCGAATGAAGAATTCGATTTCGGTTCACCGGCTGAAGAAGCCGAGGGAAGCATGGAGAAGGCCAAGACTCGGAAGTGGTCCGATGTGGTGAGAGGCCTGAAGCCGGAAGTCGAATCGGAGTGTACCGATTCAAACAAGAGCTGGAACGAGTCGGAGACAGCTGACTCAGATCAACAGATGGATCCGGATGAGTCGGATCGACTGAAGGTCAAGGGGACACGGACACAGCGGAAGTCGATGCCATCGTGGGAGAACCGACGGATCGTCAAGCGCCGGAGTCACAACAACGTGAGTGCTGAGATGGGCCTATTGAGCAGACATGTCGACCGAGAGGGTCGAGGCGCGCAGAACCAAAGGGGTCGTGGCAAACGGGACCGGACCGGACGAGGAGCGCAAGCAAGGCGAAGTGACGCCAGGAGAAGTCAGTTGAAAGAACCGACTGCCACAGAGGTCGACACTACGACCCCACCTCAGGTTGAGCTTGAGGGGGAGTGTTGAGCGGCAAGCTCAACCGGAGCCGGATCGGCTGAATAAGCCGGAGCCGGTAAGCGAGACGGATCGGGCGAAACGGATCGGTATGACGGTGAGCAACCGAATCGGCAAGCCGTGGAGGCCGGGTGCAATCCGTAACCGGCAGTCCAATCGGAAGCCTAGAATAGGATAGACTACTAGGTATCTATAGTCTCGTAGTAAGTGTCAGATGCTCGTGTGAGCATTGAAGTACATGGTACTTCTGTCAGTCCCAAGAGGACTTGTATAAATAGTGCTACTTAGCACAGTGTGATACACAGAGTCTTTATATAATTTTGAAATTGCGTTCTGCTCTCTCTCTCTCTCTCTCTCTCTCTCTCTCTCTCTCTTTGTGTTGTTCTCTGTTTTACGCTTCCGCAAACACTTACGTTCACAGTTTTGTACGTTGTCCGGTAAGCCCAGAGCGCAAGGTGCAGCTTCATGTCCCAATCTGTCCGATTCTCATTGACGATCTTGCGCAATATATTCTGTAGCCTTTTGTTTGTTGACTCAGCTAATCCGTTGGCTTGTGGGTAGTACGGGGTGCTCCGTTTATGTACTACCGCAGAGAATGACGTCAAGCTCTCCACTACCTGTCAAAGAAAGTGCCCTCCTTGGTCGCTTATCAGCTCTATGGGGCATCCATACCGGCACCAAATGTATTCGTATAAGAATTTTGCCGTCAACGCCGCAGTCTTGTCTCGTACGGCTTTGGCTTCCACCCATTTAGTGCAGTAGTCCGTCGCGACGATCACATACCGGTTGCCAGTTCTCATTGCCGGTGGTTTAAATGGTCCGACAAAATCCAGTCCCCATTTCTGAAATGGTTCTAGCGGTAGTACTGGTTGGTGCGGCATCCTAGCTTGTTCCATTCGCTGGCCCATTCGCTGGCATAGATCACACTGTTTCGCGTACCGGACTGCGTCTTTCAATGTAGTCGGCCACCATAGGCCACTTTGCCATATCTTCCTTGCCGTAGCATCCCCGACATAATGGCCTCTGGCGACTCCGCAGTGTGCTTCCCGTAGTATTATCTCTTTCTCGTCGCTGCACACCGCTCGTCGACATATACCGTCTGCACCTTTGTGGTATAGCGTGTCCCGTAATAAACAGAAGTGTCAGCTTTGTACCACCAGGCGTTTCCTCTCGTCCCGATTCATCTCCTTCGGAGGCAATCCAGTGCTCAGAAATTGGTGCATATTTGTTAGCCACTTATCTTCTGGTGCCACCGTTTCATCTGTTGCCGTTTCCGCGATGACTCGAAATAGTTCAGCCACCGGAAACTTGTCCGGTACTCCGTCGCCGGTTTCGCCGAAATCTAACCGGCTTAAATAATCTGCTACCGCATGCTGTATGCCGGGTCGGTGGAATATCTCGAATTCGAATTCCTGTAATAGCAAAGTCTACCGGACGTAGGACCCCAGCACCATCACCACCTTTGCGAACCTGAAAGATAAATTCTTGCACTTCTTTCAGAAGGAGGTGGACCAGAGAGAAATGGTGGGCCTATTTTATACCATCCGGCAGGACCCTGGTGAGAGCATTCCGCAGTTTGTCATCCGGTTTCAACGGATGCACAGTCAGCTTACCCGAACACCTCTGGAGGAAGAAACACGGGCTATATTCTTAGCCGCACTCCAGGAACCTCTACGAACGGTATGCACGGTCATCGACTTTCGCACAAGCACCGTCGACCAGGTCATTGACCGGGTTAGAGAAATGGAGAAAACGAGCTCTTGGCTAACAATGGGAACCCTCCAACGAGCATTACCAACCGATGAGGATCTCCGGTTCCGGCAAGCAATCCAATGCACGACCTGCTTGAATTCCGGACACTCGGCACTGGAGTGCACCATGCGGACGCACAACTTACTCTGCCAATCTACGAGCCACATGATGGACCGGTGCGAATATAACTTATTAAATCGGCAAGCACCACCAGTCCGCAAATCGAGCAACGTAGCAGCCGAGACGAAGAAGACGAACGCTGGCGGCGAGAGGAGTGATATCGACCAGCACAGGATGTCCGATACGGCGATCAACGAGACAACTATGACCGGTACGAGAGATATGACAGGTACCGAGATTACAATGGACGGTACGAGCATTACAACCGGGATCACTCCCCCGGGTATCACCAACAACGGGAAGATTACGGGAGATATGACGACCAACCCCGTCAAGGGTATCGCAACAAAAAGAACTTTAATAAAAAACGGCATTTCAAAAAAGGGAGCCACCCACGTGAACCGGAAAAAGGCGCCTCAAGCAGCCAACCGGACCAAAGCCCCGCGGTTACCACAGGACCTCCATTGGGTACAGGAAACAATGCCGAATCCAACAATACCTAGAAAGCATATTGCTATTATTGCCGGCAAGAAGGACATTATAGTAATCAATGTCCGGCAAAGAGCTATGACAAGCAACCGGCAGTAAACATGGTAGTCGCCGAAGTCGTAGACCTGCAGCAGGTTACCACAAGGTCGAAGGGCAAGGCGACGGAATGAGAGACACAAGAGGCCATCCGGAAGCAGGCAACGGAATGGGTGAAAAAGGCAAATGAGCGAAACGTAGCAAAACTTGCGTAGCAAAAGGAGAACACAGAAGAGCTTGCCGGCGGCAATTAGACCGAAAATGCGACATGGTAGGCATTGTAGGAGTGCCAAATCACGCTGCCATTAGGACGGCTCTTGCAACTAGTGCCCAGATTCACAGAAGGACTCAAGACAGGCATGACGGCAGGAGAAACACCACCAGCACCAACATTCTTCTCAAATCCGGAGGAGGGACCGGCAGTGGTAGACACAAACAGTCCGGTGATCACAGCCATCGTGAAGGGAAAGGAGTTACCCAGAACAGTAATAGATGGAGGATCCGGCATCAATGTGATTAGCCTCCGAACATGCACAACCTTGGGAATCCAAGAGTGGGAACCATGCCTATTCTGGCTACGGATGGCGGATACAAGCTCAGTGCGACCGACCGGCTTGATACGACATTTGAAGAAAGCGGCAGAAGAGGAGTTAAGGAAAACTACTGAAAACCTCCGCCTGGCAAAAGAAAATCTGCGGAAAAGGCATCAAGCTTACGACCGGCTAAAGGAGGAAAAAGAAAAATTGTTGCAGGAGAAGGACAAGCTGCGACGGATGGCGGAGACGGAAATCGAAAGGCTGAAGGAAGAACTCCGTCAACAGAAGGACCGGGAGGACCACGCGAGCTGGCAGATCAACCAGAGGCTGAAGCAGAAGACCGATGATTTTGATCATCTACACCGGGACTACAAGCAACTGGAGACAGAGTAAAAGCAACAGCAGGAAAGGATGGCCGAGCTCCGGCAGGAAGTTGATAGCGCCACAACGGCACTCGCCGACGAACGAGCTGAGAATACAAAGCAATTGGAGGAAGTGGCGAGGGACCGGATGGAGCTCCACAAGCAGAACCATGAAGAAAAGGAAAGGGCGACAATGGTGTTACAGAGGTTGCAAACAAACTATCAAAGTCAATTGTCGCATTATAGGGAGTAGGAGGCGGACACGGTCAGAATCATCAAGCAATTGAAAGAGGAGCGACAAGCCGCGGAGAACAAATCACGGATGGGAACCGAACGGATCCAGTGCATCCTCCGGGCATGGCTCACCAAGACCAAACGCTTGATTGACGAGAGCTCTGTGTGATGGTGGACGAAATGGGCGCAGAATACGGCGGAACTCCAATTGCTCAGGGCGGACGTTGAAAACCGGCGAAAGGAAGGTGACGACTGTTATACGCTGACATCGGAGGACTTCACCGCCATAAGGGATGAGCTGGCCGAAGATTTCACAGCCCTGGCGGATGAACAATTGGTGCAGGTCTGGCAGCTCATAGCTCAACTGGATGACGATCGGCTGGAGGATCAAATCCAGTTTGAGAGCTATGAGCGGTCCCGACTTCGGGAAGAAAAAGCAAGGAAGGTGGCAACGGTCAACCTTAGTGATGAGGAACCGTCGCCGGTACAAGGACCAGACGGGGACCAGGCCGGGGTCAGTTAGCCAAAGACAACTCCAACGGAGGAAACAACGAAGGAAACGTTGATGCCAGAGCGACAAACGGAGCAGCCACCGCAGCAGTCACAAACGGAACAACATCCACAACAGCAACAATAGATTCCCGACGAGCCATTGGAAATTCTGGAGCAAAGCATTCTAGACATTTTGGACGAAGAGTAACAGGGCCGGATAATGGGTTCGACATTGTCGTGAAGAAAACCGTCCACAAGCGGAATCGGTGCACCGGAGCGTAGGAACCGGCTCTTCATGCACGTGCGCCTTATGTTGTACATAGGAGATCCTAGGCAAGCAGATTCGGTAGGTGGGGAAGTAAAGGAAAAACGGCTCCTTCCTTGCCTAGAAAAGGGAGGGAGGCGAGGAGGAGGGGGATCGCAGAGAGTCGAGGACGAAGTGCTGTCGGTTTGGGTGCGAAGGCTTCTCTCTCTCTCGGGCTCGCAAACTCCATAGCTTCTTTCTGTGCAGGTTTCGGGAGGCTCGCGCTGCTCTGAGGAATGCTCGAGTGCTTCCGGCAGCACCTCCAACCAGCTCCTTTCTTTTTGTACGTTTACGAATAGGCATCGGCATCTGTCCGCCGGCCTGTTCGGTTGTAACCGACTTCGTGTTCTTGTTGCTTTCGTGTTCTTGTTGTTGTCTTTGTTAATACATACATACCTTCGTGTCTCTCTGTGTCACTGTCCCACTCGCGTCTTTGTGTCGAAGGGCCGTGTCCCTGTGAATCTACGCTCGCACGTAGTGGGTCTCTTCTCTTTTCTCTCTTGCTCTTCGGTACAAGACCCCCGAGGTCCCGCCTCATTCCACGTATCGCGAGGAATACCTCGACATCTTAGTGAACCCGACGTGAAGGAGGCGTTAGAAGAGCAGAAGATGAAAGGGTCGGATCTTGCGGAGGCCATGGCTTCGGCCGTGGATCGGATATTGAGCGCACACGAGGGCTCCGGCGCCCTGGACAGAGCCATTGAGGCGGTCGTTGGTACGATCGGTCGGTTCAGCGGAAAGGATGCCACGAAGTATTTGGCGTCCTACGGGGCAGAAATGTTGATGCGGGACATTCCGGAAGAGAGGCGTCTTGCCGGGTTTCCTCGAGTGGCGATGCCGAGCATCCATGCGGAGGTGCTCGAGGTGCAGGCGGAGAGCCGTACCTAGGAGGAGTTCGAAGGCCGACTCCCGGAAAAATACGGGTTGGACGACGCGCTACGGCTTTCGAAACGAGACTTCATGGAATGGGTGGAGTCCCCTGGCAAGGGAAGAAACGCGTCGGCACTCCTCCGGGAGTTCGAAGAACGCTTTGCGCGCCTTTCGGCGCTTGACCGAACCGTTCTGGATACGAGCCGGGTCCTACTATTCGTCAAGTCGGTGGACGGGGCGGCCGTTGCGGGCTCTGTTACGGCAAGGAGGCTTGACCCGGCACCGCAAGTGCGAAGGGAAGAAACCCGGGAATGGCTCGAAACTGGTCCGGCGTCGACCGGCATGGTCAATGGCTCGTCCGGAGGAGCAGCGCTTGAGGAGTTGACGCGGGCGATAAAGGATCTCTAGATCGCCCAGACTCGAAGGGAAGGCGGTGAACCGGCTCATGACCGATGGCCGGCAGCGGGGAACAGGTGCATGTGGTGCGACGAGGTCGGCCACATTCGGAAGCACTGCGGCGATTTCGCGGAGGCGTTGAGGAACCGGGTGGTGTACCTGTGGGAAGGCCGGGTGCATGCCGGCGATACCAGAAGGGCCCTAAACCGAAACGACGGGCGAGGAGGTATGAAGAGACTGATGGAAGAGGCAGCGGCCCGACACATGGAGGCCATCCACTACTCGGCGTCGGCCGGCATTCGGGTCGGGGGCAACGAGGCCCGAAAGGAGGGCAAAGATGGATTCTGGTCGGCAATGCTGGAAGGCCTTGCCGGCGCACGGCTGAAGAAAGATGAAACGGACCGCGCTGAGAGACGGGTCCGGGAAATAACCGGGTGGAGCGATCCGGTCGAGGAGAAGACGGGCTTCGTAGAAGCCGCCTGCTAGAACTACGAGGCTCTGGTTGAATACAAACGAGTGGGGAAAGCCGGAGCGGTCGGGCCTTCACAACGGTACGAGACCCGATTCGGGCAACGACAGAACGATGCCGGCGGGTCCAGCTCGCAAGATAACCCCAGGAAGGGCGAATACCGACTGGGGACGGAAATAGAAAGGACTACGGACCTACGGAAGGTCCTAGAGGAATGGATCCTCGACAGCAAAGTGGAGTTGTCATTGCGAGAGGTGCTAGAGATCGCCAAGAAGGAATTCCACGACTCCATTGTGGACCTGGTGAAACGGAAGAGGCTGTCGACGGAGATGGAACCGGAAAGACCAGTGGAGATGCGGACGACGCACATCGACGACATGGCGATAGGAGACGAGTGGGCGGAGAGCCACTATTTGAGGCCGCACTGGGCCCGAGCGACCACGGAGACCCCGGTAAAGATCGGAGAGGTTCAGGAACCATTGGTGGCACTGGTGGACCACGGTTCGGAAATAAACCTGATGTCCATGGACTTCTATAAGAAGGGGAAGTGGCCGATCAACACCAAGCACGGGTGGAAGATACGGGCGGCGATGCGCGCCACCGAGGAACTGCACGGGGCCTGCCCGAACGTGCGAGTCAGGATCGGCGACGTCGAGATTGACCAACACTTCTTCGTACAGGAGACATCCTCGCACCCGGTCATATTAGGGGAACCATACATCATGGCGGCGCGAATGGAGACCAAGGTGTTGGACAACGGTTCGGCCTACGCGAGGGTCAAAAGCCAGGACGGGCGCCATTCGGTCCAATTTTTGACGGTGCAGCCGAACCACGAGCGAAACCGCGAATCCCTCAGTGGCGAGAACCGAGAGGAATTTTAGAGAGGGCTGCCAAGGCGTGGGGCCGAGACAGTCCGGACACTCGGGAAAGACCCCACAGCTGTACAATAGAACCGAAACCGAAGAAACCCTGTACGATAAGAAAGGGATTTTACTTCTCCGGCGACGGAGGGTGTATGTTAGTCGGCATCATTGGCCGAGAAAAGGCAAGGGTGGAAGTGCGACTTCGAGCGTGCGGAGTTCTCGGCCCGAACGAGGAAATCAGCGGAGCCATGGAGGTGGTCTCCTTCGACGACACCTTGGGAATGCTGAGGAAGGTAGCCAGAGAAGACCTTAACGAAGACCGGATGATACCGGTATGTTCCGAAGAGATGTACGAAGTCATCGTGAACTTCAGTCGGGGGCTCGGGTTGGATCGGACGGAGTTAGCACGAAGTACAAAACCGTGGACCGGAAGGTAAGGCCAGTTGCAGCACCCTTACCGGAGGGCAGCAAGTCCCGAATCAGAGGGGTTGCGTCGGACCCCAGTTTACGAGATCCGGCCTGCATAGGACACACCTTCACCGACGGAACGCTCCGGGAGCTCAAGATCGGTGGGGGCGGGTTCCTACTGCCGGCGGAGGAAGACCGGTTTCGGAGAATGCTCGGAAGGCACGGGAAAGCCTTCGCATTTTCGCCGGAAGAGATCGGGTGCGTAGACCCGACAATCGTGGAGCCGATGGTGATATTCACGGTATCGCATGTGCCGTGGAATCTCAAGCCGATTCCGGTACCAAGAGCTCACATCCCGGAGTTGATGGAGCTACTGGGGTAGAAAGTCGATATGGGCATTCTCGAACCGTCGAGTGCCCCATACTCGAACCGATGGTTTACCGTACCGAAGAAAAACGGAACGTTGCGCTTCATTCAAGACCTGCAGCCGGTCAACAGAGTGACCATTCGGAACGCAGGAATCGGACCGACCATAGACGAGTTCGCGGAGGCCTTCACCAGAAGGTCGATTTACTCGGTCGGTGATCTATACTTGGGGTACGACCAGTTCCAGCTAGCCGTGGAGAGCAGAGACATTACGACGATGCGAACTCCCCTCAGCCTAGTGTGAATGTGTACCCTGCCGCAAGGAGGGACCAACTCGGTGGCCCACATGGTGAATGCAATGAACCAGGTACTGAGGGATTGCATCCCGGACATCACCATGCCGTTTCTAGACGACATCCCTATCAAAGGGTGCCAGGTGGAAGAGAAGGACGAGACAGTCGGGCCGGATGGATGCCGGCGGTTCGTGGCAACACACATCGACGACTGCGAGAAGGTGCTACAAAGGCTAGAGGATGCGAGGCTCACCTTCTCTGGGGAGAAATCGGCCTTCGGGCAATCAGAAATCCTGGTGGTCGGACACCTGTGCGGACCATATGGCCGGAAGCCGTCGCCGGCAAAGGTAGAAGCCATCTCCGCGATGAAGACCGACTGTAGCTCGGTTACGGAAGTTCGGAGGTTCCTGGGGGCATGCGCGTTCTACCACATATGGATCCCGCATTACGCCCACATTGCGGAGCCTCTATACGGGTTGCTGAAGAAAGGGCGAAAATTCGAGTGGCGAGACGAGCACACGGAGTCGGTCGGAAGCTGAAGGAAGCTCTTGCGGCAGCACCGGCGCTCCGGAAGGCTGTCTACGGGAAGGGTACCCCGGTATACATAACAGTGGATACGAGTCCGACCGGGATCGGATGGGTCGTCAACCAAGAAGACCAGGGCGGCATTCGGTTCCCGATCCGATTCGGCGCAAAGGTCCTCAGTGAGCTCCACCCCCCACCCAACAACACTTGGCACGCCCCACAACCGACCCCCTTTGAGAAGAAGTCGAGGAACTACACGTGGCGGAGAGTGCGAGAAATGGCGACAATGATGTGTGCAAAATAATGATAATGATGATGGTGGACATGAACATGACAACAACGAAGAAAACGACAAGGAGTACAAAAAAAGGAAGATGGCCCATCTATGGAGTATACTTCAACTTCATCGATGCTCACTAACACAATCTCTTATGCCTTTGTGGTTCTTGATGATATTTGTATATCTTCAATAACAATAGTACTAGTAGTAACAATAGTAAAATTCTCCTTTATATTACCCTCTTTCATTTCATCATCTTCCTCAAGAACTTCATCACAAGTGATCGTTATATCTTCTGATATCTTGTTTTATTCCTCATTCATGACTATTTCTAACTCTACATCCTTGACCTCCTCAATAACGGCCTCGATTCCAATGTCCTTTACTTCCTCCACCTTCACATCACCAGAAGTCTATGTATCATCAGATACATTAGTCTCGATTTCTTCCGATTTTATGATAGCAATTTCTTCCACAACACTTTTGTCTTTGTTAATAATCTCATTTCTCTACACATTCTGGACTAACTCTTCTTCTACCACATCTTCCATCTTCTCACCTTGCAGTTGGACTTGCCCTTGAATCTCTTCATCCTCTTTTGTGACTCTAGCAATCAGAATCTCTTCATAATCCTAGTCCTAACACTCAAAATTTTGAACACCACAATCCTCAAAATATCCATGATTGAGGAGATTAAGTGGTGATGGAACATGCCTAGCCGTTTTGAGCGATGGAGACAGAAGCAAAAGCAAGATTGAATGCTTTGTTGAGAAACCTTCATGTGGAGGTCCGAGACTGAGCTCCCATGGAAACTGTGGGAGACCTTGATAGTAAGAAAAGGCCAAATATGTTATTTCTTACTATTTACGCATAGGTATAAAAACTAATAGAAATGAGGGTTTCTTGTGCCCCCAAAAAGTTGTTTGTGTATTTTTCTCTGTCTGTGTGCTGTTCGACATTTTCTCTGCAGGTAAGGAAAAATAGCAGCTCGTCCGCCTCCATCCTTCTTCTCCAACAGTGGTATCAGAGCACAGGGATTCGTGAAGACTGCATGTGGCAGAAAGCATCCGATTTCTCTATTTTTCCCCCTCTGCGCATGTTATTTTTCTAGAACCTCGACAAAGGTAATATCTAGTACACGTTTTTTGTATGAACATTCTTCGTGCCAATTTTTTTTTGGGAAAAGAAAAATAGACCTTTGGTGAAAGGTAGAAACAGAGAGGACTCATTGTTTCTAGTATACAGAAGAGAGGATTTACACATAAAAACTTGTATTTGGTTTTTCCGATGCTTGCTCACTTGATGTGAGATTGTGACGTTGGAAGTTACGTCTCAGCTACATTCCATCTATCTTGGCTGATATAAGAGTGAGGTGTTGTCCTCAGTCGAACACACATACCTACCCTAGAACACATCCTTTAATTCCCATAGAAATCAATCTATGAGTGGAAAAGACCACCTTCAGATCCGTAAATTTGACGGATCCAACTTTGCCTTGTGGAAGAATCAGATGAGAGATGTCCTGATTCAAAGAAGGCAATTAAGAGCTATAAGTGGTGAAGTCAAGAGACCCGAGGGCATGACCAAGGACGATTGGGAAGAGCTCGATCTCTTGGCAATGTCTACCATAAGATTGCACCTAGCTGACAACGTGTATTTCACGGTCTTGGACTGTGACTCAGCTGAAAAGCTATGGACTAAACTATCCAATACATACAAAAAAGAGACTACATCAAACAAAGTTTATCTAATGAGAAAACTTTATGATCTTCGAATGAAGGACAATGACAGTGTCGCCTCTCATTTGAATGATTTTGATGCATTATGGTCACAATTACTGGCTCAAAAAATGATTTTTGATGATGAGCTGAAAAGTGTATTTTTGTTATGCACTTTGCCTAGCTCATGGAACACTTTTTGCACCGCTATTAGTGCTAGTGCACCAAATGGGAAATTAGTCTATAATGACATATGTGGAGCTCTTTTGGGTGAAGAAATTTGTAGAAAATATGTGATTGCATCACACAATGGAGATGCATATAATGTTTCTGATGTTGGTCCTCGCAAGAACCAACACCGTGGTAGGAGCCAAACAAGAAATAGTAGTGGAAATGATAGAGGTAGAAGCAAATCTAGGAAGAAAAATATGGAGTGTTATTACTGTCATAAAAAGGGACACCTTAAGAAAGACTGTTATGCCCTTAAAAATAAGGAGAAAGATAATGTTAGAGGACATGGTAGACAATCTAGTGGTCCCTCTTCCTCGTTGGAAACGGAGGAAGTAAATGCAACATGTGATGAGATGGACATCTTGGTCCTAGATGATGTTAGCACACATGCTGGGGTGAACACGGTCTTTTCCCCATCACATACGTGGTTGTTGGACTCCGGTGCATCGTTTCATGTGACTCCACATAGAGAGTGGTTCACATGTTATGAAGCCAAGTCGCTTGGGAAAGTTCGACTTGGAGACTCACATCAATGTGATGTGATTGGCATTGGAAATATCTCAATGCATTTTAGTGATGGTTCTCATCTGACCATTAAAGATGTACGCCACGTTCCTCAACTAACTCGTAGTTTGATTTCCGTTGGTCAGCTTGATGACAACGGATATAAGGTGATGTTTGCTTCTCAATCCTTTCGTATAACGAAAGGAAATATGATTGTTGCAAAAGGGAACAAAGTTGGTTCCCTCTACCCTTTATTTGTTCATCAAAAGGAACACTTGTTGGCTGTCACAGAACAGCCAATGACGAGCATTTGGCATGGTCGTTTAGGCCACATGTCAAGAAATGGCATGGAAATCCTATCTCGTTATGGCCACTTACCTAAGTTGTCATTCTCTGATTTTGCTTTATGTGAACATTGTCAACATGGTAAGCAAACTAGAAGTGCACATAAGACCAGTGTTAACTCATCCACTAAACCATTGGATCTTGTCCACACGGATGTTTGTGGACCTATGCCCACAAGATCTTTGGGCGGTGCACTATATTTTGTTACTTTCATTGATGATGCCACTAGGAAAGTTTGGGCTTATCCAATTAAGGGAAAGGATGATGTATACCCCACTTTCAGAAAATGGCTTAGTTCGGTTGAGCTGGAAAAGGACATAAAGCTCAAGGCCTTACGTTCAGACAATCGAGGTGAGTATACCTCTCATGAATTTGATGACTTTTGCAAGTCTAGAGGCATTCGAGAGAGTTTACAGCTCCTTACACCCCTGTCCAAAATGGTGTGGCTGAGAGGATGAACAGAACCATCCTGGACAGAGTTGTCTCTATGCTACACCATGCAAACCTCTCGCAAGGTTTTTGGGCACAGTCCATGTGATTAACCTATCACCGAACACAACCATAGGTTTAAAAGTGGCACAAGAGTTGTGGACAGGCAAGACACCTCATAATGCTCATCTTAGAGTTTTTGGATGCGAAGCATATGTACACATTCCAAAAACCTTAAGAAAGAAATTAGACAATAAATGCAGAAAATGTATATTTCTTGGTTACAGAATTGATGGGCAGTTTGGATATCGCTTATGGGATCCTGACACACGTACTGTGGTCAGAAGTAGTGATGTTGTTTTTGATGAGAACAAAATGCATAAACAGACCGTAAAGGAGGTAGAAGTGAGGAAGGTTGCATTTAAAGATAGTACGCCTTTTGTTTATGTAAAATAGAAAAATCTCACTGATGTAGATGCTTCTACATGTGGGCAATCACAAAAACCTGTTATTGGTCAGGATGAAAATGCCCAAAATGATGATGCTCAGCACAATAATGTGCAAGATGATGTTTATGCTCAGAATGATGTTTCTCATGCACAACCTGATGGTATTCAGGTTCAGGAATCATTGAGGAGATCTACGCGTGTCTCCAAGGCACCTAGTAAGTTTGTTGATTATGTAATGCTAACAGATGCCGGTGAGCCTTCATGTTACAATGAAGCCATATTTGTTCATGACCATACTAAATGGAAACAAGCCATGCAAAATGAATTGGACAGCATTTATAAAAATGGTACTTGGGATTTAGTACCTTTGCCAAAGGACAGGAAAGCATTGCCATGCAAATGGGTATACAAGTATAAGTATACATCTGATAGTGCTTCCCCAAAGTATAAAGCACGCTTGGTTGCCAAAGGTTTCAAACAAGAATATGGAATTGATTTTGATGAAACCTTTTCTCCTGTAGTTAAGATGATTACATTACGTATGTTGCTTTCATTGGCTGCAAATCAGAATTTGGAACTTGTCCAAATGGATGTGAAGACTGCCTTCTTGCATGGGGACCTTGATGAGGATATTTATATGGAACAACCAGAAGGTCATGAAGTATCGGGAAAAGAACATTTGGTATGTAAACGCAAGAAGAGTTTGTATGGGCTTAAGCAGTCCCCGAGGTTATGGTATCAGAAATTTGATGCTTTTATGAAGACTCAAGGATATATTAGAAGCAATGAGGATGCATGTCTTTATACAAAAAACTATTCAGATGGGAGTTTTATCACCTTGATATTATATGTTGATGACATGCTTATTGTTGGTAAAAACAAGGATGAGTTATCCTCGTTAAAGAAAAACTTGGGCCAGAATTTTGACATGAAGGATTTGGGAGATGCAAAACATATTTTTGGTATGCGTATCACTCGTGATAGGAGTAAGCGATGCATTTACTTGTCTCAAGCTGAGTACATATCGAAAGTGCTAAAGAGGTTTAATATGGAGAATGCAAAGCCGTTGAGCACTCCTTTGCCTACATATGTAAAACTGAGCACATGTGATTGCCCCACATCTGATGAAGACAAGAAATCTATGTCCACGGTTCCTTATCAATCCGCAGTCGGGAGTCTTATGTACGTTATGATAGCGACCAGGCCAGACATTGCTTTCGCAGTGGGAGCTGTGAGCAGATTTATGTCAAATCCTGGTAATAAACATTGGGAGGCAATTAAACTGATTTTAAGATATCTATGTGGCACTAAGAATAGGTGTCTATGTTTAGGTGGTGGAAATGTATCCATCATTGGATATACAGACTCTGATTATGCTGGCTGTTCTGACAGCAGAAAATCCACTTCAGGATACATTTTTCAGTTTATGGGAGGTGCGATATATTGGAGATCTCGTCTCCAAAAATGTACTGCTCTGTCCACTATAGAAGTAGAGTATGTCGCAGCTAGCGAAGGTTGTAAGGAAACCGTATGGTTGTCCAGATTAGCTTGTGACATGGGCATATCTAAGCTTGTACCCATACTGTTTTGTGATAGTCAGAGTGCCATTGCATTGGCTAAAAACCTAGTATACCATGCAAAGACCAAGCACATTGGAGTGAGATATCACTTCATTCGAGAATGCATAGCTGCTGGCTACATCAATCTTGAGAAAGTTGTTTCTCAAGAAAATGTTGCAGATGCATTGACCAAAGCTCTACCGCATGAAGCACTAGAGCATTGCTGCCACTTGATGGGGATTACTTAGGTCATGAGGTTACACATTGTGTAACATACTCATCAAGTAGGATGTGTAGGTCTTGTTCAATCTTCCCATCAGCTTTGCTGATCCCTAGTTTGGCCTTTTAGTGGGAGATTGACAGTAAGAAAAGGCCAAATATGTTATTTCTTACTATTTACGCATAGGTATAAAAACTAATAGAAATGAGGGTTTCTTGTGCCCCCAAAAAGTTGTTTGTGTATTTTTCTCTATCTGTGTGTTGTTCGACATTTTCTCTGCAGGTAAGGAAAAACAGTTGCTCGTCCGCCTCCATCCTTCTTCTCCAACAAACCTGAGACAAGATGACATGAATTTCGCAAGAGACGGCCAGAACAATGAACAGATAGCGGTCGACTAGTAGCCGAACAGCGGCCGGAAAACAGCCGAACAGTGGCCGGTCGAGTCGCCAGACAATGGTCGAGTGATGGCCAGATAGCGGTCGTACAGTGGCATTTCAAAAACGTGAGGGCAGATCTTAAAATTTTGTAAACTCACAACTCACACCAAAAAGAAAACACACACACACACACACACACATACACACAATATCATTTCAAGACTGAAAAAGAGAGTACCACAGTTCTATGTTCACGGATGTTCTGACTAAACGAGAGGTTCGTGCCGTTCAGTTTGTGTTTGTGTTACGCGTGTTCCGGGTCGATGGAGTTCCGACCAACGCAATAGGAGAAGACTGAGGGAGTTCCGGTCCAAAGACCGATGTTCATGTTTATTGAAGGCATGTGGGTTCACCCGTGCAAGGCGTTGTCCCACGGGCGTGCCATATGTGTTATCGGTGGGATTTGAAAGTGTATGAGAGTACAAGTGTGTTGGTAAGTGGATAGATAAGTGTGAATTCATTGTATTAAAAATCATGTGTAAGGATGAACCTCTTCTTGGCTCCACCCCCCACCCAACAACACCAATTATATAGCCCAGATCAAGGAGATTTGTGACACTCTCGCCTCCATCAACATGAACTTCGAGGAGGATGAAATGGTGCAAGTCTGCCTTGGAAGGTTAGCATCTAAGTTTGGAGCATTCCGAATGGCAGTCTGCACGAGGGAGAATACGTCGTCGTTTTTCGAGCTTCAATCAATGTTGCTCGTAGAAGAAAACCACGTGGGTGCGTCGACAAGTACGCACGCCGACAACGCGTAGAGAGACCCCATGGTCGTGGTGGACGAGGCGGGTCGGCACGCAATGGAGGTGGCCAACAAGAGCAAAATTTGTGGCATAATCGAAATGCTGACAACAGTTCTGGACACTCCACAAATAGGGGGAGTCATGGTAGCACCTGGAGCCGGCAAGGGAATGCCGCAACGGATTGCTGGTAGTGTGGCAAGAAGGGCCATAGAGAGAGCGAATGCTTGAAGAAACGAGCAGATTCGGACAAGGCCAGATTGAGCCGAGGAGACACAGATAGGCGTTAGAGATCACACTACGTAGAAGGCTCAGGGCGAGCTAGAACCGGCCCTACCTTCGTCATGAAGCACAAAGCCAACTCGATGGTGGTGAACACCTCAAGGTCAAATGAGGTGTGGTATGTGGATTCGGGTGCATCAAACCACATGACGAACCACCAGGAGTGGTTCTCGACTTTGAAAAAGCCGGAGCAGTCGGGGATTGTCAAAACTGGTGATGACACCCCTCACCCCATTGAACACATTGGAGATGTCCCTCTTAGCCATTTCGGCCAGAAGGGAATCATGAGAAATGTCTTGCACATGCTGACAATCACCAAAAATCTGGTGTCAGTCAGATAGATGGTCGACCAAGGCATGCAAGTTTGATTTACTCATCTTGGGTGCTTAATAGAAGAGGAAGGCAAGACGATCGCACAAGGGTGTCGAGAAGGGAGGATGTTCATCCTCGAGACCAACAACATAGGCACCACTATGTTTGCGAAAGGGAAAAAGGTCAAATCAGATATCGACCTATGGCACAAGCGGTTCGGCCACGTCAACTTCCCACGGCATCGAGAGATGCAGACGAAAAACATTGTTTTCAGCTTGCTGAAATTCAATGGCCGAAAGGGTCATGTCTGTGAAGCCTGCCAATTAGGGAAGCATCACCGACTTTCCATTCCCAAATGACAAAAATCGGAGCTAAAACAAGCTTAATTTAATCCATTCGGATGTATGAGAACTGGCACAAAACGTGAGTCTCGGTGGGAGCTGATACTTTATGACTTTCATCAATGATTTCACTCGGCATACCTGGGCATGCACGATAGAGAAGAAAAGCGAAGTCTTCTCCTGCTTCTTGAATGTGAAGAGCCTTGCCGAACAGGAGATAGGCCATAAAATCAAATGTCTTAGGACCAATGGCAAAGAGGAGCACTTTGGTGCCTATTCATCTTTCCCAAAAATCAAATAGGGTGAAGTCGTTGGAGTCCCAAACAAGGATGTCTTGAAGATCGAGGTGTAGCAGCAGGTGTGTTTCTGATTGACAGAATTTCGTATTACGGTTGATTTTTGCCTTTAGTGATGATTAGGGTTTGTGTTTCCCTTAAGTGGTTTAGGGTTTCAGATTACAAATTTCAGATTACAAGTTTTTGGTTACAAATTTCTAATTACAAATTTCTGATTACTGTCGCAATGTGTTGTAAATTTTGCACCAATTCTCATGACAAATTCTGATTAGGGTTTCTGATTTTTTAAGTGGCTGATTTTTGATACATGTTGAAAAGGACAGATTACAAATTGCAGATTACTGTCTCAAAGTGTTGTAATTTTGCACCAAATTTAGATTAAAAATTCTGTTTTTGCACTAATTCTAATTATTGATTTTCTATTTCAGGTGGCTCGTTCCTCCCTATCCTAGAGTGCTGAACTTGGCAAAATTTTGCAAGACAAAGGAGGACTTTCACAACATATATGGTATGTCACTCGAGGGTATTGACCCTGCTGTTCTAACTGATTGATTGATTAGTGATGTAGACTGGATGTCAATATATAAAGTGCCTAGAGTGAAAGGCAAGGTCAAGCTCAAGCATGTACGATCGAACCTGTACGACGACTGCATGAGACTGCACCAGAAAGTACATCAAGAGATCCCGGTCAACAACGAGTTGTCTGTTTCATTTGCCAAAGCTTTTGCATATGAGTATTGCAAAACAGCGAAGGAATCTCATGACCTTGAAATGTACAAGGTAGCTTGGGCAATTTATGGTGAGGCATCGGTAGAAAGATGTCGAAAGATGGGGAACTTGCAACAAAAAAGGGCAAGATTTTGGAGCATGGCAATTCATGATGCAACTACGGACACCCAACAAATCAACAAGTATACGCCACACCGACACACAATGAAAGCCAATGTCGAGGATATAGGTGAGAGCCTGATTAGCTATATGCTAAAAAATGTCCAGATCCTGTCGCACCTCAAGGTGTTCGGAAGCATTGCGAATGTACGCATCCCAAACGAACAACGACAGAAGCTCAACGCGAAGTCGGAGGAATGTATCCTCATAGGATACTCGTCCAAGAAGAAGGCATACAAGTGTTACAACCCTTCTACCCGAGTGGTTCGGGAAAATCGAGACGTAGTCTTCGACGAGTCCGCATCCTGGTATGCACCAGAGACAACTTCGAGTCTGACTCCGCTCGACCCGAAATTCGCCGAACAAGACGTAAAAGATGGAGATCGCTTCAAACACATGTTCGAAGAAAGTCAGATTAGGGCAAAGCCTAGTGGGCCACAAGAGCCCCCACACGACCCAAGCACGTCGCGGCCAAGTACGAACTTGGACAAAGGCAAAGGTAAGATGCCCGAATACGAAGTCGACCACCCCGACGACAATGATTCGGATGGATCGGCTCCATCACTAGACAATGAGTTCGGTGTACCCATCATGCGTACACCCGGAGTAAAGAAGGTGCTCACATCGGCGAGCAAAAAACTTCGACGCTCTTCTAGAGAGAAGAGTCACGTCACTCGGCTTGGCTACAACGAGTATATGGCCCATCATTACGCCTTCGTGATGAAGGTAGCAGCCGAACAAGAGCCCGAGAGCTCTACAGAAGTGGCTTGTAACCCACGATGGGTGAAAACAGTCGGCCAATTTCGCACGATAAGCCTTCATCACATGCTTGAGGGGGAGGAACCGAAACTGCCACAAAAACGTCGAAGCTGAAAGAATCAATACCGGCCATCCAAAGCCGAAGCCGATTTAAACAAATCGAAGATCCAAACATCGAAAGCCAAAGTGGACATCGGATGCCCCGTTCTTGAGCTTGAGGGGGCATGTTGAGAGATTAAGCTCAACTTAGTTTAGTTAGTTAGTCAACCATGTAACTTCGTAGTTACCTAGATAGAATCTAGTTAGAAGTGTTGACTATAATGCCTTAAATAGGACCTTGTATTTAAGTGGGATATTCTAGATCCTCCACTCCTAAGTACATTTAATATAGGACTTACACCTTTGTACCTATATTATCCTCACACATGTGCACCCTTGCACATGAGATCTATATATACCTCATTGTAGGTATTTTTAAATTTGATGATCATAATGCTAATTTAAAATAGTTACTCATCCCCCATCTTGTGTTGTTTATAAGTGTATCTCTCTCTCTCTCTCTTCCTCTCCCACACATACACGCAACATATCACATAATCTTCTCCTTATCAACTAATCACATAATTAGGTACTAATTAACCCTTGCTTAATTATTTACCTAAGTCTTAACACTATGAGATGGTGATAATTTTTTTATGTGATGTAAATGTTGCTCTTTTACTCATAAAGGAAATTCATTTGGAGAATTTGCCAATCAAAATTTATTTTTCCCCAAAAAACACTACTTCGCATTAGTTAGCAAACAGAATACAATGGAGTTCAACCCGAATACACAATGGGATCAAAATATACAACTCCAGAACTAGTAACAAAACAACAAAAACTCATGCGGCCCCTATCTCCAACAAAACTGAAATAAGCCCCATTTTACCCCATCTGTACTTATCCCAATGAAAATAAAATTCTCCAAATGGATTTCAAAATCAAAATTTAAGGTGAATTGAGATAAAAATCAAAACCGAGTCTTTAAAGATGAATAAGATTAACACCAATTCATTGTGAAGTTTTCATTTTTGCTCATAATGGAATTTCACGTGGACAACGTAGAGAATTCGCCAATTCGTTTCATGTGAAAGAGTTTCTTTAAGATAAATAAGATCACTATCAATTTTCAAAACCAAGTGGATTAAAAGATTAACTATATTAACATCAATGACCAGACATTTAAAAGCAACAATTCTTTAAAAATGTTGTACTCTTGCCCTTAAGGGTAATCCACTTGGACAACTTGGGCAAAATTGCAAACATGCATGAGATAGATTAGTTTACATGAATAAGATACAAAACAGTTTTCACTACCAAGTATGTTAAAAAGTCTAGTGTATTGATGTTCTTGACTGCATTTTAGATAACACCAATTCACTTTATGATTTGTAGCCACAATGTCATTCACATATATGATTTACTAAAGTTGTATGTGGTTAGCATATTCTTAAACCATAACGCTGAGAGCCTTGGATATCTATTGAACTCTTCATCAACATAAATTATTCCAAACTTTTGTGTTGATAAACCATAAACGGACTCAAATCCATCAATAAGAGACCATATGTATAATCCCAAAACGTTTGACCCATTTCTGTATTATGAAGAAGAGAAAAAGCCATTTATCGATAAATGTTAGGTCCATTTGTTAGATAAATGAGATAACATATGATAGAGGCATTACCTTATTCCGACAATCAAGGACTTCATGTATGATGAATAGTATCTTATACGATCCACATCATTAAGGCTTGCATTAAATCCAGCACCTAAAAACATAAAACAATCCACATGATTGATATTTAGATTAAACCAACCCAACAACTAAAAACATAAAACAAGGTGTTGCAGCATTTTTTTCAATTATAAGTCTTCATTGTTAAGAATTATTTTAATGGTTATGTACTCACAAAGCATTTCATTTATTTGCCACACTTGTGAAATTAAGGTCTTACTTTTAGACATGCTATGTCTCTTAAGTAATTCTGTCTATGCAAAGAGAACTAGACATCAACTTAATATGACACACATTTCCAAAGAGTATTTCAATGGTTGTGATTCTTATCACGAGAAATAGGAAGTTGCCAAATACAACTTGATGCTTTTATGTATCATGACCTACATGCATCCAAGCACTTAGAGTTCAACATCTAATTAATAAAAATTGGTGGCACACAATATATTTCGAATACAATGTAGACAACGAAAGGCCGATAATTACTATGCATAAGATTACATGTGAAGAGTTTTAGAAGTAGAAACTATTGACATTCCAAGAGAAAACCCAAACAAGAGCAATGATGACAACATGAATAGAGAGATAGATGACATTTCATGATTGTGCGTAGTAAGAGTTTATATTAGTCATATATCAAAGCATGATAATTAAGTTGTCGAATAAGTTTACACCAACGTATGGATAATTGACAAGTATATTCATTGTATCTCGTACCCCAACACCCCATCTCACATCGATGAAGAATATGTGAGCTAAGTCATATAGAAGCAATGGTTTGTACGACAAACAACATGACTTGATATAGCATGTGTAGGGGATTTCTATTTTATTCTTTTATAAATATTTTAATATGAATGGGAAGATGTGTGCACCTACATGCATGCATGTGAAGAGTGTATCCGATTTTTTACCTAATGATGTGATGTACGTGGGGAAGTTGTCATAATGCTCCCTCACATAGGCAAGGCTTTTCTCAATGCACCATGGAACAACATAGTCTCCAGTGTACTCACCAATTGGAATGTTATCTTTATAACCTGGATCAACGAAGGCCATGCATGGTGTGAGTATATTGGACATGAAAACATTATGAGAAACTTATGAACTTGGGTAATTGATGACTAATAATATATATGTAGATAAATATATGTATATCACCAGTTCGTGTAATGTTAATGTCCTGCCAATATCCAGTGTTGGGAAGATAGTGATCATCGTAGGTGCAATAGATGGCGGTGACAGAATTCAAGCCAAGAAAGTCGATAGAGCCTCTCAAACGGATGGACTCCTCTGTTGTAAAATTTGGTAGGCGTGATCCTAGCATTTCCCTCATTACTTGAGGGTACTCCCCTTTAAGTAGAGGTTGTATAAACCATCCAACTGTGAATTGCATGGCCCTCTCGGATGCCTCTAGGTCTGCCGTCGAATTGCTAAGTGGCTCATACCACTTGAACCATATGACCATTCCAATATCACCATGTTGACTTCCCTATACATATATATATATATATATATATATATCAAAGAGAGACAAGTATTATGAAGATTGCTTGGACTAATACAATGTTATTGTTCATATGGTTGTCCAAACGTTTGCCATATTATTAATATAATATGTTTGTCCACCAATATAATGTTGTCACTTCATATAGTTTCTAGTGAGCATTAGCTTGACTTGATGCTTTTAGCTAGAGGTAGTGGTGACTCACTAGGTATTTCTGTCGATATAGTTCAACTGCCGACGCATGTGCAAGGAGGACATGGTGTGCTGCAATGTAGGGTTCAGTAGCAGAGTCCCCGATAGTGCAGTTAGATGGGAGGACGTAAGTGGGAATGCTACACCTCCCAGGCGGGGCCGCCCTCCCAGCATACCCCCATGGCACGAAGTCATTCGCCTCGTCGAATGTCACCCAATGCTTCACTCGATCCCCAAATGCATCGAAGCATACGTTGGCATAGTACACGAAATCATCTCTAGCCCCAAATAAACACCCACAATTATATATGAGAATCATAAACAACCAAATCCATTTGGTGTTCTTTCTTGTCCTATATGCATGCATATGTATGCATATGTATGTATGTATGTATGTATGTATATATGTATGCATGCGCGGAGAGTTAAATTGATTAGTTAACATGGATGGAGTGCACGGAAAAAAGGTACGCACATGAATAAGGGACTCAATAATCCTCCATAGCTCTCTTCCAGACTCTGCGGCATATCTTGCTCGTACAATGTCACCATAGCTTCAATCCCTGACATACCATATATATATATATATATATATATGTGGTAGTAAGTTAAGTATATATTTATTAACATGAGGAGTATATTTATGCATTAGCCACAAATTATGTACCTGCATCGATGAGACTGTTGATTAGATCATTGTAAAAATCAATACCCGCTTGGTTAACATCACCCCTACTCCCATCTGATCAACGGATTATATATACGCAACAAGTCAATTCTTCTGTCAGAAATCTGCTTGGTCGTGAGCTAAAATCGGGATTAAGGAGAAATTGTGATACCGATTGTGAAGTTGCTTACATTGAACAAAGTATTGTGTACTACAAATTATGAATATATGCTAATTACCATCGGTTAATTACAAAAATGGTTGGATGGATGGAATTAGTTACTTGGGAGAATTCGAGTCCATGCGATGGAGAATCTATAGCTATCCAAACCGAGGTCCGCCATTAATTGAATATCCTCCTATAATTACATCACATTATATACCATGTATTATTAGATCCTTAATTCTGACATTGTATACTTCCCTTCAACGACAACAAATAAATAAATAAAATTACATGGTAGTGATGATATTGATCACCACCATCATTCGGAGTAGTGTTATCCTCTACTATTCCTGCACAGAGATGAAATTATGAGCTCAAGTTTACATGTAGAACTAATCGAAACAGTATGTATATATATATGCATTACCAAAACCTTAAACCCTAAACCCTAATCACCAATAATAGTAAAAAGCTTAATGAGGAGTTAGTGAGAGATGAATATATATATAAGAAGAAAATCAAGAGCACAAACCATCTTCTAGAGCAAAAGCATCCCAAGTGCTCACACTTTTACCATCAATGAAGGCAGCTCCTTCATGCTGTACAATATATTACACACAAATTTAGTTATGCGGGGTAAGCTTTACAAGATTAGAATCACAAGTAATGAAATCCATTAGAATACAAGCAATGTATACAAAATGTAGAATTATAAATTTGCTTGCACACATATATATATATATACCTTAAATGCCCATGTGAGGGCACCGAACTTAAAATTGTCGGGAAAGGCTCTCCGGTCGATGTAAGTATCGTTAGGGAAGCTATCATAATCCTCATCAATAATAATGCCATTACTGCTAGGTGGGGCTTTTAATCCCCATGATTCTATTGTTAAGCATGAGCAAAGGAAGAAGAAGAAGAAGAAGAAGGGCCATGGTAGTTGCTTAAGCAGAGCCATGTGTATTCAAGCTTGCTGAAGGACTACTAATAATGTTAGCCTTCCTTATTCTTAAACCCCCACTACCACCACCACCATAAATTTTGTCAGATTTCATCATAACTATCTCTCTTCCTGCGTTTCTTTTTGTGATAATTTGTCAGATTTCACCATAACTATCTCTCTTCCTGCGTTTCTTTTTGTGATAATTTGTCAGATTTCACCATAACTATCTCTGTTCCTGCGTTTCTTTTTGTGATAACTTGTCAGATTTCACCATAACTATCTCTCTTCCTTCGTTTCTTTTTGTGATAATTTGTCAGATTTCACCATAACTATCTCTCTTTCTGCGTTTCTTTTTTGTGATCCCACACGAGAAGCATGTGGAAAATACACCCTTTTGAGAAATTCAGCATATTGTGTATACCCCCCCCCCCCCCCATTTATCTTATCACTATTACTTGTTCTCAGGTAAATATTATTTTGTGATATCTTTTGTCCTATATATGTATAGGCCATTCACCTTATTATTCTTCGGTTGTATAAATCATAGTATGTACTACGTGTATTTGGATTCGAGAATGTTTCAAGTCATTCCAGAATAGTAAACACCCTAGAAGAATGGTAAATACCATACTTTTTTGTATTCATCATTTATTTATAAGGTAAATTTTTTTAAAATGTAAGAAATTTATGGTAAACATCATTTATTTATAAGGTAAATTTTTTTAAAAGGTAAGAAATTTATGGTAAAATGCGTAAAAGAAAAACATAAAGAATGTTTTGATAATATATCATTTTTTATAAGGCAATTGTTTATAAAGGTAAGAAGAAGAAGAAGGGCAATGGTAGTTGCTTAAGCATAGCCATATGTATTCAAGCTAAATGACTATGCTAATGTTGCCTTCCTTTTTCTTAAACCCCACTACCACCACCACCATACATAGCTACAAACATAATTGTCCGAACCATAACTATCTCTCTTTCTCCTATTCTTTTTGTGATCCCACACGAGAAGCATGCGGAAAATACACCCTTTGATAATTCAGCATATTATGTACGCCATTAATGTTATTACTATTGGTTCGTAGGTAAATAATATTTATGATATCTTTTGTGGAATAGGCCATTTATGTTATTATTCTTTAGTTGTATAAATCATAGTATGAACCATACATACCATACGTGCATTCACATTCGAGAATGTTTCATTCATTCGAGTATGGTAAACACCCTTAAAGCATGGTAGATACCATACTTTTGTATTCATCAATTATTATAAGGTAATTTATTTTAAAGGTAAGATATTTAAGGTAAACAACGTTAAAAGAAAAACCTAAGAATGTTTTGATAATATACGCATTCGTACATAATACCTTAAATGCCCATGTGTCTCGTACTTGTCCATGACAATGTGAGGGCAGCTAATTTGAAATTATCAGGAAAGGCTTTCCGGTCAATAATAATGCCATCAATGTTAGGTGGGGGTATTAATCCCCATGATTCTATTGTTAAGCATGGCCAAAGGAATATGAAGAAGGGCAATGGTAGTTGCTTAAGCAGAGCCATATATTCAAGCTAAAGGATTGCCAATGTTGCCTTCCTTATTCTAAAACCCCACTACCACCACCACCATGGATAGCTACAAACATAATTGTGGGAACTATAAGGATTTCTCTTTTTGCTTTTCTTTTTGTGATCCCACACCCTTTGAGAATTCAACATAGTACGTACGCCATTTATGTTATTACTATTACTTGTTCACATGTAAGTATTATATGTGATATAGTTTGTCCTATAGGCCATTTATCTTATTATTCTTCAGTTGTATAAATCATAGTAAGAACCATACATACCATATGTGCATTCACATTTGAGAATGGTAAACACCCTCGAAGTATGGTAAATGCCACTCTTTTCTATTCATCATTTATTATAAGGTAATTTTTTTTAAATGTAAGAAATTTAAGGTAAATTGCGTATAAAAAAACATAAGAATGTATAACATACACATTTGTACATAATGCCTTAAATGCCCATACAAGACGGAGTTGTTTTGTCAGGTAGGTCCAACATGATTGCTCCCCCTTATACCCGAGGCTCCTCCTCATGTGTTCGTGACATCTTGTCGATAGTAGAAGTTGTGCTCATGGGATTGCCCTAGGTTGTGTTGGCCATGCTTGAATCAACCTCTTCTGTGACGACCTTGTCCTCTTCCTCCATCTAAGTTCGAATAGATCATGTGTACCTCTTGCACATTGCTCCTCGAGTGGACATGGTTTTCTTCAACTAGTAACATTAACTACACAAGGGAGGATTCTATCTTGTGAGAATGTCTGACCTTATTGCGTGGAACTGAGGTGCCAAGCCTCCGATGCATATCTGCACTATTTCATCGTCATTAATGCTGACATTGATCGACCGGAGGGCATCGCACAACTCCTTGATGTTCAAGGTGTTGCTGACGGAGTTGAAGCTTGTGAGCAACCATATTGGCTGCGAAGATTTTCTTGAGGTTCCCACACGCCTCCTTCAACGTTTTTGCTTCTCGAATGTAGAGGAGCATGTGATCATGTATGCATTGTGCCAGGCAGTACAACACACGACTTGCAGCCTGCTCCTAGGTTGGGTAGTTGGCATGTGTCGGGTTGGGTTGCGTTTCATGTGCTCCTTTGGTGTAGCCCCAATAGCCTTGGCCGGCAAGGTATTGGTGCATCTTCTATTCCGAAGATGCAAATTTGTTTCTGTCGAGTTTCTCGGTAGGAAGAGCGCTTCACATTTGACTATTCATCTTGAATCTTCTTCTAATACGTTCGTGTTCACAAGTAGAAGGCTTGCGCATTCCACTTGTAGATTGTTCTTGAAAATATCCAAATATACCCACTCTACAAAAATTGAATGCACTAGTATCACATGTTCCACAACTTGATTAGAATTTGCAAAATTAAAAAAACATGATAGGTCTTCGAGTGGAGAACATTTGAACTTAAATTAAGTTTGGATGTGTTGATATGTTAATGCCTGTAAAGAATCGATGGTGATTCTTGTGTAGCGGAAGAGATGTGTGTTATGTGTATGTGTGAGAGGAAAGAGGAGAGGAGAGAAACACAAGATGGATAAGAGACAAAATGAAGTACTCAAGAAGAAGGAGATGTATATTAACAAGGAGAATATGATAAATGAAAATGTAGCATTTCAAGGAGTCACAACCGACTTGGTATGAAGTATGAGGAGGGTGCTTTATATATAGTCACCCTCTCTCTTCATTAACTTACAACAACCACTCTCTCTCTTGGGGAATGTGAAGACTCATAGTCATGGGGAATATGTAACTCATTAGTTATGTGTCATAGAATATGAATCTATGACACATAGTTAATGTGTAGAGAGTAGTGGTGTGACTCTTGACCTTTGAGTAATCATAGATTCTCAAAAGGTGTGTTCACACGTTGTGCTATGTTGAGCTTGATTCTCAACACGCCCCCTCAAGCTCAACTCGGGTTGGTTCCTTTCGATTGATGTCCGCTTTAGTTGGTATCCGGTTCGGACAATCTCCGGTGTTCGCTTCGGCTGGTACTCAGTTCGGACGGTATCCGGTTCTCGCTTGTACTCCCCCTCAAGCTTGGCAAGTCAGGGATCGTCAATCCAAGGTCTGACATGAATTGCCGAAGCTTGTCGGCTCCTAAGGCTTTGGTGAAGATATCAGCCGTTTGAAGGTTCGTGTTGATATGTTGAAGGTCGACATCTCCGGCCTGTACGTGCTCTTGAATGAAGTGATAGTGCACTTCGATATACTTTGTGCATGCGTGGAACACCGGGTTCCGAGCAAGATATATATTGCTCATGTTGTCGCACTAAAGGGGAATCAGATCCTTGATGGGAACGCCCAGATCCTTCAAAATCCTCCTAAGCCATACGACGTCACATGCAGCTACGGTTGCGCCCCTGTATTCCGCCTCCGTACTCGAAAGAGCGACGGTAGGCTGCTTCTTGCTACTCCACGAAATCGCTCCGCTACCGAGGGAGAAGACAAATCTGGAGGTCGATCGTCAATTGGCTTTGTAGCCAGCCCAGTCTGCGTCTGTGTACCCTTTGAGTCGTATTGGTGTGGCCGATGCATAGAGAATGTCGTAATCTGTTGTGCCGCTCAGATATCGTAATATTCGCTTAGCGCAATCCCAATGAATGTCGCGTGGTTTTTGCATGAATTGGCTGAGGAGTCTGACTAGATAGCTAAGGTCAGGTCGAGTGATCGTGAGATAGATGAGGATCCCGATCAGTTGACGATATTGGGTTGGCTCACACTCGTCTGTGCCGGAGGCATCATCTAGTTTGAGGTTTCGATCGAGAGGTGTAGCGACCAATTTGCACTCAGTCATCTGGAACTTGTATAACAAGTTGAGAATGTAGTGTCGTTGAGAGATCATAATGCAGGTGTTAACTCTTAGGGCCGGACAATGGCCTAACACAGGGTGTCTACGGAAGACACTTCACCAAAGGGGTGTTATGACAAGAGGATTAGGCTCAAGGATTAATCCGACTTAATTAGATTACTTAGCAAGATCGTCCTTAATAATCACACATGTAAGATATAACAATGAATGCAGAACGACAATTAACACAGAGAGATAAAACACTAAGCTTCATTAATTATCCTCTCCACATTACATTGTATCCGGGCCTTTAAATAGGTTTCCGGTTTGTAGTACAAAACGGTGCCATCCGCACCTGTTCGGGATCGGTCCGGATCCGGAACGGCATACCGATTCCGGTCCGTCTGTCCACACTAATAGCTCACTTACAACCATTCCTTAATAATTAAATAACTCCTTCGTTTCACACTCTGGACTCCTTTGCCGGCCGGTAACACATGGCACGCCCGTGGGACAGTACCTTGTACGTCGAATCCACCATCCGACCCTTGCTATTCTTTGTCAAAATATCCAGAATGCTTTGTTCGAGAGTCTCCAATGGTTCATCTGGAATTGGTTGTTGTTGTTGTGGTTGTTGTTGTTGCTCCGTTGATGGCTGCTGCGACTGGTCCGTTGGTGGCTGCTGCGGCTGCGCCTCCATTTGTTGCTCTAACATCGGCGTTACCGTCGTTGCTCCCTCCGTCGTAGTGGTCTCCGGTTGACTGGTTCCGGCCTGGCCCTCGTTCGGCGCCGGTTCCTCATCACTAAGGTTAACCGTTGCCGCTTCCCGTGCTTTTTCTTCCCGAACCCAGGACCGCTCGTGGCTCTCAAACTGGATTTGAGCGTCCAGCCTATCATCGTCTAGCTGAGCTACGAGTTGTCAGACCTGCACTAGCTGTTCATCCGCCAGGACTTGGAAGTCTTCAGCCAGCTCGTCCCGTATGGCGGTGAAGTCCTCGGAAGTCCACGTGTAACAATCATCTCCTTCCTTCCACTGGTTTTCCACGTCTGCCCGTAGCAATTGGAGTTCCGTCGTATTTTGTGCCCACTTTTTCCACCATCTTACAGAGCTTTCGTCAATCAAGCGTTTTGTCTGATTCAACCATGCCCGGAGGATGCACTGAATCCGGCCCGTTCCCATCTGCGATTTGATCTCCGCAGCTTGCCGTTCCTCCTTCAATTGCTTGATGATTTTGACATTATCTTCCGCCTGCTCCTTGTAATGCGTCAATTGCCCTTGATATGTGCTTTGTAATTTTTGCAATACCGTTGACGCTCTCTCCCTTTCTTCCTACTGCTGCCTTTGGAGCTCCATCCGAACCTTCTCCGCCTCTTCCAACCGTCTTGTATTTTCCGCTCGTTCGTCGGCGAGCGCCGTCGTGGCCCGATCAACTTCCTGTTGGAGCTTGGCCATCCGTTCCTTATGCTCCGTTTCCAGCCGTTTGTAGTCCCGATGCAGGGGCTCAAAATCATCTGTCTTTTGCTTGAGCCGTACGTTGATCTGTCGATGGGCCCGGTCCTCGCGGTCCTTCTGCTGGCGGAGCTCCTCCTTTAGCCGTTCAATTTCCGTTTCCGCCATCTTCCGCAGCTTGTCCTTTTCCTGCAGCACTTTGTCTTTTTCCTCCCTTAGTTGGTCGTACGCTTGATGGCCTTTCCAGAGGCTCTCCTCTGCCCGACGGAGGTTCTCAGCAGTCTTCTTTAATTCTGCTTCGGCCGCTGTCTTCAATTCCTGTTCACGGCTCCTTAGCGCTTCTTGTGCGGCAAGTTCATCTCTCAATTCCGCAAGCTCCTGGGCTTGCGCCGCATCTCTCTCTGGAACGTTTTCCGTTGCCGGGGTCTTATTAGTATGTACAGGTTGGTCTATTTCTTTATTCTGTACACTTACTGGAGTCACCGGTGCTTGGATCTGTGTTGCCATTAAGGCCATTTTGGCTATTTCTGTCGTGACCTGATCGAAGTCTTTTTCAAGGCACCGGATTCTAGACCGGGCCGTCTCTAGTTGTTCGGTTGTGACAAGCAACCGTTCGCTTTGCGCTCTTTCTTCCACCTCAATATACCCCACTGCTCCGACAATCTGTTCGCCTATCCACCGGAGCCACAGGCTACCGATGCATTGTTGTTGCGCTTGCACGGAGGTTTGACGGATGGGCTCGCTTGTGGGTGGGTGGTCCCGCCTGATTGCGCCGAGTTGCAATTCTGTTTCTGCCCATGGACCACCCTGCTGTCCTGGTTCCCCTTGCGCTTCTTCTTGGTTGGCCGAGGGAGGCTGCATTGACCTTTCCTGCTTTGGCGGAACGGGACTTGCCGGTGGTGCCGGTGGTGCAGGGGCTTCTAATTCCGGTGCCATGCGCACCGGTTCCGGTTCCTCCCTTGGCATGGGAGTCTCAGTATGGGGAGCCGGTGTTCCCTCTGTCTGAGGGTCCGAACGTTTCCCGGCTGCCTCAACGGTCCTTGCCGACGACCGTCGCTGGAGGTGCTCCGTAGGCTCCTCCTTTATTTCCTCTTCCTAAGTCCCGGCATTGAGTTTCGCCGCCAAGGGGTCTGCTTCTCTATTCACCAGTCGGTGGAGTGTAATCTTTACGGGCCG
Source organism: Azolla caroliniana (assembly GCF_043228905.1). NCBI lineage: Eukaryota > Viridiplantae > Streptophyta > Polypodiopsida > Salviniales > Salviniaceae > Azolla > Azolla caroliniana. Next base: position 8,992,695 of record NW_028230456.1, on the reverse strand, counting down.
TACTGGTGGTTCCTCCTGCTCATCCGTTGGCTGCTTCCGGCTGGCGCTCTCCTTTCCCGCCTATTCTGCGTCCGCCGCCTTCCCCTTAGTGGCCTTAGAGGCCAACAACTGTTGTCTTTTGGAAGCAGTCTTTGGGGTGCCGTCCGCCACTCTTCCACGCTTCTTGGGTTGGACGGGCTCGACGGGTGGCACAAGCAAGGTGAGCCACTGCGTTACTGCGTGCCATATCTTCCGTCCGTCTCGGCCTTCTTTGTTGTCTTTTCCTCTGACGATCTCGATCGCCGCACACAAACCGTCTGCGATCAATACCGGGCAATCCACCTTGATCCCTTCATAGGTGGCGATGATCATCCCTGCCCGGTTCTGCGGCATGACAGGGGGTCTAGGGTACACATGGTCGTATTCGTGGAGCACATGGGCAATCTTGCGGAACAGCATATCTCCGCCGCCCTGTGTCCGGTAGCCCTTGCTGGCTAGGGAGTACTCACCAAAATACTTGATGAGTTGCTCCGAGGTCGGATTGTCGATCGTGAATATGACTCCCTCCGGAAGGCCTGTTAATGCACGGATCGCCTCCTCCGTTATGACCTCTGTGTCGATTTCTTTGATCACCTTGTCGGCTTCTTTGTGTGGCGGTGCCTCCATAATCGTCAAGAAGCCCTCAAACTCGTGTTGCTTTAGCCATTTCTTGGCGGCTTCCGTTAGCGTTTGCGGGTCCATGTCTGTGTCGAGGTTGGATTGTGGTGGCGAGGTTGGATGGTGATGAGAGTGAGAGTGAGAGAGAGAGAGTTCAGAAAGCGGGGGTTCTCTGTGCGTAGGTTCTCGTCTGGTGATCTGCCAAAGCCTTGGTGCTTCTGTGCTCTTGGGTTCGCGAAATGAGAAGGTCTCCATGCACTGTGGTTTTTCTCTGTTCATTCTGGCGCCTTTTTCGAGCGTGTGCAGGTCGTGTCCTAAAATAGCATTATGTCCTGTGGTGGCACTTAAATGCCCACTACGTACCTTTTCGCTCCTCACTCTCTTGTCCGTTCATACCTCGCTTTTGCATGATTACTTCGCTTTTTTTCTTTTTTTTGATAAAATGTAGTGTGAGGTTACTTGTCCGTTGGTCCTATCGGACCCTTACCAGCCTCATTACGGTTTGCCATCGCCTCATTCTCCCCAGTTACCAGCTTGCCGTCTCCTCCGTCTTGGTGGTTGCCGTTTCCCTCACAGGTTGCCGTTTCCGCACCGGTTCCCAATCCGGTGTCGGTCCTTTGCTCAAATGGGTTCTTGGGCATCGGTCCTCTATATGGCTTCAATCTGAATCCATTGACCCATTTGCCTAGCACTTCGCCGGCAAGTGTCCCTAACTGGTAGGACCCATTATACTCACATGTCAGCCAATACGGGCCGGTCCATCTAAACCATAGTTTACCCGGAATCTTGCCCATCCGGGTCTGAAATACTAACACCGGCTTGCCGATTTCGAACATTTTTTCATTTCCTTTCGTGTGTCGGTCGACAAATGCTTTCCGTCGCTGTTGTTCCAATTCTAAGTGCAAGATGCTTGCTAGTTGTTGTTCCTCGAGTTCACACAACGCTGTTAACCGTATTGCCTCCGACTCCTTCTCGTTCAGTCGTTCCCGTAGCTGGATTCGTAAGCTTGGTACTTGGAATTCCACCAGCATGACCGCATCTAGTCCGAACGCTAACCGGAACGGTGTTGTTCGGATGCTCGTTTTGTATGCTGTCCGGTATGCCCAAAGCGCGCTATGTAGCTTGGTATCCCAATCCGTTCGGTTTTCGTTGACGATCTTTTGAAGGATATTCTGGAGCGTTTTGTTCGTCGACTCAGCTAACCTGTTTGCTTGCGGATAGTACGGTGTGCTCCATTTATGGACAACGACATAGAATGTCGTTAGGCTTTCAACTACTTGGCCGAGAAAGTGCCCCCCTTGGTCGCTTATTAATTCGATTGGGCATCCGTAACGGCACCAGATGTATTCGTATAGAAATTTTGCCGTTGACGCAGCGGTGTTGTCTCTTAAGGCTTTGGCCTCCACCCATTTCGTGCAGTAATCCGTCGCGACGATGATGTACCGATTACCTGTTCTCATTGCCGGTGGTTTGAACGGTCCAACAAAGTCCAGCCCCCACTTCTGGAATGGTTCGAGTGGTAGTACAAGCTGGTGTGGCATCCGAGCTTGCTCTGTTGGCTGGCCCATTCGCTGGCATAGGTCACATTCTTTTGCGTACTGTACAACATCTCTTAATGTAGTTGGCCACCATAGGCCACTTTGCCATATTTTCCTGGCCGTCGCATCTTCGGCAACTCCGCAATGGGCTTCCCTCAGTATGAGGTCCTTTTCATCATTGCGCACAACCCGTCTCCATATGTCGTCCGCGCCCTTGTGGTAAAGTGTCTCGCAGTAAGCAGAAATGTCGGCTTTGCACCACCAGGCGTTTCCTTTCGTCCTGGTTCATCTCCTCCGGAGGCAGTCCTGTGCTCAGAAACTGGTGCATATTTGTGAGCCACTTGTCTTCCTATGCCACCGCTTCATCTGCTGCCGTTTCCGTAGTGACTCAAAACAGCTCCGCATCCGGAAACTCGTCTGCTACTCCGTCGCTCGTCTCTCCGGACTCTAATCGGCTTAAATAATCTGCTACGGCATGTTGTATACCGGGTCGGTGGAATATTTCGAACTCGAATTCCTGTAACAGTAAGGTCCACCAGGCCAACTTACTAGTGAGTGACGCCTTGGACACCAGGTAGAGGAGTGCCGAATGATCTACATGGAAGGAAAACTTCCTTCCCAATAAATAATGCCGAAACTTTGTCACATTGTAGATCATCCCTAGGGCTTCCCGTTCCGTGGTAGAGTAGTTCCGTTCCGCTTGGGATAGCTTTCGGCTGGCATAGTACACTGGCCGGTACCACTTTGGCTCCGTAAGTTGCATCAGTGCGCTTTCGATTGCGATGTCAGAGGCGTCCACGAACACATGAAATTCTTTACTCCAATCCGGAGGCTGCACTACCGGTGCTTGCGACAATAGTACCTTGAGGGCCCTATACGCCCTATCCTCGGTGTCGGTCCACTGGAATGGTGTTCGATGTACCGTGGCATACAACGGTGTAGCCAGGTCGGCCAAGTATCGGAGCATCCGGCTGTGCCACCGGATCTGGCCTAAGAACTGGCTCAATGCCTTTGCCGTTGCCGGCGCCGGTGCTTCTAATATGGCTTTCACTTTGTCCGGGTCGACTGCAATGCCTTCCTTGCTCACAATATGTCCTAGTAGGGTTCCACTGGACACACCAAATACACACTTCGCCGGATTCAAGCTTAGCCGGTACGCTCTACTCTTTTCTAGACAAAGACGGAGGTGTTGCAAATGATCCTCTTCCCGGCTATAGACGGCGAAATCGTCAAGGAAAACCTGCATAAAAGCCGGGATATATTCACCAAAGATTTCCATGATGATTCGTTGGAATGTTGCCGGTGTTGTTTTGAGTCCGAACATCATCACCATGGCCACAAACACCCCCCATTTGGTGACGAAAGCCGTTTTCTCTTGGTCGTCGGGGTGCATCCGGATCTGATTATACCCGCTGAATCCATCTAGAAAGCTATAGACCTCATGGCCGGCGACGGCATCCAACACTCCATCTGTGAACAGAAGTGGAAACGCATCTGTTATCGTAGCCGCATTAAGTTTCCGGTAGTCCACACAAACTCAAAATTTTCCGTTCTTCTTCGGTACGACTACGATCGGGCTCAGCCATGTCGCTTTCTTTACCGGACGGATAAAGCCAACTCTTAGCAGTTTGTCGATTTCCTCCTTGACTTTGGCGGCATAATTGGGATTCATCCGGTACCGTCTTTGTGCCACTGGTTTTGCGTCCTTGCTCAAGTGAATCTGATGCTGGTATAACTGAGGGTCGAGCCCTCGGATGTCTTCGTATGACCAGGCAAACACGTCGCGAAATTCCATGAGAAGTGTGATCATCGTCGTTTTGTCTTCAGACTTCATCTCTTTGGCGATGTGCACCGGTTTTGCTTCGTTCGTGGTCCCTAGGTTCACCTCTTCAAGTTGCGACGCTTTTATGCGCTGTGAAATGGCCATTTCCCGTTCCAACGCTTCTTGCGCTTGCCGTAACTCTCGGATTGCATCCTTATCCGGTTTTGCTTCAGTCTCTTCCAGCTGCGGTAAGTATGGTGCTACTGCTTTGACAATGTCAATTTCGAAGAGGGGTACGATCTTCGGGTTTTCCTGCAAGTACTGAGCTTCTTCTTCGTCAGCTAACCCTTCTAGCATGTTGACGCACTCTGCGTGTACATTCCTTGCCAATGCTCGTCCTTGGCTGTGTTGGTACACGTACCTTGGCTTTTCCTCGCCGGAAGGTAATTATATTTTTCCTCCAATTCTGTTTGATATGTGTCGTTTTCAACCACGGCCGCCCCAACAATAGTGGGTACGCGCCTTGTGCCTGTAATTGTAGCACTATTGCCGAGATGTGAAATATATGACCGTCAACGGTGACTTCTAAGTTTCGTATTAATCATGTCGGCTGCACTGAGCTTGTATCGGCCATCCGTAACCAGAACGGACGCGGCTCCCACTCGTGAATTCCCAGGGCATCACACGTCCGGAGGCTTATTACATTCACACCGGAGCCTTCGTGTATTACTGTGCCGGGGAGGTCTTTCCCTTATACAATGGCAGTAATTACCGGACAGTTGGTGTCCACCACCGTTGGTCCCTCCTCCGGATTCGAGAAGAGTACCGGTGCCGGTGATGATTCTCCTTCCGTCATGGCTGTCTTCAGTCCTTTCGTGAATCTCGGCACGAGCTGTAGGAGTCTTCCTAGTGGCAGCGTAATCTGGCATTCTTGCAACGCTTGCCATGTCTCATTCTCAGAGTGACTGCCGCCGGCAAGCCCTACGGTGTTCTCCTTTTGCCGCTCTAAGTCTATTACGTTTTGCTCGTTTGCTTTCTTCACCCATTCCATCGCTTGCTTCCGGATGGTCTCCTGCGTCTCCCATTCCTTGGCCATGCCCTTTGACCTTGTGGTCACCTGCTGCAGATCTGCCACTTCAGGGACTACCATATTTACTGCCAGTCGTTTGTCATAGCTCTTCGTCGGGCATTGATTACTATAATGGCCTTCCTGTCGGCAGTAGTAGCAGTAGGCTTATTGGGTATTGCTGGATTCGGCATTGTTTGTTGTACCCAGGGCAGGTCCTGTGGTAAGCGCGGGGTTTTGGGCCGGTTGGCTGCTTGAAGCTCCTTGTTCCGGATCCCGTGGGTGGCCGCCTTTTTTGAAATGCCGTTTTTTGTTATAGTTCTTCTTATTGTGGTACTCTTGACGAGGTTGGTCGTTATATCTGCCGTATTCCTCCCGCTGCTGACGATACCCGGGGGAGTGCTCCCGGTCGTAATGTTCGTATCGTCTATTGTAATCCCGGTACCGATCATATCTATCGTACCGGTCGTAGTTATCCCGCCGATCGCCGTACTAGACATCATTCTCCCGTTGATCGCCATACCGGACATCTTGTGCCGGTCGGTCGCGGTCCATTCACCGCCAGCGTTCCTCTTCTTCACCCCAGCTGTTGCGTGGCTCTATTTGTCGGACGGGCAGTGCTTGCCGGTTCAATAGATTATACTCGCACCTATCCGTCGTATGGCCCTTGGATTGACAGATTACACATTGCGTCCTCATAGTGCATTCTAGTGCCGAGTGTCCGGAATTCAAGCAGGTTGTGCACTGTATTGCTTGCCGAAATCGGAGGTCTTCATCGGACGGTAACGCCTGTTGGAGTGCTCCCAGTGTGAGCCAGGAGCTTGTCTTTTCCAACTCTCTCACCCGGTCAATGACCTGGTCGATGGTATTTGCGCGGAAGTCAATTACCGTGCAAACCGTGCGTAGGGGTTCTTGGAGCGCATTTAGGAATATAGTCCGTAATTCCTCCTCCGGGGGTGCGCGGGCAAGCTGACTATGCATCCGTTGAAACCGGATGAAAAACTAGGGAATGCTCTCCCCTGCCTCCTGTCGGATGGTATAAAACAAGCCCACCATTACTGTCTAGTCCACCTCGTTGTGGAAAAAATGCAAGAATTTAGCTTTAAAATCTGCAAAGGTGGTGATGGTAGACGGGTCCTGCGTCTATTGCCATCTTGCTGTCGGTCCCTCCAATGTCATGCCAAATTCCACTATCTTAGAGCGTTCCTCTTCCTCCGGGGTCAATCGTTGGGACACATGGTTTGCTTCCCATGTCTGTTCAAAGGCGTGAACATGAGCTTCCGTGTCCGGATAATCTCTATACTTGGAGTACTGGAACGACATGTCGTCGTCCGGTATCGGTGCGCGGGCTGGTGGTGTTGGTGGTCGTTCTTGGTTTTTCTCCGGCGTCGGTGGTCGTTCCTGATTTGTCTCCGGCGTCGGTGGTCTTTCCTCTTCTTTTGGTGACGGAGGCCTCTCCTCCTCGACTTCCGGTGTCGGTAAGGTGTCTGATCTTTCGTCCTACGGTAGTTCGTGTGCACGTTGTATCCCCCTTCGGAATCCGATTCATACGCTGAAAAGGCTTATGCTTCGCCTTCTCCGCTTGCCAATGCCTGGAGAAGGGATTCGGTTTCCCGGAGGCTGCTTAGGCTGCTGCCGTCGTCCGGGTGCGATGTTTGCTGTAACCAGAAGGACTCCTCCGCGACTCTCCGGATTACGTTGGAAAACGAGCGATCCACTCTAATTTCTTGCGCCGCTTGTTGGAAAGCCTCACGTCTCCTTTGCCTTTTGGCAAGGCGTCGAGTTCGATCTGTAACCAGGTCGTGCATTGATCTAGTCATCCATTCATGTCGTCGTTCGCTGCAAAAACAGGAATCGTGGTCGCCAAAAACTGTGTTAACTCTTAGGGCCGGACAATGGCCTAACACAGGGTGTCTACGGAAGACACTTCACCAAAGGGTGTTACGACAAGAGGATTAGGCTCAATGATTAATCCGACTTAATTAGGTTACTTAGCAAGATCGTCCTTAATAATCACACGCGTAAGATATAACAATGAATGCAGAACGACCATTAACACAGAGAGATAAAACACTAAGCTTCATTAATTATCCGCTCCACATTACATTGTATCCGGGCCTTTAAATAGGTTTCCGGTTTGTAGTACAAAACGGTGCCATCCGCACTTGTTCGGGATCGGTCCGGATCCGGAATGGCATACTGATTCCGGTCCGTCCGTCCACACTAATAGCTCACTTACAACCATTCCTTAATAATTAAATAACTCCTTTGTTTCACACTCTGGACTCCTTTGCCGGCCGGTAACAGCAGGCCGGAATCCGAATTACTTCGATGCTAAGGAAGTAATGGATCTCCTTCATGTCCGTCATCTCAAATTTTCCGAAGAGGAGGGACTTGACCTTGTTGATGTCGACAAGAATTTCACCTCCAATGACCAGATGATCCACGTATAGGATGGTGACAATTAAGCTTCTAGAGTCATGTCGTACGCAGAGGGAGTTGTCAAATTTCGACATTTGAAAGCCGATTTCAAGAAGATATTGCGTAATCTTCGAATGCCAAGCACGCAGTGCTTGCTTGAGGCTGTAGAGAGGCTTCTTGAGTTGGCATACGGCTTTTGGATGAATGCTCAATTCGAAGCCGGGTGGTTGTACCATGTACAACTCCTCGTCTAATTCGCCTTGAAGAAAGGTGTTCTTGACGTCCATTTGATGGAGGTGCCACCCTTTTGCTGCTACATGTGCGATCACGGTCCACACCATCGTCATCTTTGCTACTAGGGCAAAGGTCTCTTCGTAGTCGATGCCATGTGTTTGTGCGTATCCTTTCGGTACGAGTCGAGCTTTGTAGCGGTTGATGGAGTTGTTAGCATTATACTTCACCTTGTAGATCCATCTACATCCGATTGCCTTCCTATGCGGTGAGTGGGGAACGAAATCCCATGTCTCGTTCTTGTGTAATGCACGCATCTCCTCGTTCATTGCTTCGATCCATCGTGGCTTCGGAAAAGGTTTCTGGCTCCCGTACTGTTGCCACCTTCATCATAAAAGCGTAATGGTACGCCATATAATCGTTGTAGTTGAATTGGCTTACGGGGTTCTTTTCACGGGTGGATCGACGGAGCTTCTTGTTTGCGGATACTACGGCGTTCTCCGCTCCATTTGTCCGGATCTCAAGGCCTTCAAACTCGCTATCGACGGAGTGAGTTGATTCATTGCCATCGAAGTGATCGTCTTCATACTTTGGCATATTTGCCTTCCCTTTGTCCATCTTCGGACTCGGCCGAGATGTGCTTTGATCGCTCGGGGGCTCTTGTCCATTTCTTTAGACCAAACGAATGATTGTCCCTTCCTGGTAAGTTGTGTGAGAGGTAGAACAAGCTTTGAGTAATCCTATATGAACTTGCGGTGAAAATTGACAAAGCCTACAAAACATTGCACATCTCGCAACGAACGCGGAGTCTGCCACTCTACCACCATTTTGACCTTAGCTGGATCCATGGAGATACCTTCTGAGGAAATGAAATAGCCCAAAAATTCTACGTAGTTGCACCTGAAACTACATTTTTCCAGCTTTGCATAAAGACCATGTTCTCGAAGTCATTTTAGTACTAACAGTACATGAGAATCATGCTCCTCTTGGGTCTTCGAATAAACTAGCACATCATCCAAATAGATGATTAAAAAATCATCCAAGAGATCTCAAAATATATCATTTAACATGTGTTGGAAGACTGATGGCGCATCAGTGAAGCCGAATGGCTTGACCGTATACTCGAAGTGCCCATATCTGGTGCGAAACGTAGTCTTCCATTCATATCTTGGTTGGATCCATACGAGGTTATATGCTCCTTGTAAGTTGATCTTTGTGAAGAACCTTGCACCATTGATCCGTTCTAAAAGACTTGAGATAAGGGGAAGTGCATACCTATTCCTGATGGTTACTTTATTCAATCCGCGGTAATCTACAACAAGATGAAGTGATCCATCCTTTTTCTTGACGAAGAAAATGGGTGCGTCGGCTAGAGATTTCGAATGTCGAATGAAACCATTTGCCAAATTCTCCTCTATATAGGCTCCAAGGACTTCTAGCTCGGTTAGTGACAAATTGTAGATCGTTCCCCATGGTGTCTCTTTTCCTAGTTGTAAATCGATGGGGCAATCATACGATCGATGGTGAGGAAGCGTTGTCGTGTGAATCTTCACACACTGTGTAAAAAAATAATGAAATAATTATTGTAGATTAGATTAGTAGCTTATTATAGAAAGATGGATGTACTCAAGAACTTCAAAACGCATTTTACTACATACAAAATGGACAACTACATATCAAGTTATGAGAACATGAAGTTTGAGAAGAAAGAGAAAATAGAACTATGATTTATCCCACATAGATAGGAAACTTAAGGCCCTAGCTATATAAGCACATTGAGATCCCTCATTTTTCATTTGTGCCAAGAGCACTTTAGCCACTTTGTCTAGATGGATGAATGTGGCCAACTTACCAAAAAACCAAACCGGAACCGGTCGGAAACTAAACCGGAACCGGTTGGTAATCAAATCAGAACTGGTGAAACCAACAATCGGATGGAGTTGGAAATTGGGTGAATCCGGCAACCGATGACTTTACGGAATCGGTGATCAGGTGGAACCGGCGATCGAACAAGGTTGGACGCGGATTGGATGGGCGGTGATCGAGACAGACGGATTGGATGGGCGACGATCGAGATGGACGGATGATAGGATCATGTGACAAATTAAAGTAAAAGAGACTAAAGTAAAGGCCATGTGGACGCATGCAACTAAAGTTGGAAGGCATGCATAAAGTAAAGATCATATGGAAGGCATGAAAAGAAAAAGTGGAGAGATCATGCAACTAAAGTAAAAACGCCATGTGGAACGCATGCAAAGGGATGGGGAGATGCAAACTGAAGTTCCTTCATGCAAGTGTATGGGTGAGAGACAAAAAGGAAGAATTCAAATTTTCTTAGGGGATCTATCACTCATAATTCCAAATTTTCCATACGGAAGTTATTCAACTCATAAACTATAATCTCTTATCAAAGCCAAAAAACCCTAATTTTCTTTTGAATCCATATCTCAAATTCTTCTAATCTATTACTCTAGCAATCTTCATTAGCTAAACTTTTTCTAATCCCAATCTTGGGATTAATTGTAATCTTTCTTTCTATTTATTAATGAAATTTGTCAATCTTTTTTATTTCGGTTAATTCTTAGTACATAAACACACGAATTTGATATTCTCTGGTCGGAGGCCCCGGGGTCCTGCCTCAAGTTCACGTATCCTCGTCGTATTAAAAGATATTGCTAAAATACGACAAGGATACGTGAACTTGAGGCAGGACCCCGGGGCCTCCGACCAGAGAATATCAAATTCGTGTGTTTATGTACTAAGAATTAACCGAAATAAGAAAGATTGACAAATTTCATTAACAAAGGAAAAGAAAGATTACAATCAATCCCAAGATTGGGATTACAAAAGTTTTAGCTTATGGAGATTACTAGAATAATAGATTAGAAGAATTTGAGATATGGATTCAAAAGAAAATTAGGGTTTTTTGGCTTTGATAAGAGATTATGGTTTATGAGTTGAATAACTTCCATATGGAAATTTTGGAATTATGAGTGATAGGTCCCCTAAGAAAATTCGGATTCTTCCTTTTTGTCTCTCACCCATACACTTGCATGAAGGAACTTCAGTTTACATCTCCTATCCCTTTGCATGCATTCCACATGGCGTTTTTACTTTAGTTGCATAATCTCTCCACTTTTTCTTTTCATGCCTTCCATATGATCTTTACTTTATGCATGCCCTCCAACTTTAGTTGCATGCATCCACGTGGCCTTTACTTTAGTCTCTTTTACTTTACTTTAATTTGCCACATGATCATATCATCCGTCTGTCTCGATCGTCGCCCATCCAATCCGTCCGTCTCGATCATCGCCCATCCGGTCCATCTAGTCCGCATCCAACCTCGTCCAGTCGTCGGTTCCGTCCGGTCACCGATTTCCGATTGCCGGATCTACCTGGTTTCTGACTCCATCCGATTGCCAGTTTCGCAAGTTTCGATTTGATTACCGGCCGGTTCTGGTTTGCTTTTTTGGTAACTTGGGCACATTCATCCATCTAGACAAAGTGGCCAAAGTGCTCTTGGCACAAATGAAAAGTGAGGGATCTCAATGTGCTTATATAGCTAGGGCCTTAAGTTTCCTATCTATGTGGGATAAATCATAGTTCTATTTTCTCTATCTTCTCAAACTTCATGTTCTCATAACTTGATATGTAGTTGTCCATTTTGTATGTAGTAAAATGCGTTTTGAAGTTCTTGAGTACATCCATCTTTCTATAACAAGCTAATAATCTGATCTAAAATAATTATTTCATTATTTTTTTACATAGTGTGTGAAGATTCACACGACATTCGCTCCCACCAAACCTGCACATCCACCGATATGTGCCAATTTCAGTGAGGCTCCACTTTTGTTTACTATACTTTTCCATCGATGTACTCGAATTGCCATTGGCATCAAATCCACCATATTCTTCATCCACTCTTTGCATTTCCATGACCAATTGTCATGGCTCTCTTTGCTCCTCTAGAGCATAATGCTTCACTCCTTATGCATGTGCCACCTTCATCTCGGCCATCTCCTTGGTCATCTAATTTTCTTTTATCATTCTTTCTTGTTCCATGCATGCCTTTCAAAGGCCTTATCGAAATAGTATTCTTGAGTACTCTTAACGATTTGTTCTTTAGCGGCATGCTCTCCTCTAGGTCCTTAAGTGACCACATCGCATGCTTCCCACTTTGTCCACTTTTGTGGTATACTCTCGTCTTGGAGTTGACTATGACTTCTACACTAGTATTATCCTTGTTAGATTTTGTGATCACATCTTTCATATCCGCTTGGCCCACTTGGTCCATATCTTTGCTTTTTGAGGTTTGCTTGGTCTCTTTGTCACACACATTAGCTTTTGTCTTCGTGCTTTGCTTGACCTCTTTGTCGCACGCATGGACTTTCGTCATTTTGCTTTGCTTTACATCCTTGTTACGCACATTGGCTTTAACCCTTGCTTCCTCGCCGCCACCGTCCTTTGCTTGGGTCTTACATCAATTACTGCTCAAGTCTCTCAAACGAGTGTGGAGGAATTTTGTTGTTTGGCATTGCCTTTGTCGTGCTACCTTTAGCCACTTCCACCTTGTGGTTGTTTGCTTGGCTTTGATCTTTGTCTTTTTTCCACCACCTTCTGTCTCTTGGGTCTTACATCAGTTAATGCCCAAGTCTCAAGAACTTTTGTGGGGAAAGTCTCTTCATGATCGTTGTCTACCCGCTTCGCCTTGACGTCTCTTTCTTCTTCGCATGTGTTAGCTTCGGCCTCCACTTCCTCGCCGCCACCTTCTGTCTCTTGGGTCTCACATTTGTTTTCTAACGCATCTGCCCAAGTCTCTAGAACAAGTGTGGAGAAAGTCTCGAAACGGCCATCCGCCATTGACTCGTCCATAGCCACCTCTGACTCGATGTCATTTTTTGTGGCTATCTCCTCAATCATGTCGGCCTCACACTTTTTATCTCCCTTGATCATGCAAGCTTTGCTCATGCTTGCACCTTCATCACTTGATGTTTCAGACACGATGCGTGTTCCGAAACATTTGTCCTCACTTGAAGTGGCATTCGCCACCCTCGATTCATTGGTTTCATTCTTCATCATAGTTTCTTTGCAAGACGAGAAGGTGTCTTATTCCACACCTTCTTCCGTGGTGTTGTCGTACCGAACTTGGGCCTTCGTATTGGCCGTATCATTACTCCACCTTTGTTGGGAGGTCTCTTCTTCCTTGATAACCATTTTAATCGGTTTTGGTTCCATTATAAGATTCTCTTTGGCCTCAACTTGCACCTTTAAATTCTCATATGCCTCGTTTATGAAGGCCTCTATGTCGAGTACCATCGAACCTTCCCTTTTCAAGCTCTCTTCTTTAGGTGGTAGTTTGTAGTTGCTTCCCATCCTCCTTTCACCATCTATCATGGGTTGTGTTGTTGCCGATGAGAATCTTGTCTTCCTCTTATCGTTCAGTTGACATACTCTTTCCACTTTCATCCAATCCTCGGTGAGGCCATTTGCACCATCATCATCCTCAAGTCGGATTCCAATGGCCTTCCTTTCCTTCTGATCGATTGACTTCACAAACATTAGGAATTTTTCCACCCCCACCAATCTTTGATCCCGCTCCGAGAGTTGTGCAAAGCGACACTCGAACTCAACGAAAGCATGCATGGCACTTTGGTGGGTCTTTAATGATGATACCCATTAGTCGAACTCGTATAGGCTGCATCTCTTCGGCTCTTTGTATTTATATATCTCCATGAAATATCCTCCTGCCGCCTCATTTCACGTCGGGTTCACCAAAGATGTCGCGAAAATATGACGAGGATACGTGAACTTGAGAGATTGGGATTAATTGTAATCTTTCTTTCTATTTGTTAATGAAATTTGTCAATCTTTCTTATTTCGGTTAATTCTTAGTACATAAACACACGAATTTGATATTCTCTGGTCGGAGGCCCCGGGGTCCTGCCTCAAGTTCACGTATCCTCGTCGTATTTTCGCGACAGCGTACTGGCTCGTACTTTATCAAACACATCGGCATAATGACGATACTTCTCTGGAAGTTGAATGGTGGACTCCTCTTTATTGATGTTGGAGGGGTTTACTGATATTGTGAAGGGAAACATTTCTTCCTTGCATCCATCCTCACGCAACTGATGTAGCGAAATGGTTGCAATCTTATGAGTAGATCCTTGGGTTTGTCGACACCGTATTTCTCTTGTTCTCAAATCTATCGTTGGGTTATGTAATTCGAACCATGGTAATCCCAAAATCTATGGGATGTTCTGGGATACGAATTATATTAAATGATACTACACATTCTAAGTTATCTAGGACAATATTAACGGGTTTTGACTCTTCTATAATATTTCCAAAAGCAATAGGACGACCATCAATGACTACTACAGAGGCTGGACATGTGACTTTGTTTAGGGATATTTGATGAGCTTGGACAAAATTCCTATCCATGAAGCAAGAGTTGGCTCCAAAATCTAAGAGTGCTAAGACATGTACTGGAGGAGTACTTTTAGTACTAACCATTACTTGAGCTAAGAACACATTGCTAACTTGCTTAGAGGAAATGGAACCACTAATGGGTTGCACAGATCTAGGGCTATCCAACCAAACGACTCCTATTTTGGCTGGACTTAATTGTTTAACTCTTCTTGTGGTTGACTAAGGATTTCAAATTTGTTTGAAAGTCTTGGGCTATTAGGACTATCAGACACACCTAGAGAAATAGACTCAGTTTAGTACTATTAGTACTACTGGTTATTTGATTTACCTGCCTTTTCAGCCAATGGGGGCAATTCATTGCAATATGCCCTGGTCCACCACAATAAAGGCATAATCGATTTTGCTCCGCGTCGCTGCTTTTCTTCTTCTGATAGTGGTCCGTGACGACATGTGGTGTCGATTTCCATTGGAGTCAGAGTATTTGTTGGAGACGTATTGAATTACTCCCTTGGGAAAGGCTTTGCTACGATTAAAGCGTAGGTCAGCTCCGATCTTGTCATTGGCATTTGGAACTGACGTTCCGAACGTCGTTCGGAGAGGCGATTATCGCATCGCACCGCACCACTAATTGCTTTTGTCAATGACTTTGGCTCCTCAGGGAAAGTTAAGAGTAAATCTTTAACATCATTACGTAGGCCAAAACGAAATTGCTCCATTAGTGCCTGGTCATCCTAGGGAATATCCTAGGCCAAAACGAAATTGCACTACGATGGAATGCGAAGCATGCGCTACGGCGTAATACGACGCATGCGCAACAACGAGAAATGAAACATGCATTAAAGCCACACAAGGACCTAACAACGAGCGCATATTCGAAGGTTGACATCGACGCGTTAGAACCTACGGAAGACAAGCGCGGAGCAGAGAGAGACAACACGCCGAGATGCTCAAGAGGACCACAAGGGACCATGACAACCACTCATGGCAATGCAAAGAATGAACGAAGACTATGGTGGATCGGATGGCGACAATGGTTCGGGTGGAAAGAATGGATGTGCTCAAAATGGAGAAACAAAGCTGACATAGCGAGAGAAACGGAGGGTAGAACAAGTAACGAAGAATTACGAGGGCCGGTAACCAGAGACCGGATAGAGCCGGCAACCGAACTGAACCGGAAACTGATCGGAGCCGGCAACCAAAAATGACCGGCGACAAAACCAACCATGCGGAGAACAAACAGACGAGACTAACAATCACCGACAACTTCGGCATATACCGGAGGATGTGCGGGTTCGGAGGGGGCGAGTGTCACAGTGTATTTTGTACACTACGTGAAAAACTTATAAAGTACCGGTTTAATAAATATGAATAAATAGTAGAAAATATTAAAATATATATAACATGCATAGGGCAAGATTCAAACCTTGCACCTCCATGTTAATAATGTAATGTCTTACCATTACACTAGCATTTCATTCGTGTTAAAAAGTTGATGTCCCACATAAAAAAAGGTAAGTTCACGTAGGATAAACTTTAGTTAAAAGAAAAACGCATGCTAAAAGAAAAAGCTACGCATGCACATCTAGCGTGCATGAACGCTATAGTTGATAAAAAAACGCACAAGTTAGAAAAAGCATAATCACTTTAGATAAAGCATATAGTCTATCTATAGGAAAAGCACGGAGTCTATAATTAGAGAAAATGCATGGGTTAGAAAAGACTCTCTCATCTCTATATAAGGATGAGGAGCACAATGTAATGGGTGTGTGAAAAATATTTGGGAAATTGGATATATTTCCTAAAACACCAATTAATATAATCGTGGGATTCACGAAGTTTTATATAATCTATCTCTTTCAATCTAAATTCATATTCTTACATAAATATTGATTAATGTAATACTTGTGGGATTCACAAGGTTTGATCTCTTTTCTATTTCTACTCTAAACTATTCTAAACTATTTCAATTTATTACTATGATTAAGACAAACTAAAACAACTCTACTTGTGGGATTCACAAGCTTCTAATAATATATACATAATTAAAATCGCCTCAAATTCTTCCTCTTCCTAGTTCATAACCCCAGTGGTTCCCACCGACTCACACAAACGATCTGGCGCCAAAAGGCACGACAGCGTGGAACACAGAGTTCCGAGCCAGATAGATACTGCTGATGTTGTCACAATAAAGGGAAGTCGGATCCTTGATGGGTACGCCCAGATCCTTCAAAATCCTCTTGAGCCATACGGCTTCACACGCAGCTACGGCTGCGCCCCTGTATTCCGCCTCCATACTCGAAAGAGCGATGGTAGGTTGCTTCTTTCTACTCCAGGATATTGCTCCGCTGCCGAGGGAGAAAACAAATCCGGAGGTTGATCATCTATCGGCTTTGTAGCCGGCCCAATCGGTGTCCGTGTACCCCTCGAGTCGTATTGGCATCGCGGTCTTGTAGAGGATGCCACAATCCATTGTGCCACTCACATATCGTAGAACTCGCTTAGCGCAATCCAAGCGAGTATCACGCGGTGTTTGCATGAATTCCCTAAGGAGACCGACCGGATAACTGAGATTGGGTCATGTGATCGTGAGGTAGATGAGACTCCCGATGAGGTGCCAATACTGAGTCGGCTCACACGCTTTGGTGCCGGAGTGTGCATCTAGTTTGAGATTACGATCGAGCGGGGTTGCCATGGATTTGCACTCAGCCATCCCGAACTTGTATAACAAGTTGAGGATGTAGTGCCGTTGAGAGATCATGATTCCGGCCGGAGTCCGAATTACCTCGATGCCGAGGAAGTAGTGGAGCTCCTTCATGTCCGTCATCTCGAACTTGTTGGAAAGGAGGGATTTGACTTTATTGATTTCGATGAGATGCTCACCTCCAATGACTAGGTCATCCAGATATAAGATGATGACGATCGGACTTGCGGAATCGCTTCGTATGTAGAGGGAGTTGTCCGATTTTGACATACGGAAGCCGATTTGATGAAGATATTGCGTTATCTTCGAATGCCAAGCATGCGGTGCTTGCTTGAGGCCGTAGAGTGGCTTCTTGAGTTGGCAAACAGCTTTCGGATGGGTGCTCGAGTTGAAACCGGGTGGTTAGATCATGTACACCTCCTCTTCTAATTCGCCTTGTAGAAAGGCGTTCTTGATGTCCATTTGATGGAGGTGCCACCCTTTCGCCGCGGCAATCGCAATTACGGTTCGCATCGTCGTCATCTTTGCCACCGAGGCAAAGGTCTCTGCGTAGTCGACGCCATGCGTCTGAGCGTATCCTTTCACTATGAGTCGAGCTTTGTAGCGGTTTATGGAGCCATCGGCGTTATACTTCACCTTGTAGATCCATCTGCATCCAATCGCCTTTTTGTGTGGTGAGGTGGGAACGAGATCCCACGTCTCGTTCTTCCGTAGTGCCTGCATCTCCTCGTTCATTGCTTCGATCCATCGTGGGTCCTTTGCAGCTTCCGAAAAGGTTTCCGGCTCTCGTACTGTCACTACCTTCATCATAAAGGCGTAATGGTACGCCATATAATCGTTGTAGCCGAATCGGCTTACGGGGTTCTTTTCACGAGTGGATCGGCGAAGCTTTTCATTTGCAGAGATGAGGGCTTTCTTAGCTCCGATTGGTACCTCGAAACCGCCGAACTCACTGTCGAGTGAGTGAGTCGACTCATCGTCGTTGAAGCGATCGTCTTCGTATTCCGACATTTTCGCCTTGCCTTTGTCCATCTTCGGGCTAGGCCGTGATGTGCTTTGATAACTCAAAGGCTCTTGTGATCTGCTCAATCGGGTCGTGATCGGACTTTCTTCGAATATGCGCATAAGGCGATCTTCATCCTCGATCTCTTGTTCGGCGAATTCTGGGTCGAGCGGAGTCGGAGTCGGAGTTGTCTCTGGTGCATACCAGGATGCGGACTCGTCAAAAACGACGTCTCGACTTACTCGAGATTTTCGAGTTGAGGAGTTGTAGCACTTGTACCCCTTTTGCTCCAATGAGTATCCTATGAGGATACATTTCTCCAACTTCGGGTCAAGCTTTTGACGCTTCTCGTCGGGGATGTGCACGTACGCTATCGCGTCGAATATCCGGATGTGCGATAAGTCCGGCTTCTTTCCGAAGTACTTTTCGTGTGGAGTGACCTCGTCCACGCCGGATGTTGTGCACCGATTTATTAGGTAGACGTCCGTATTTGCAGCTTCGGCCCAATACGACTTGGGCATATGCTTCTCGTTCATCATGGCCCACGCTACTTCGAGGATGTGCCGATTTTTGCGCTCGGCTACTCCGTTTTGTTGCGGAGTGTGTCGGTAAGTGAATTCTCGCCGAATTCCTTCCTTTCGGAGATACGCCGTGAAATCGTCCAAGAAGTACTCCTTGCCGCCATCCGATCAAAGGCATCGTACATGTCGACCCCTGGCTTTCTCAACTTCATTCTTGAAATTTTGGAAGTGTCCGAACACTTCGCTCTTTTCCCGCATCGGGTAGATCCGAGTGTGCCTAGAGAAGTCGTCGATGAAGAGCACGTAATATCGGCATCCGCCGAATGTGGCTGTCTGCGCTGGTCCCCATACGTCGGAATGGACTACGTCGAGTAGACCTTTGCTCACATTCCGCTGTTTCGGGAATGGGTGTCGGTGTTGCTTGCCGAATTGGCACGCTTCACATACACCTTCAATCTCCTTCTCTTTGAATGTCAGGAGTTCGATGACGACTCCTTTTGATTTCATTGCTTTGAGTTTGTTGAGATTGATGTGGCCGATTCGCTTGTGCCATAGCTCTATGTCGGAGTCAGCTTTCGTGTTTTTCGCGAACATGGCGGATTTCATCTTGCGTGAATCGAGAATGAACATCCGGCCCTCTCTTCATCCGCGTGCGATGAGTCGGCCCTCTTTTTCGATGAAGCAACCGCCTTGATTAAATCGAACTTGCATCCCTTGCTCTACAATTTGGTCGACAGAGACCAAATTCTTTGTAATGGTCGGGACATGCAAGACATTTTTAATGTAATTTTGCTTACCTTCTTTTCCGAACAGAATATTGCCGATGTGTTGAATCGGGTGCGTAGTGTCATCTCCGGTTTCGACATAACCGGGTCGCTCTGGCTCTCAAAGTTCGAGCAACCATTCTTTATGGGATGTCATATGGTTTGAGGCTCCGGAGTCAACAAACCATACGTCCTCCAGATTGAGGGCACTAGTTGAGGTAGAGGCCGACATAGAGTTTGCTCTATGTTTCATCATGAACATTCCGCCACGGTCGGAGTTGTATGCGTACATTCCGCCACGATCTTCGTAGTCGGAGTTGTGCCCATACATTTCGCCACGGTCGGAGTTGTGTGCATACATTCCGCCACAATCTTCATAGTCGGAGTTGTGTGCGTAATTCGTGAGTTGTCGGCTTGTGGAAGCCGATTCACGCATCTTCTTTCGGCACTCTTCTTCGTGGTGGCCGAGCTTTCCGCAATATCCACATTCGGTTGCATTTTGATGGCTCGGGCCGGACTGGAAGCTCCCCCTTCTTGCGAAGGTTCCTCGTTGGCCTCCGTTTTGCAGCCGAAATTGGGAGTTGTTGTCGTAGGTCGGACCTCGTCCGCCTTGTCCTTGGCCGAATCGGCCTCTCGCTCGTTCGCTTCCTCTTCCTCCATTAGAGTGCGTGTAGAGCATGTGACCTTCCAATTCATTGCTCCTTGTACGCACGTGGTTTTCTTAGACCAATAGCATTGATTGGAGCTCCAAGGAGGGAGATTTCTCCCGTGCTAGAATGGCGGTTCGCATCGCGCCAAACCGTGGTGCGAGGCTGCCGAGGCATATTTGCACCATCTCATCATCATCTATACTTACGCTTATTGGGCCGAGCGAGTCACAAAGCTCCTTGATCTTCAAGGTGTATGTCGTGATGGACATGTCCCTTTGTTGAATGTTGTTCAACTCTTGGCGGAGTTGAAGCTTCCTCGCGATCGTGTTGGCGGCGAAAATCTTTTGTAGATTTTCCCACGCTTCCTTCGGCGTCTTGGCTTCGCGAATGTAGCCGAGCATGTG
Organism: Azolla caroliniana; assembly: GCF_043228905.1. Taxonomy (NCBI): domain Eukaryota; kingdom Viridiplantae; phylum Streptophyta; class Polypodiopsida; order Salviniales; family Salviniaceae; genus Azolla; species Azolla caroliniana. The sequence continues at coordinate 8,972,566 of NW_028230456.1, read as the reverse complement.
ATCATGAACACACGTCGCCAAGCAATACATCACGGGGCTTGCTCCCATGTCGCGTATGCAGGAGCCACTTCGGCGGGTCAGTCTTCATGCGCTCCTTTGATGTAGCTCCAATAGCCTTGTCCGACAAGGTATTGGTGCATCTTGTACTCCCAAGATGCGAAGTTGTTTCGATCCAACTTCTCGGTAGGGAGAGCGCTCCCCATTTGAGTATTCATTATGTCGATTCTTCTTCTTCTTCTTCCTTCGAATGCGAGCTATGTAGCGAAGCTATGATAGCGATGAGCCGGTTCTTGGTCATCGGCGTGGAGCACAACACACGATCATGATGAGGCGAATGGGCTAGATCGAGCTACCAAATCGCTCTGATACCATGTAAAGAATCAAGAGAAGTGCAAGAAGTGTTCCTTATAGTATAACATTTTAGATGGGAGTGGCTCTAGTGGGGTGATCCATTTATATCGAGTGTAAATTTGCCATATTTCTTGGCGTAGCACTTTATTACGGTCTTCATGAGATATTAGAGTTTGATCAGTCCCATGGTTGTACTTAAGGGGGGGTAGGTTATTAATGTCTATGTCGTTTGCAAGTAACCAACTCACCACAGTACTATACCAAGAGCTAGTGTCTCCAGACACATGTAGGGATCAGGATGCCTCAAAGGCTCGACGGGATATCCTATCTTGTGGTTGGCTATGTATCCGATGAATAAAAACTACCACTTGAAACAGTGCTTCTACTAACATCGGGGGCAGACTGAACTCTGCTCTAATAATGTCATGTGGTACTGTCAATTTGCTTCGGAGTTGACGTGATAACATCGTCACCAAAGGTCTCTCTAATTGCGTCCACATGAAAGATGGTAGACCTGGAGCCCATACTATTGATGCATACATGTGTTGGGGATTGTCGCTCTCCAAACCTTCACCTCTCGGCCACAACCGAGGAAACACGGATCAATGCAGCAGAAAATCGAAAAACACAGAGAGAGACTCGAACGCGCAGGGTTTAACGTGGAAAACCCTAGACGGGAAAAACCACGGGAGTGCAAGACTCCAACTATCACTATATGCAGTGAATGTACAATGGCGAGCTGCAAGGCGATGACCTTGAGCTCGCTGTCCTCGCCACAGGCGGCGGTATTACACAGAGGCGTCGACCTCTTCCTTTCCCTCTCTCTCACTCTCTCTCTCGGCTGCTCTCACTTCGCTCCCTCTAAGTGGAAAACAGAAAAAATGAGCAACAACTACAAAACTGTTTGCCCTAAGTCATATTTATACACATATGACTTTTCGGGCTATTTACAAATACAGCCTCAAGGGCCCTTGGCAAACATATTCACTAATATGTCCCCGCATCCGGATCTCTCTCCGGGTACATTCGTCATCCGGCTCCGTAGCCGGGGTCTTCATCATCCGGCTCCGTAACCGGGGTCTTCATCATCCGGCTCCGTAGCCGGGGTCTTCATCATCCGGCTCCGTAACCGGGGTCTTCATCATCCGGATCCGGAACCGGGGTCTTCATTCCTGATTCCCGAACATCCGATCATCCCATCCGGAGGGACCGTAATCCCAACAAACTCCCCCTTCACTTCGGCATGGGATGTCTTTCCAGTCCGACCCTCTTCCGGCACGCTTCCAGCTTGTCGGGTGTGAGCACTTTGGTCAGCATATCTGACCCGTTCTCGTCCGTGTGGATCTTTGTCAGCACGAACTCCTGGTCTTCTATCCTTTCCCGGATCCAGTGATATCTTCGCTGGATGTGCTTCGTCCGGGAGTGATAGGCCGCGTTCTTCGCAAGGTGGATGGCACTCTGACTGTCGCAGTAGAGTCGGTACTCCTCCTGCCGAATACCGAGCTCTCTAATGAAGTCCTTCATCCATATTATTTCCTTGCCGGCTTCAACAGCCGCCATGTACTCCGCCTCCGTGGTTGACAACGCAACCGTCTTCTGCAGCCTCGACTGCCACGAAACAGCTCCCCCTGCATACGTCATCACATACCCTGATGTGGACCGGCTGGTATCTGCATCAGCCGACATATCCGAATCGGTAAAGCCGTCGAGTTCGGGCTTACCGGAGCCGAATCGGAGGCACACGTTTGCCGTGCCCTTCAGGTATCGGAGTATCCACTTGGCCGCGTTCCAGTGCTCTTTGCCGGGATTGCTCATGTACCGGCTCACCACTCCGACTGCATATCCTATGTCCGGTCTTGTACACACCATTGCGTACATCAAGCTTCCGATGGCAGAGGCATATGGTACTTTCATCATGTCCTCCTTCTCAGCCTTTGTCTTGGGGCTTTGCTTGCTGGACAACTTGCAGTTTGCCGGGAGGGTTGACCCGACCGGTCTTGCTTCCGACATGTTGAACCGGTGAAGCACCTTTGTCACGTACTTCTCCTGTGACAGCCACAACTGCTTCTTCTTCCGGTCCCGGATGATGTGCATCCCTAGTATTTGCCTCGACGGACCCAGGTCCTTCATTGAGAAGGTTCGGTGAAGTGCTTTCTTCAGCATCCGTATCTTGACCTGGTCCCGTCCGACGATCAACATGTCGTCCACGTACAGGAGGAGTATTAGAAAGTCTTCTCCTTCGAACTTCTTCACAAACACGCAGTGATCGGACTGCGTTTTGTGGTACCCTTCGTCGGTCATGAAAGAGTCGAACTTCCGGTACCATTGCCGGGGAGCCTGCTTCAGTCCGTAAAGGCTCTTCTTCAACCGGCATACCAGGTGCTCCTTCCCTTTCTCCTCGAATCCTTCCGGTTGCTGCATGTAGATCTCTTCTTCGAGGTCACCGTGAAGGAATGCCGTCTTCACGTCCATTTGTTCTACCTCGAGGTCCATGCTTGCCGCTATGCTCAGCACCGTCCGGATGGAGGTCATCTTCACTACCGGGGCAAATATCTCGTCGAAGTCGACGCCCTTCTTCTGCTGGAACCCCTTCACCACGATCCTGGCTTTGTATCTCAGGGGGTTTCCGGCATCTCCCGGTTTCAGCTTGAACACCCACTTGTTTCGAAGTGCCCGCTTTCCTTTCGGCAACTCCACAAGTTCATATGTGTGGTTCTCATGCAGGGAATCCATCTCCTCCTGCATGGCACTTAACCACCTACGGCTATGAGTGTCAAGCTTTGCTTCTTCAAAACTCTCCGGCTCCCCCTCGTCGGTTAGCAGCACGTGCTCTGGTTCCGGAAATCTCCGGGGGGCCCTTCTCTCTCTTAGAGGATATCTCCGTTCCGGAGCTTCGGTAACTGGCTCCTCCGTTTCCTCTTCATCCGAATCCATTTCGGGATCGGGGCCGGTTCCGGTATCAGTTTCATCTTCCTCGGCCGGTTCTGTTTCTTCACCGTCTTCGGCCGGATCCTCGAGTGCTAACCGGTCCCTTGCCGGTCGGGACTGCTCCTCGTAGAGTTGATCCTCACCGGTCGACTTGGAGCTCTTCATCTTCTTCTCCGATTCCCAGTCGGCGAGTGTCTTGTCCTCCATGAAGATGATATCACGACTCCGGAATATCTTTTTGTCGACCGGGTCCCATACTCGGTAGCCAAACTCGTCATCGCCGTAACCGAGGAATATGCATGGCCGGGTCTTTGGATCTAGCTTTCCTCTCCGGTCCTTTGCCACATGCACATATGCGAGACACCCGAACACCTTCAGATGCCGGTAGGATACTTCCCTACCGGTCCACACTCTCTGCGGCGTGTCTCTGTCCAAAGGTACTGAGGGTGATCTGTTTATCACGTATGTCGCCGTCGACATTGCCTCAGCCCAAAACCCCTTGGGTAATTTCGCATGCGCCAGCATACTCCGGACCCTCTCCATTATGGTCTGGTTCATCCTCTCGGCCAGCCCGTTCAGTTCCGGCGTCTTCGGCACAGTAAACTCGAGCCGGATTCCCTTCGAGCGACAGTACTCCTCGAACTGCCCCCGGTATTCCCCTCTGTTATCCGCTCGTATCGCTTTCAGCTTCTTGCCGGATTCCCTTTCCACTCTCGCGTGGAGTTCTTTGAAGACGCACAACACTTGGTCCTTTGTCTTCAACGGTGCCGTCCACAGCTTCCGGCTGTGGTCATCAATGAATGTCACGAAGTACTGGGCTCCGCCATGTGACTTCGTTTCTACTTGACACACGTCAGTGTGCACCAACTCCAATGGTGCGCTACGTCTCGTCGGTGGCCTTGAGTGGAAGGAGGTTCGGTTCTGCTTACCGGCCAGGCAATCGGTGCACTTCTCCAGGTGCACATGCTTCACTGGAATAAGGTTGTCTTCTGCAAGCCTCTTCATCCCCTTCTCACTCATGTGGCACAGTCTCTTGTGCCACAGCTCACCGGCAGTGTCGGCTGCCACGTTCAACTCCTCCGGACACAACCAGGCATTCATAAGGTACAGTGTGTTGACTTTCCGGGCCCGAGCCACTATCAGGCTCCCCTTGCTGAACTTCATTACGCAGTTCCGGATGCTACCTGTGTAGCCTTCATCGTCTAGCCTCCCGGCCGAAATCAGGTTCAATCGAACCTCCGGAACGTGTCGGACATCCTTCAGCAACATTTTGCATCCGGTCGAGGTTGTCAACCACACGTCTCCTATGCCGGCAATCCGGCACGTACCTTCATTTCCCATCCGAACACAGCCATGCTCACCGGCTGTGTAGGATGAGAAGTATCTTCTTTCCGGGGTCAGGTGGAACGACGCTCCGGAATCGACCACCCAGGTAGTCTCATCGCCGGCAATGTTTAGTTCACCTTCTTCGGTGATGATCTCCTCTTCACTTGCCGCGAGTGCCGTCGTTCCTTTTCGGTCCTGCCCTCGCCGATCCGAACCATTCCGGTCAGTGGCTCCCCGGTAAGCACCGTTCCGTTCCGAAGACTTCTTCGAATCGGTGTCGTCGGCTCCGTTGTCTTTTCGGTAATGCCGACAATTCTTTCGGAAGTGCCCCGGCTTCCCACAGTGGAAGCATGTGGGCCTTCCTCTTGACTGCGACCGGGTCCCCGACTTCTCCCGTCTTTGCGGACTCCGGTTCCGTTCTCTTCCCCGATCCGATTCGGTAAGCAGCATCTTCGGATCGGAGGCCGGTTCTTTATCTCTCCGACGCGCTTCTTCGTTCAAAATGCTTGTCTTTACCGTTTGTAGAGACAAGTTATCTTTGGTGCAGGAGGTGCTGAGAGTCACCACCAAGTTCTCCCAGCTTGCCGGCAATGTACACATCAGGATGATGGCTTGCATTGCATCCTCCAACGGGAACTTGATCGCCGCAAGCTGGTTCACGAATCCCATGAACGTGCTTACGTGTTCCACCATACTCTCGCCGTCCTGGTACTTGAGGTTCACTATCTTCCTCATCAGGGAGGTCCGGTTCAACGCATTCTTCCTCTCGTAGAGGCCCGACAGCTTCTGCCACATCTCATATGCGTTAGTGTCGTTCGCCACATGTTGTAGAACGCTCACGTCGACGTATTGCCGAATGGTTGCAACGGCTTTCCGGTTCAGAAGCCTCCATTCCGTCTCAAGTACCCCCTTGGGTATTTCCGACCTGTCGATCGGTTCATACAGGTCCCGAACAATGAGCAGATCCTCCATCTTTATCTTCCAGTCGGCGTAGTTCTGCGCATTCAGCACTATCATCCCCGGCTGCCCGCTGCTGCCGCCTTCCATTTTCTGCACTGCAGTCGCTCTGATACCAGATTGTTGGGGATTGTCGCTCTCCAAACCTTCACCTCTCGGCCACAACCGAGGAAACACGGATCAATGCAGCAGAAAATCGAAAAACACAGAGAGAGACTCGAACGCGCAGGGTTTAACGTGGAAAACCCTAGACGGGAAAAACCACGGGAGTGCAAGACTCCAACTATCACTATACGCAGTGAATGTACAATGGCGAGCTGCAAGGCGACGACCTTGAGCTCGCTGTCCTCGCCACAGGCGGCGGTATTACACAGAGGCGTCGACCTCTTCCTTTCCCTCTCTCTCACTCTCTCTCTCGGCTGCTCTCACTTCGCTCCCTCTAAGTGGAAAACAGAAAAAATGAGCAACAACTACAAAACTGTTTGCCCTAAGTCATATTTATACACATATGACTTTTCGGGCTATTTACAAATACAGCCTCAAGGGCCCTTGGCAAACATATTCACTAATATGTCCCCGCATCCGGATCTCTCTCCGGGTACATTCGTCATCCGGCTCCGTAGCCGGGGTCTTCATCATCCGGCTCCGTAACCGGGGTCTTCATCATCCGGCTCCGTAGCCGGGGTCTTCATCATCCGGCTCCGTAACCGGGGTCTTCATCATCCGGATCCGGAACCGGGGTCTTCATTCCTGATTCCCGGACATCCGATCATCCCATCCGGAGGGACCGTAATCCCAACAACATGAGGGAAGGGGTCACTAGTGAGTCGAAGAGCCATCCCTTAGTCCGTTGTCGCGTAATTCCGTGGGTACGTGAAGGATCTTAGGCGGGACCGCAGGGGTTTTGGACTAGGTAGTAGAGGGGGAATGGGAGCTTAACCTTTGACCTTTGAGCTCAAGAGGAAAGGAGAAAGAATAAGAGGTTAGTATGGTAGAGAAAATAGAGACAAGATACATCAACAAACTATATTAAGAATCCAATATACGATTACAACAATGGCCGGGTAGGCCAAATCAAAACCCTAGAAGAAACCCTAACCGGATAGGTAAAGAAGAAGAAGAATGAAACCCTAAACTGAAACCCTCAAAATGGTGACTCCCCAAAGAAAACCCCAAAAGTGGAAGCCCCTCAAAAGTGACCCCTCACTCCCTTTTATAGTTGTAAGGGGTGAGGCAAATTACATAAAGAGGAGTCAAATCCGGTTTCCTTTAATGGGGAATAACTCCCATGATCTTAAATCGGTGGGCCTTTAACTCTCTCGCCTCACGCTTTCAATGTCATTGCCCATCATATTTGTACCCCCACGTACTCCCCTTTCCTATGTGCCTATGTGCACACAAGTCCACATCATTATATTTACACTCAACGAATTTTTGTAGAACACCTTACACTTTACATTTGCTTATTTACTCCTAGGTTACGAATTTAATAGGTATATGTGCTACGTTCCACATCTTGTTTTAATCATTCCACTTAGGTTTTCCCAACATGGTAAAAAGTCCTCATGACACCGTGGCTCTAGAAAGTATGCCTGGTGGCATTGTCTCTCTAAGAGTGAGAGGGATGCATACCTTCTCATTAGCCTATCTTTGGTTGCCTGGGTCATCGAGAATTTACCTGAGCGAGCACTGAAAGTGACTCCCAAGTATACATATGATCCAACTACCTCAACTAGATTATGAGAGAGCATTAGGTGACATTTACTCCTAACTCGGGACGATGTATGAAAGAGAGAGTATTAGAGATATGAACTAATGTAAGCATATGATAAGGATAAAAGAATGATAGATAGAAAGGAGAGAGAGAAAGAAGGGTGCCGATCCACCCGACCACCCCCGAGTGAAGGCATCAAGACGGACTCGAGCCTCGATCAATGTCCCATACCACCGTCGTGGCGTCGAGTCATACTTGGTGCTAGCACGCTCGCTACTAGAGTTGACCCACCACAAGAACAGAGTCTCGACGTAGTCAAAAGAAAGATGAAATAGCTAGGCCTCTTATTTATAGCGATACCCAAGGGCCCCAGGCAAGTTCACACTTGGCCTAATGGGTTGTCTCAATCCCAAGGATTAAAAGTAATCATCCCCATCTTTACTTTCTCGTTTAACCCTCAGACTTATCCACGTGTATAGAATACTACGGTAAATTCTCACCACGGGATATTATATGGTCATTCCTGTAATATACTCCCCCTCTTTAAAACATTGCACTCTTGCAATGGAAAGTTAGGGAAGTTAGTTCTGAGAGTATTTTCGCGTTCCCATGTGGCATCTTTTATTGATTTATCCATCCATTTTATTTTAAATTCTCGGATTTTTTTAGTACATAATGTTTTTGTTTTAACATCGAGAATTATTTCTAGTACATGTGGTTTAAAAGATAATTCTAGTACATGATGTAACCAGAGTTTCAGTTGTAACTGTATCGTTGCCAAAACCTAGAAGTTCTTTTAGACGACTCACATGAAAAACTGGATGAATTTTAACACCATCGAGAAGAGCGAGACAATAGGCTGATGACCCAATGCGTTTGAGGACTGTAAAAGGTCCACAAAACCGTGGGGCTAACTTAGCGCACTTACCCTTAGACAATGTCTTAGAATTGTGAGGTACACGTAAAAATACCTTCTGTCCAGGGTTGAATACACGAGGTTGCCTATGATGATCGGCATAAAAACGCGCTCTATCTTCAGCTGTTTTTATATTATCTCATGCAATATGCAACATATCTTGCATATCCCGAAGAAAGTTTTGCGTACATCGCAACTCATCATGATGTATATTAACATCAACTGGGGCTCGTGGCTGAAAACCATACATCAACATAAAAGGACTATATCCCGTCGATGTATGCTTGGAGTTGTTATAAGAAAACTCCAAAATTGGGAGATAACGTTCCCATTTTGTTGGTTTTGTACCAACGTATGCTCGAACCATATCCTCAATAATTTGATTTACTCGTTCTATTTGTCCATCGAATTGAGGATGATCTGTGGAGCTCATGCTCAATGTAGTTTCTAATTTCTTAAAGACTTGCGTCCAGAAGTCACTAGTAAACTTTGGATCTCAATCACTCATGATATCCATCGGTAACCCATAAAAACGAAATAACTCGTCAACGAACTGGTAAGCCAATTCAAGAGTTGTTACCATGGTTTTGGTAGCAATAAATCTAGCCATTTTAGTTATTCTATCAACCACAACCCATATGGCATTGTGGCCTTTTTCGGTGCGAGGAGGGCTAACAATAAAATCCATGGATATACTTTCCCACTTATTATTGGGAATGTCCAAGGGATGTAAAAGTCCTGCGGCTTTAAGTTGCTCGGCTTTGTTAACCTGACATTGGTGACATTTAGTCACATAGCTATGTATGTTAGGGCGCATCTTAGGCCAATAAAATTGAGTGGAGATGAGAATGAGTGTACAGTGTATTCCAGGGTGCCTTACTGAGGGTGCATCATGGCATTAAAAAAGAATCCTCTTTTTGACCTCGGGTAAATTTGGAACACAAACCTTCCCATTATGGTAGAGCAGACCGTTAGCAATGTGGAAGTATTCCTTCGAGGATGTGGTGGTGTCTGTTCCAGACTCAACTCTTGCTCAGTATTCTGCAAAATAACTGTCATCAAGATACTTTCCTCAAAGGTGATCATAAAGATCCGATGTTATTTCAGTGAAGCTAAGCATGTTAACTTCACGGATGCGACTTAGTGCATCAGCGACAATATTCATGGAACCTTTACGATATCGTATGGAAAAATCAAAGTCCTGGATGAGATCAGCCCATCATGCCTTACGATCTTTTAGGTCTTGTCGGTCACAAAAATATTTCAAGGACTCGTGGTCCGTAGTTACCACAAAGCGATTTCCATAAAGATAATGGCGCCATGTTTTGAGCTTTCTTGAATGGTATACCGACATTGAGCAGAATCAAGTTTCTTACTCTCGAATGTTATTGGTTTACCATCTTGATATAAGACAGCACCTATAGCATAATCGCTTGCATCGGTTTCAACCTCAAAAGGTTTTGAAGGATCAGGTAAAAGAAGAGAAGGAGCCTTCCACACCAAGTCCTTGAGTTCCTTAAAGGCGAGGTCTAGTGTAGCATTCCAGACAATAGGTTTTGTAGACTTACGTGTTTGACCTTTTAGAATATCAGTAAACGGCGTCGTCAATTGGGAGTAATTATGAAGGGATTTTCGCAAAAACACGACAAAACCAAGGAATTATCGAACTTCTCGAATATTCCGAAGAGTGGGGCAAAGCTTGATTTTCTCGATGCGAGAAGGATCAATTTCAACTCCTCGTTCGGTTATGAGATGTCCAAGATAAGTAATTGATTTCTTGAAGAACTCACATTTTGAGATCTTCGCATAAAACTGTTTGTCACGCAATGTTTGTAAAACAAAGCGGACTTGTTTAGCATGTTCTTGTAATGTACGGCTATAAACTAAAATATCATCCAAGAAAATAACGACAAATTTTCCAAGTTGTTCTCAGAAAATGTCATTCATTTCTTGTTAAAATGTAGCCGAAGCATTGGTCAAACCAAAAGGCATAACCAAAAACTCATAATGGCCATAGCGCGTACGAAATGCCGTTTTTGGAACATCGTCCTCACTTATACGAATTCGATGGTAGCCAGTACGGAGATCAAGTTTTGTAAAATACCGAGCTCCCTGGACACGGTCAATTAGATCGTCAGCTCGGGATAATGGATAGGAATTCTTGATTGTCACTTTATTCAAGCGTCGGTAATTAATACACATACGCCATGTGCCCTCTTTCTTTTTAACTAAGAGAACTAGTGCACCCCATGGAGATTTACTATAACATATGTAACCCAATCGTAAATAGTCCTTGAGTTGCTTAGATACTGTGAAAGTGTTTTTAGAATCTAAGCCATTGAACATTAGGAGAATATAAAGTATAGATAATTCACCTTTTGAGGATAAGAACACGAACTAAGACCTTAGGAAAGAAGTCAAAAGTAAAAGTACGAGACCAAGAGAAAAGTAAAAAGAGAAAACGCAGACTATAAAAAACAGTAAAAATAGAATGGTCATAACTCCCTCGTTGTTTATCCAAATATCACGTTTAAATATGGATTAGAAAGCTTGTAAAAAGATCTTTCTATAGCTTTTTAAATCGCTTAATTTGGATATCGGATGAGGGAGATATGACGATTAGAAGGTCGATGTGTCATAGCTAAAAATAGGGAGATAAAAAGCTTCTAAAAATAGCATGAACGTGGATAAGAAGAGGAAGGTTATAAAAGAAGAAGTGATATTAGTGAGAAGGGGGGGAAGAGTAAAGGAAAAGAGTGAATGAGGAGTGTTAGGAAGAAGTGTCTTAGAAGAGGAAGGTCTTTGGTTTTAGTTCAATGTGGAGTTTGTCTCCTTTGTATTCTCTTGATGTTGGAATATCAGAACATTCTTATTTCTTGCTCGCTTTCTCTATCTTTTTTCTTAGTTTCTTGAGTTATACTCTCTAATCATAATTACCTAGAGCTATATAATATATTATGATTTTCAACTCCATCTAATCGGTTTGGTCAAGCCCTCATATAGTGTATAACTATCTATTATCTTATACACCCCTATCATTTTGGCGCTCCAGGGAGGGCGGATCCTTTCCGTATAGGAGGGAGAACTTATCATTTAATTGTGTTACTATATTACATTAACTTAGCTATGCAATTTGCATTTTCAGGTGAAAGAACACAAGATGCGGGTGCCTTTTTGGCATCTTTTGAGCATCATGCTGTCTCTATTGGACGCATCACCGACAATGAGAAGTTACCTTTATTGGTAGCTACATTCTATGGTCGAGCTCGAGATTGGTATGACTCTCTTCCTCCAAACCAACAGGGAGCATATCAATTGTTGGTGCACCAGTTTCGTGCCAAATATATTCAACGACGAAGTGCAACCAAAGTAAGGGAAGAGCTATTTCGACTAAAGATGGAATCACCAATTGGTTTCACTGAGTATGAAAGAAATTTCAAGGATTTGTGGACTACATGGATTCGTCTTCGTGGCGGCACTGAAGACGAGTGGTTTAAAATGGAACGATTCAAGATGGGTCTTGATATGTATTTCCGTTTGGAAGCAAACTTGAAGGATCCCACATCGTTTCAAGCTCTTATCCAAGTTTGTCAAGCTTATGATCGACAAGTGAAGATGATGAGCTCCTTGGGGGATCCCCAAATGACGGCTTTGGGTGCAAATTTGATGCCTCGTGCCAACTTTCAAGCCTCATCTTCAATTGTGCACGGGGGACAAGTGTTTCCAAATGTGTATACCACCACAACAATAAACCCAACAAGTATATCCCAAGAAGTTGAACAAGTGAGGAGTGAACAAGATACCATGGCATTGGTAAATCGGCGCTTTGATGAAGTGATGACCCACTTGCGACAATCCCAAGCAATTCACAACACTATTCCCGATGGTGGTGGCTCTAGAGGGCATCACGGTGTAATTTGTTATTCTTGTCAAGAGGAGGGACACATCTCAACAAGATGTCCTCATCGACAACAAAGAGGCATGGGAAGAGGCATTTATCAAGTGCAAAGGAATGGACAACGACCTAACAACAATGAAGTCGAAGGAAACGTAACACTCCCTATGGCTCAGGTTCCTACAATTCCTCATAATGTGAATCTTCTTAATTTTATTGATGATAGTGATAATTCTTTTGAAGTAGCTCCTGTGAAAAGGACAAGGTCCTCGCAAAAGGAGAAAGAAGTTGAAGGAGAATCTAGTGCCTCAAGACAAAAGAAGAAGTCTAAGGAGAATGAGAAAGAGGAAAAATTGAGAAGGAGACACTCTAGAAGAAAGATCAAGATGGAGGACATTCCTATGGGTGAAGGTGTAGAAGCTTTCAATTTGAAGCATGAGTTGATTTCAAGTGGACCAAGGATAACATGGCCGCAACTTCTCCAATTATCTCCCACATTACGAAAGGAGTGGGGGCGACTTGCAAGTATTCGCCAAAGTCGGAAGACTGTGCATTATGTGGGAATCGTGCGAGTAGAAGATCGAAAGGACATACGACCCACCATCCCCGTCTCCATCAAAGGGTTTCACATCAAAGATGCGTTGGTTGATAGTGGTGCTAGAGTAAGCTTGATTTCTGAATTTGTGGTAAACAAAGTGGGAATTCCTATAAGTAGGTCATCTTCGGCAAGAGTGGCTGTAGCCGATGGTGGAGTGGTCCATTGCATTGGCATAGTGGAGGATGTTGTCATCAAGTGTTTTGGGGTAAGCATTTCCATGGATTTTCATGTAATACCACTAAAAGGACCGTCATATTCTTTGGTACTAGGACGACCATGGATGCAAGAACTCAATGTTGTCCAAGATTGGAGCAAAGGTTTGATGACCATAACGCCATCAAAAGGAGTGAGCATACATTATGATATGCGGCAACAAAGACTTATTGAGAAAGAAGAAGATGGAATAACTGAATATGATAGTGGGTCCGCATATGAAAGTGATGAAAGTGAAGATTCCTCGTCAGAATGGGAAATGACCACATCATATGCCGTTTTGAAGGAAGAAGATGATGAAAGAGGTTTAATTACTATGGAGCAAAAAGAGAAGATGATTTCTAAAGATCTTAAAGGGCAAGAGAGGCAACAATTTATTAATTTGATTTCTGAATTTCCTAACCTTTTCATTAGTGATTATGCTCATATTAGGGGTGTAGATGTCATCCAACATCACATAAATCTAAAGGAGGGTACAACTCCCGTTGCGCAAAAGTTGCGAAGGCTAGGTCACGTGCAAAAGGAGGCCTTATTAAAGGAAGTCAAAGCTTTGTTGCGTGCACAATTCATTTACCCAGTGGAAGATTCTGAATGGGTTTCGCCCATTGTGGTGGTACCTAAAAAGAATGGAAAATGGAGGGTTTGTGTTGATTACAAACCTCTAAATGCGGCTACCAAGAGGGATCACTTTCCTCTCCCTTTCCAAGATGAAATATTAGATGAAATTGCGGGTCATGAAATGTACTCTGTTTGTGATGGCTATTCAGGTTATTTTCAAATTCGTATTGCGGAAGAGGATCAAAAGAAGACGACATTCATCACTCCATGGGGATGCTTTGCATATCGATGCATGCCCTTTGGACTCACAAATGCTGTTTTTACATTTAATCGTCTTGCTATTCATGTATTCCAACCATTCTTTGGAAAGTTTGTTAGAGTCTTTATGGATGACTTTGCAATTTATAGTAGCAGGAAAGACCATTTGGAAAAGGTTCGCTTGGCATTCAAAAGATTGGAGGAATGCAAAATGCAACTCAACCCAGAGAAGTGTCACATAGGTGAAAAGGAGGTGGTGATGCTTGGTCATGTGGTGTCTCAAGAAGGAATCAAAGTTGATAGCTCAAAGATTGAAGCAATTCAAAAGATGACAACACCCACGAGTATCAAAGATTTGGAGGTATTTGTTCAAAAAGTTCGTTACTTTGAACGATTCATTCATATGTTGGCCCAAATTCTCTATCCTTTTCGCATTATTCTTCGCACCAACAACTTCTTGTGGACATCTACAACTGAAGAGCAATATGTAAGAATAAAAGAACTATTATGTAATGCTCCTATTCTAAAGCCACCTGATAGAACATCTACCTTCTTTCTTTCTCTTAGTGTTGGATCTCATGCTATAGGAGCCATTCTTATGCAACAAGATTCTGAAAATAGACTTATGCATCCTATATATTTTATTAGTAAAGCCATGTCTGATGTAGAGAAAGAATTCTTAGAAGTAGAAAAGTGGATGTTAGCTCTTATATATGCTTGTAAAAAGTTTAGAAGCTTTCTACTACCTCATCATTTTGTAATAATCACTAGCATGTCATTACTCCCATATGTACTCCAACATGTGAGCATTTCAGCACGAATTGCTAAATGGGCTCTACTATTGGCGGAGTTTGATTTTGAAGTCAAATTGGAATCAACTATGCGTGCCGAATTGGCGGATCTTCTCACCTTTAGAGAAACCTTTCATGAAGAAGACTTGGTAAAGCTACGAAAGGCACTTCCCGAGCCGGATATGGAGGATGCATTCACCTTATTCTTTGATGGGGCATTTCGCAAAGCCACAAACATAGCCGTGGGTGGGATTATTCTCAAGGATCCTCAAGGAGACAGAGTAAAAAGTGAAGGTATTACATTAAGTGGTGTGAATTCAAATAATGAAGCGGAGTATGCTACCTTGTGTTATGGTCTTCGTCTATGTAAAGCTATGAAGATAAAAAGATTAATTCTTAAGGGTGATTCCTTATTGGTAATTAAACAAATTCAAGGCAATTGGAAATGTCAAAGTGATGGGCTTAGAAATTTTTATAAAGAAGCAATGAGTCTACTAAGGTCTTTTGAAAAGATACAGGTTAAGCATGTGGGGAGATTATACAATAAAGAAGCGGATGCATTAGCTCAAGCCCAATTAGATAAGATCAAGGAAGGTTTCGTTGGTGTTTTGGAGACGTGCAAAGATGTAGACTCCCTAGAGGAAGTACATAATTTTCTTAATAAAGGAGAGTTTCCAAATAACCTCAATGCTTTGCAAAGAAAGCGTTTGGTGGCAAAGGCTTCACAATATCATTTGGTGGGTGAAGATTTGTACAACAAAGGGAAAGATGGAGTTTTACGAAGAGTTCCTAACAAAAGCGAGATTATAAAGATACTCTTTAAGTTGCATGAAGAAGTTTGTGGTGGGCATTTAGCCCATGATATAATGATAAGAAAGATTTTACTAATTGGTTTTACATGGCCTACTATCCATAGGGATGTGCATGATTGGTGTAGATCTTGTGATGCATGTCAAAAAGCGGGAATAAGACATCTACAAAGTGGACCTTTACAACCCATTGTGGTGTTTGCTCCATTCGAGAAATGGGGAATTGATGCAGTAGGACCTCTTCCGAAAACTCAACATGGTAAAGAGTTTATTTTGGTGGCCATTGACTACATGACAAAGTGGGTGGAAGCTATAGCAACTTCCTCGATTAAAGCCAAAGATGTAGCCCAATTTGTGTATAAGAATATTTGTACGAGATTTGGAGTTCCCATGGAGATTGTATCCGATCATGGACCCGGTTTTAGGAGTGAAATGTTAGCTTGTCTATTAAGCAAGTTGAAGATTAAGCATCGATATTCAACGCCTTATTATCCTCAAGCAAATGGTGCAGTTGAGAAAGTGAATGGGCTTATAGTGAAGAATTTGACAAAGTTAGTGCAAGACAAAGTAAGAACATGGGATAGGTATTTGGATGATACTCTTTGGGCTTATAGAGTTTCTTATAAATCCTCCACAGGTTTTACTCCTTTTTATTTGGTTTATGGAAAAGAAGCGTTACTTCCGATCGAACTTGAGATCAAAAGTAATAGACTAATGGAGGCATCGCATCGCTCAAAAGGAAATGATGTGATGAGTCGTTTAGCGAGCAACCATCTACTACAATATTCAAGAGAAGAAGCTGTGGAGCATTACTTAAATCAAGCAATGAAGAGAAAGGAGGCATATGACAAAAAACACAAGGGCAACCACATTGAAGAAGGATCATTGGTTCTTAGGTATGATAATAGATATGATTATATTCAAGGACAAAAGCTTGATAATAAGTGGGAAGGACCCTTTGTGGTTCACAAAAAGTATGACAACGGAAGTTACCAATTGAAAGATGTGGATGGAGCACTTCATTCTTATCGAGTGAACGGATGGCGCCTTAAAAAGTATGTAACTCGGGGACCTACTTATATTCCCCAAGTTACTAATGATATTGTTGATACGGATGGATGGGAGCAAGAAGTGGACTTGTTTCCCCATACATTATTTTCTTAATAGTCCATATTGTAGACCCATCTTTCTCTCTATTAACAAAGAGGAAGATGGTAATAGTGATTATCTTTTTTATTTGTAGAGAATGTGAGGTTTTTCCTACCGATTAGCGGGGGTTTTACTCACATCTTTTTATTTTCTTTTTATTATATCTCTCTCATTGTCTATAGCCAAGAGATTGGCGAGAGAGCTTTTGTTTGTTAAGTACTGCCAATAAGTGCTTCGCCATAAATGGCTTAGCCTCTAACAAGGAGGAGGGCTAAATGTGAAAGTGTTTTTAGAATCTAAGCCATTGAACATTAGGAGAATATAAAGTATAGATAATTCACCTTTTGAGGATAAGAACACGAACTAAGACCTTAGGAAAGAAGTCAAAAGTAAAAGTACGAGACCAAGAGAAAAGTAAAAAGAGAAAACGCAGACTATAAAAAACAGTAAAAATAGAATGGTCATAACTCCCTCGTTGTTTATCCAAATATCACGTTTAAATATGGATTAGAAAGCTTGTAAAAAGAGCTTTCTATAGCTTTTTAAATCGCTTAATTTGGATATCGGATGAGGGAGATATGACGATTAGAAGGTCTATGTGTCATAGCTAAAAATAGGGAGATAAAAAGCTTCTAAAAATAGCATGAACGTGGATAAGAAGAGGAAGGTTATAAAAGAAGAAGTGATATTAGTGAGAAGGGGGGGAAGAGTAAAGGAAAAGAGTGAATGAGGAGTGTTAGGAAGAAGTGTCTTAGAAGAGGAAGGTCTTTGGTTTTAGTTCAATGTGGAGTTTGTCTCCTTTGTATTCTCTTGATGTTGGAATATCAGAACATTCTTATTTCTTGCTCGCTTTCTCTATCTTTTTTCTTAGTTTCTTGAGTTATACTCTCTAATCATAATTACCTAGAGCTATATAATATATTATGATTTTCAACTCCATCTAATCGGTTTGGTCAAGCCCTCATATAGTGTATAACTATCTATTATCTTATACACCCCTATCAGATACCTCATCCTCTTTGGATTGACTTAAGCGATGAGGTATACTTATTGGTGCAATGCCAGGTACAATATCTATACGATGGTCTATATTACGTTTAGGAGGTAACCCATCTGGTATTTCACTCGGAAAAACATCACGAAAATCATTTAAGATTTCATCAAGTTGTTGTTGTTCAAAATATGTTAATTGAACCGAGACATTATCTGACAGGAATACGATTCCCTAAGCTATGCTCGGCCACAACCGAGACGTCGGATCAATCACAGAAAACAGGGATGTGGGAAGATGTATCTACGCACAAAACAGTAAAGAAGAGAGTGCACAAGATGTTAACGTGGAAAAACCCAATTATGGGAAAAAACCACAGCAGTCCTCAGACTACAAAATATCACTATGTAAAGTAATACAACAATGGGGCACAGAGGCAACGACCTCTTGCTCCCTCGCTTCACCACCAAGCAGTTACAACAGAGGCAACGACCTCTTCCTCTCTCTCTCTCTCTCTTCTTTGTACACAGTTACAAAAGTTACACCAATAACTCTACATCATCGTCTTTGCCGTAGGTCATATTTATACTGATATGACTTTCGGGCTATTTACAAATATAGCCCCAGTGGGCTCTCTGGAACATATTTACATATATGTCCCTTCCATCCGATGAGAGATTCTCACCGGGCCTGCAACATCCGGTTCTCACCGGGTCTTCCATTTCCGGGTACGCCACATCCGGTCCTCACCGGGTCTTCCGTTGCCGGGTACGCCACATCCGGTTCTCACCGGGTCTTTCGTTGCCGGGTACTCCACATCCGGTTCTCACCAGGTCTTCCGTTGCCGGGTACTCCACATCCAGTTCTCACCGAGTCTTCCGTTGCCGGGTACTCGTCATCCGGTTCTCACTTCCCATCTGGAGGGACCTATTTCCTAACAAACTCCACCTTCACTCCGGCATGGGATGTCTTACTAGTTCGATCCGCTTCTGACATGCATCCAGCTTGTCGGGTATCAGTACTTTGGTCAACATATCTGACCCATTCTCGGCCGTGTGGATCTTTGTCAACGCGAACTCTCGATCTTCTACGCGCTCCCGGATCCAGTGATACCTACGCTGGATATGCTTCGTCCTGGAATGGTACGCTGCGTTCTGACCAAGGTGGATGGCACTTTGACTGTCGCAATAGAGCCGATATTCATCTTGCCGGATACCGAGCTATCCGATGAAGTCCTTCATCCATAATATTTCCTTGACGGCTTCCACAGCCGCCATATACTCCGCCTCCGTGGTTGACAACACAACCGTCTTCTACAGCCTCGACTGCCACGAAACAGCTCCCCCTGCATATGTCATTACATACTCGGATGTAGACCGGCTAGTATCCACATCAGTCGACATGTCCGAATTGGTAAAACCGTCAAGTTGAGGTTTACCGGAGCTTAATCGGAGACACATATTCGAAGTGCCCTTCAAGTACCGGAGTATTCATTTAACCGCATTCCAGTGCTCCTTGCCAGGATTGCTCATAAACTGGCTCACCACTTCGACAGCGTATCCAATATCCGGTCGAGTACACACCATTGCGTACATTCAGCTCCAGACGGCAGAGGCATATGGCACCTTCATCATATCCGCCTTCTCTACTTTCGTCTTCGGGCTTTGCTTACCGGATAATCTGCAGTTTGCCGGAAGTGTCGATCCGACCGGTTTCGCGTCTGACATGTTGAACCGCTGAAGCACATTTGTCACGTACTTCTCCTGTGATAACCACAATTGCTTCTTTGGCCAGTCCTAGATGATATACATCCCCAACATCTGTCTTGCTGGACCCAAGTCTTTCATTGCAAAAGTTCGGTTGAGAGCCTTCTTCAGCATCCGTATTTTGGCTTGGTCCCGTCCGACGATCAACATGTCGTCCACGTATAGAAGGAGTATCAGGAAGTCGCCTCCTTCGAACTTCTTCACGAATACGCAGTGATCGGCCTGCATCTTGTGGTACCCTTGATCGGTCATGAAGGAGTCGAACTTTCGGTACCATTGTCGGGGAGCCTGCTTCAGTCCGTACAGGCTCTTCTTCAACTGGCAAACCAGGTGCTCCTTCCCTTTCTCCACGAATCCTTCCGGTTGCTGCATGTAGATCTCCTCTTCGAGGTCACCATGAAGGAATGTCGTCTTCACGTCCAGCTACTCTACCTCAAGGTCCATGTTTGCCGCTATACTCAACACCGTCCGGATGAAGTTCATCTTTACTACCGGGGCAAATATCTCGTCGAAGTCCACGCCCTTCTTCTGCTGGAACCCCTTCACCACGATCATGGCTTTGTATCTTGGGGGGTTGCCGGCATCTCCCGGTTTCAACATGTACACCCACTTATTTCGGAGTGCCCATTTTTCTTTCGGCAACTCCACCAATTCGTATGAATGGTTCTCATGCAGGCAATCCATCTCATCCTGCATGGCACTTAACCATTTGCGGTTGTGGGTGTCATCCTTTGCTTCTTCAAAGCTTTCCAGCTCTCCCTCATCGGTCAGTAGCACATGCTCTGCATCCGGAAATCTCCGGGGGTCCTTCTCTCCCTGAGAGGATATTTCCGTCTTTGGCCTTCGGCAACCGGCTCCACTATTTGATCTTCATCTGAATCCGATTCGGGCTCTTGGCCGGTTCTGATTTCAACTTCCTCTACTTCTTCTTCTGCCAGTTTGGTATCCTCACCGTAACCGGCTGGTTCCTCGAGTGTCAACCGGCTCTTAACCGGGTGTGTCCGAATCTCATCGGAGTTCATTATCTTCTTCTCTGACTCCCAGTCGGCAAGAGTCTTGTCCACCATGAAGATAATATCTCGGCTCCGGAAAGCGTTCTTGTCAACCAGATCCCACACTCGGTAGCCGAACTCCTCATCGTCGTATCCGAGGAATATGCATGGCCGGGTCTTTGGATCCAACTTTCCTCTCCGGTCCTTAGCAACATGCACGTACGCGAGACACCCGAACACCTTCAGATGCTGGTAGGACACTTCCTGACCGGTCCACACCTTTTGCGGTGTGTCTCCATCCAAGGGCACTGAGGGTGATCTGTTTATCACATACGTCGCTGTTGACAGCACCTCAGCCCAAAATGTCTTGGGTAATTTTGCATGCGCCAGCATACTCCGGACCCTCTCCATTATGGTCCGGTTCATCCTCTCGGCCAGCCCGTTTAGTTCCGGCGTCTTCGGCACTGTAAATTCGAGCCAGATTCCCTTCGAGCAACAGCATTCCTCGAACTGCCCCCGGTATTCACCTCCGTTATCTGCTCGAACCGCCTTCAGCTTCCGGCCGGTTTCTCTTTCCACTCTCACGTGGAGCTCTTTGAAGACGGATAGCACCTGATCCTTCGTCTTCAATGGTGTGGCCCACAGCTTCCGGCTGTGGTCATCTATGAACATCACGAAGTACTGCGATCCGACATGTGACTTCGTGTCCACTTGACATACATCAGTATGCACCAACTCCAGTGGTGCATTACGTCTCATCGGTGGCGTCGATCAGAAGGAGGTTCGGTTTTGTTTACCTACCAGACAATCAGTGCACTTCTCCAAGTGCACGTTCTTCACTAGAATGAGGTTTTCGTCTACAAGCGTCTTCATCCCCTTCTCGCTCATGTGACACAGCCTTTTGTGCCACAGCTCATCGACAGTGTCGGATGCCACGTTCACTTCCTCCAGGCATAACCGGGCATTCATCAAGTACAGCGTGTTGACTTCCAGGCCCGAGCCACAATCAGGCTCCCTTTGCTAAACTTCATAACACCATTCTGGATGCTACCCGTGTAGCCTTCATCATCTAGCCGACCGGCTCATATCAGGTTCAGTCGAACCTCCGGAACGTGTCGGACATCCTTCAGCAGCAGCTTGCATCCGGTTGGTGTTGTCAACCACACGTCTCCTATGCCGACAATTCGGCATGTACCTTCATTCCCCATCTGGACACAGCCGTGATCACCAGCTGAGTAGGATGAGAAGCATTTCCGGTCCGGGGTAAGGTGGAACGACGCTCCGGAGTCGACCACCCAGGTCATCTCATCGCCGGCAAGGTTTAGCTCACTCTCCTCGGTGATGAGCATCAACTCTTCTTCACTTGCCGTGATTGCCGTCGTTCCCTTCCGGTCCGTTCCCCTCTAGTCTTTACCGTTCCGGTCCGGTGTCCGCTTCAAATCGGTACCATCGGTTTCCTTGTCTTTCCTGAAGTGCCGACAATTCTTCTGGAAGTGTCCCGGCTTGCCGCAATAGAAGCAGGTAGGCTTCCCCCTTGACTTTGACCGTGTCCCCGACTTCTTCCGGTTCTAGGGACTACGGTTCCTTTGTCTTCCGCGTTCCGATTCGGTAATGAGCGCTTTGGAGTCGGAGTTCGTATTTGTTGGGAGACAGGTCCCTCCGGATGGGAAGGGAGAAGAACAGTGCTGATGAACGAGCTCGGCCGAGGCCGATAGGCCTCGGCCGAAACCGGAAGAGGAGTACCCCGCTACGGAGAGCCGGATGGTGCAGGCCCAGTATGAACCGGATGAGGAGTACCCGGCTACGGAGAGCCGGATGGTGCAGGCCCGGTGAGAACCGGATGAGGAGCACCCGGCTACGGAGAGCCGGATGACGCAGACCCGGTGAGAACCGGATGAGGAGCACCCGGCTACGGAGAGCCGGATGACGCAAACCCGGTGAGAACCGGAGGAAGAGACATATTCGTAAATATGTTTCTGAGAGCCCATCGAGGCTATATTTGTAAATAGCCGAAAAGTCATATTAGTATAAATATGACTTAGGGCAAACCTTTAGTGAGTTGTTGTCATTCTTCTTGTTGGTGCAAGAAGAAGAGAGAGTACGCAACGTTGTACAAAGAGAGAGAGAGAGAAAAAGAGGTCGCTGCCTCTGTTGTAACCGCCGCCTGTGGCGAAGATCGTGAGCACGAGGTCGTGGCCTCCGTGAACTCACTGTTTTGTACATTCTTACATAGTGACAGTTTGCAGCCTGTGGGCTGCCGTGGTTTTTCCCCTAGTTTGGGGTTTTCCACGTAAACCTCCTGTGTATTTTCTTCTTCTTTCTGTCGCATCTTATTTCCCGTTTTCTATGTATCATTCTAAGCTCGATTGTGGCCAAGCGTTGCGCATAAA
Organism: Azolla caroliniana; assembly: GCF_043228905.1. NCBI lineage: Eukaryota > Viridiplantae > Streptophyta > Polypodiopsida > Salviniales > Salviniaceae > Azolla > Azolla caroliniana. The sequence continues at coordinate 8,949,964 of NW_028230456.1, read as the reverse complement.
GAACGACCAGTTCCCGTCAGTATCCTTGTCTTTCCAACGTGCCTCCTCATCTAGCAAGCTCGACTTCACTCTTGCCAGGGATAACCGTTTTCCTTCCGGCCCAGCGTTGCCCAAAGTGACAACCAACGTCTCCCAGCTATCTGGGAGGGAACCGAGCAGGAGTAGTGCTAGTACCTCATCGGCGAGAGGTACTTCCAATGATGTTGCCTGGTGGATCAGCCCCTGGAAGGCATTCATGTGCTCCGCCATGTTGGAGCCATCTTGGTACCGGAGTCTTACTAGCTTCCGAAATACCGAAACCTGATTAACAACATTTTTTATCTGAAACATAATGTCAATCTTCTCCCAGAGCTCATGAGCCTTGCTCTCTTCATTGAAGTTGTTGTATAGACTCATGTCGATAAAGCACTGTATGTACGTCGTTGTCTTCATGTGCACCACCTCCCATATCGTGGCATCGATTTTGTCCGGTCTCTTGTCCTCGAACTGAACCAGCAACCAAAGATTTTTAACCACGAGCATGTCCCTCATCTTCGACTTCCACACTGAGTAATTGGAGCCGGTGAGCTTGAACATGCCTCCCAACAATTTGTCCATTTTCGGTGTCGTTTCGCTCTGATACCAATTTGACAGGAATACGGTTCCCTAAGCTATGCTCGGCCACAACCGAGACGTTGGATCAATCACAGAAATAAGGGATGTGGGAAGATGTATCTACGCACGAAACAGTAAAGAAGAGAGTGCACAAGATGTTAACGTGGAAAAACCCAATTATGGGAAAAAACTACGACAGTCCTCAGACTGCAAAATATCACTATGTAAAGTAATACAAAAATGGGGCAGAGAGGCAACGACCTCTTACTCCCTCGCTTTGCCACCAAGCGGTTACAACAGAGGCAACAACCTCTTCCTCTCTCTCTCTCTCTTCTTTGTACACAGTTACAGAAGTTACACCAATAACTCTACATCCTCGTCTTTGCCGTAGGTCATATTTATACTGATATGACTTTCGGGCTATTTACAAATATAGCCCCAGTGGGCTCTCTAGAACATATTTACATATATGTCCCTTCCATCCGATGAGAGGTTCTCACCGGGCCTGCAACACCCGGTTCTCACCGGGTCTTCCATTGTCGGGTACGCCACATCCGGTCCTCACCGGGTCTTCCATTGCCGAGTACGCCACATCCGGTTCTCACCGGGTCTTCCGTTGCCGGGTACTCGTCATCCGGTTCTCACTTCCCATCCAGAGGGACCTATTTCCTAACATTATCGATATTGTAAACATGAATGTCAAGATCAAGTACACAATAAAATAGAGTAGAACAAGACAACTCAGATATTGATGGAGAGGAAACAATTGAAAGAGATTGTTTTTTAACACATTCAATAAAATGAGTACAATTGTTCAGTACAAATGTAATTAATTGATGAACCCAATCAATAGATAAAGAAGAGCTTTTATTATAGAACCAAGGATAACCCAGTATTACATAAGTGGTACAAAGATTCATTACATGGAAGTCTACTTCCTCTATATAAGTATGAATAGAAATTCCTAATGAATGAATCGCCTCGTTGATGTATTGTACTCTTCTATTAGCCAAGTGCACCGTATAGGTGTGATCACTTATGGTGGGTTGGATTCCCCATATCTGAACCAAACTATCATTCACAAAGTTGTGTGAGCTTCTCGAATCAAACAAAAATTGTTCAGGAGATCCATTGATATACCCGTTTGCACGTAGTAAATCATTGGGACCGAATACATAGTGAGGGAAAGAACATTGACAATTACTTAAATGATGTGTATAGACTTGAACGACATTAGGAATCTGACCTTTATGGTCTGCAGCTTTAGCTTTGCTGTTGTGCTCTTTCTGTTGGAGCTTTGGACATTGCTCTTTTGTATGACCCTTCTTTTTTCAAAATACACAAAAAGGATGTTGTTGCTTACAATCGCGATCCATGAATTCGTTGGGTGTCTTGCGTTTCCTAGCGAATTGTGACTGCTTAGTCCCGGGCGCTTCGTTGGGTTTGTTGTGGTCCTTCTTCGAAGTGTGTTGATAGCGAAGAACTATTTTAATGGCCTCTTCGAAGGATTTTGGATCCTTATCATGCACTATCCAGTGATAGTCCAAATTGGGGATGCCATTGACAAAACAAGCTATTAACCAATTGTCCCCTTCTAGACCCGAATTTTGGATTTGGGTTCTAGCATGGTGGACATAGTCTTCTAGCAAGGAAAACTTCCTGCTAGAGAGGTTCATTAAAGCTTGTGTTGCCTCAGTTTGAGAGGGAGGTTGCTGAAATTGGCCCTTAAAAACTGTGACAAAATCTATCCAGGTATCGAGCAATTTCCCCAAAGTTTGAAGCCTACGCCACCACGCAGCAGCCTTACCTCCTAGTTCTCGGCCGACATATGCAATCTTCATACTATCTGACGTGGGATAGAGCTCAAAATGAGACTCCCATCGGCCCAGCCATGTGCAGATTGCTTCTTCGGTTCTTTCCTTTTTTTCTCCCGTAAATGGCTTAATGACAAACGATGGTTCACCCTATCGCTCATCAAGTCTATTAGTCTCACGTTGTAAACTAATGACACGTGTCTTAAGAGCACTTTGAGATTGCTGAAGTTCGGTCATCTGTTGAGCGGTGAAACTAAGGTATTGGCTTATTTGTGAAAAACACATCTCAATGGAAATTTGTCCAGGAGGATTTCCTTGAGTTCCTTTTGCTTGAGCGGATGACATCGGGTCGTTATTTTGAGCCATTGAATAGTTATTTCTGGCAAAGAAATAGGATAAGGTCAGACAAATAGTCATAACATCATGTCGTGATGTAGACATATCATGGGCAAACATGAATCGATATCATGATCTCACGTCAATACCCCTCTAGACTTATGAGATGAGGTTCAAGATCAAGTTACTATGGTAACACAAAGGTGTTTTAAAAACCATGGGGGTGACAAATAAATATCTTTCCCTGATCTCTATATCAATTTTTTTCATGGCGGTTACCCAAGGCTCAACCATGTATGTTCGCGTCATGAATAGTTTATACACAAAAAAAATGTTAACAATAAACTATGTTTTGGTGCCCACATATGTGGTTTCGGCTCTTTAAGTCCTATTACGAGGACCCTGAAGTGCACTTAGACCTCAAGTCTGAACATGTGTTATAGTCAATATGTATCAACAATGTTGTATGGTCTTGGTTATATTTAAACTCGAGACCTCGAGAACAAATGCATTAAACACTTGAGCTAACCAATTAGGTTGCTCTTTTTGAATGTTTAATGTTTCATGCGTATAAGAGATATGCAAGGCATTTGCCCATATATATATTTTTAAAAGAAACATATATGTCAAGAGTCCTTATTTCCCCCTAGTTTACCACAAACTTTGTTGGTGTTGAGAAATCGTTGTAGAATAGATCACAATAAACGAACTATGCATTGAAATACGAATCACAGAAATATGCCAAGAAAAGACAAGATGAACAATGGTGCACAGAGATTTACGTGGAAACCCTAAAATGGGGAAAACCACGGGTGAACAGAATCTTCACTATACAAAGTGGATATACAACACCAAGAGGAATACAACACTTTGTCGAGTGTATCAGCCGCACAAGGCTCTTCAGGTCTGTTGTTACTCACACAGCTATGGCACGGCTCACACACACTCTCTCTCTCTCGCTCTCCTACACACTACAACTTCTGTTTCTACTCTGTTTGTCACACGGTTAAAGTTTGCCCTAGTTGCGTATATACTTACGCAATTTTCTGGTTATTTACATACATAGCCCTCATGGGGCGCACACACTTAGACTATTTACAATTATAGTCTCCCAAGTTGGCTATATACACGTTTCTCGTTTCTGGTCACTCATCAACTCGGCTCCTCTCTCTTTCCCATCTGGAGGGACTTGTTTCCACACATCATCATTATTATTATTACTATAATAATAATAGTCGACTCACTATTTTCGACTCTTCGACTGTCAACTTTCAGAACAATCAGATCTTCCCTGTCATCAACTGTCGGCTTTCCGATCAGTCGGTTCTTCCTCCCACTAGAGGGACATATTCCCAACATTTGGTACGTTACCTACCCTCAAGTCTCATAATTACAATGGCATACGCCAAAGTGCAACCTTGTGTGAAAGTGTTTTTAGAATTCAAGGTATTGAAGTCTACAAGAATATAAGGTATGGTGCGTTCACATCCGGAAGGCAAGATCACGAGCTAAGGTCTTGAGGATGAGTCAAACAAAAAGCAAGTCACGTGGAGAAAAGTAAAAGAAGAAAAAAGCGGGCACCAAAATGCAGTCTACAACGAACGCTCATAACTCATTCGTTTGGAAGCCAAATATAATGTGTAAATATGGATTGGAAAGTTTGTGAAGAGAGCTATCCATAGGTTTTTAAAGCTCTAAATTTAGAGCTTCTACGAGGGAGATATGACGATTAGAAGATCGTTGTATCATAGCTAAGAATAGGAGATGGAAAAGCTGTAAAAAAAGCGTGGAAAAGAAAGCAAGCGAAACTTATCTACTAGAGGAGAACTTCATATAAAGCAAGAAGAGTGAGGTGGTGAGGGGAGCTTTTTTCTTGTGGGGTTTTTCTTGCCTATTCATGTAGTGTGTTTTTCTAGTGATCAATTCATCCTTGTAGGCTTGAGTTTATGTATCTTCTTTCTCTTGTTTCTATGATCATCACTCCTTATTAATATATCTTTGTAGATTTGGGTTTCTATATCTTCCTTCTCTCTCTTTTCTATCATCATATCTCTCTTTTCATTTTTGGCGCTCCAGGGAGGGTCGATCCTTTCTGTATAACGGGAGGAACGGTTGTCCACTAATTGATGGTTGGATCTACCGATTCATCATCAAACTAATGGCAAGATATGGAGTTCGCGATGCGACAGATCTACGAAGAGAACTTTTCCAATTGCGTATGGTTTCACCAATGTGCTACCTCGAGTATGAGAAGACGTTTTTGGATATATGGTCCACTTGGATTGGACTTGTTGGAGGCGTTGAAGATGTATACTTCAAGATGGAAAGATTCAAAGCAGGGCTAGATCCATATTTTCAATATGAAGTGCATATGAAGTACCCAAGGTCTTTCCATGATTTGCTTCGAGTATGTCAAAGTTATGATCAACAATTGAAGAAGTTGTTATTCGGTGAAGCATATGGATTATCGGCGTCATATACCATAAATCCAAGCTATAATAATTGTGGATCGGTCATGAGCCAACAACCAGCCTACTTGCAATGTCCGATTCAACAGGTTCCCTCATATCATTATTCTAATTTTTGGAGTTATAATGATGTCTATGAAGGTGATTCTAGAGACAATGAAGAAGAGGTGATGAATGTGGAGTTCCCCCATCTAGTTCATGAGGACAACCATGATATAAAGAATGATGATGTGAAAGACGAATCTAAGGAGATAGTTATGAGAAGCGATGTTATGGATGGTGATTCCAATGTACATCATGTTGAGGACATTATTGATACAACAAGTGATATGGTGGTTGATGATGAATATGTGCAAGATGAAATGGAAGATATGACAAAAGAAGTTGTTGATGGTGAAGTACCCACAACGAAGTTGCAAGATGAAGAAGGTAACCTAGAAGTGATAGCTGGAGATTGGCTTTTGGAGATCAATGCGTGTAAGGAAGCATTGGTAAGTGCCAAGTTGCAGTGTATGAAGGTGTTCGTGCATGATTTATGTTTTGGATTTGCATTGAGTAGCAACAAAGTTATGTGGGCATCAACTCTTCAACAACAATTTGACCAAGAGCCAAGAGATTTACTTGTAATGCATGATTGGAGTATCATTAACTTATCACCATCAAAGGATCCACCACAACTAATCAAATGTATAAAGGAGAAGGAATCATCTATCGACATTGGCAAGCAAGAAGAGGAAAGCATAACAATTGATGAATATTCGTGGGATAGGGAAAACAAATCATTCCACATGGTGTCTAAGGAGGAAGAAGAAGTCATTGAAGAGAAAAGTATTATCACCCTAAAGGGGAAAAAGAAGATGATTTCAAACGATGTCCAAGGAGAAGAGGATCTAAGGTTTATTTCTCTCTTTTTTAAGTTTACAAAGTTATTCATAAATGAGTATTCACAGATAAGAGTAGAAGGCATCAAGCACCACATCAAGTTGGAGAATTTGAAGTTTGTCTCACTTATTGTGGTTGTTCCAAAGGAGAAAGACGTCAACTTCCAATCCTTGAATGATTCAACCAAACGAGATTTATTTTTGCTTCCTTTTCGAGATGAGATTCTAGATGAAATGGTCATACATAAAAAACAAGGTAATGTGGAGAATGTGGTGTGCCAAGAAGGAAGTCATGTTGATGAAGCAAAGATTGACATAATTCAAAATATGACAATTCTGACAAGTCTCGAAGCTTTGAAGGTATTTGTACAAAAGGTTCGCTCGCTCGAAAGATTTATTCATATGTTAACATGCTTACTTCTATCAAGAGTTATGTATCACATAGACCTACTTCTGTTTGGAAAGTTGATGAAGATATACTAATTGTTGTAACCTCTTTCTTTGTGTTGACAAGGAGAAAGATGGTGATGGCAATTGTCAATGTGTATGTGTGTGTGTTTAGAAGTGTGAGGTTTTTCCTATCGACTAGCGGGGGTTTTACTCACATAGTTTGTTTCTTTTCTATTTATCTTCTCCTTCTTTGTCTATAGCCATGAATAAGGCGAAGGAGAACCTTTAGTTTTATTAGTAGCTTAGGGTTCACCATAAATGGTTCACAAAAAAGCAAGGGGGAGGGCTAAATGTGAAAGTGTTTTTAGAATTCAAGGTATTGAAGTCTACAAGAATATAAGGTATGGTGCGTTCACATCCGGAAGGCAAGATCACGAGCTAAGGTCTTGAGGATAAGTCAAACAAAAAGCAAGTCACGTGGAGAAAAGTAAAAGAAGAAAAAAGCGGGCACCAAAATGCAGTCTACAACGAACGCTCATAACTCATTCGTTTGGAAGCCAAATATAATGTGTAAATATGGGTTGGAAAGTTTGTGAAGAGAGCTATCCGTAGGTTTTTAAAGCTCTAAATTTGGAGCATGGATGAGGGAGATATGACGATTAGAAGATCGTTGTGTCATAGCTAAGAATAGGAGATGGAAAAGCTGTAAAAAAAAGCGTGGAAAAGAAAGCAAGCGAAACTTATCTACTAGAGGAGAACTTCATATAAAGCAAGAAGAGTGAGGTGGTGAGGAGGAGCCTTTTTCTGGTGGGGTTTTTCTTGCCTATTCATGTAGTGCGTTTTTTCTAGTGATCAATTCATCCTTGTAGGCTTGAGTTTATGTATCTTCTTTCTCTTGTTTCTATGATCATCACTCCTTATTAATTCAAGCCTACAAGGATGAATTGATCACTAGAAAAAACGCACTACATGAATAGGCAAGAAAAACCCCACCAGAAAAAGGCTCCTCCTCACCACCTCACTCTTCTTGCTTTATATGAAGTTCTCCTCTAGTAGATAAGTTTCGCTTGCTTTCTTTTCCACGCTTTTTTTACAGCTTTTCCATCTCCTATTCTTAGCTATGACACAATGATCTTCTAATCGTCATATCTCCCTCATCCATGCTCCAAATTTAGAGTTTTAAAAAGCTACGGATAGCTCTCGTCATAAGCTTTCTAATCCATATTTACACATTATATTTGGCTTCCAAACGAATGAGTTATGAGTGTTCGTTGTAGACTGCATTTTGGTGCCCGCTTTTTTCTTCTTTTACTTTTCTCCACGTGACTTGCTTTTTGTTTGACTTATCCTCAAGACCTTAGCTCGTGATCTTGCCTTCCGGATGTGAACGCACCATACCTTATATTCTTATAGACTTCAATACCTTGAATTCTAAAAACACTTTCACAATGGTCAAGCCAAATGAGGCCTCTTTTCGTAATAGGCCCACGTGGCCCATCACATGGTTACGTTATTACGAATGCCTTTTGTAAGAATGATCTCATGGTGGCATCATATCCATGTAATGAGGGAGGGATGGTGGATATGTGTGTCATAGGAGCGACCTCACATGAAGTGGGTTAAACCCTACGTACTCAACACCATTGTGTCTATGATTGTTTCATTACGTAACGAAATATCAAAGTGACCAACGGGGATGTCAACAAAAAATTGTTGAAAAAGGGATGGTGAAAACGCCATTCTCACAAAAATGTGAGGACAGCCACCAAGATCCTTTTCCCGACAAGGAAAACATTCGATAGAAAGCACGTAATATCAAATATACATGTATGTTTACTTATCACATATATACGATCAAATATGTATACACGTTGTCGGGATATTATGCAAGTGCGTGTGGAATCGAGGCGGGACCGCGGGGGTCTCGAACCAAAGAGCAAGCGAGGGAGGGGGAAAGAGAGAGAACCGGCTACGCAGGACCGGGGGTACACAGGGACACGGCCCTTCAGCACGGAGAACACGAACAGACACCGACACAGACAGATGCGAATGGCTAAATGTGTATATTAAGAAAAACGGCTAACACGACTACAACCCTCGACGGGGCACAGGTTGGTTACGACCGAACAGGCCGGCGAACAGATGTCGATGCCTGTTCACTTCGACGCTCAAAGGGCTGTAGCTGGTCGGAGGTGCTGCCGGAAGCACTCGGGCGTTCCTCGAAAACAGCGCGAGCCTCCTCGGAACCCTGCACGGAAAGCTATGGAGCTCAAGAAGGAAGGAAACAGAGAGCGAAGCGTCCAGAAACGGTCCGGCAGCACTTCGTCCTCTCTGCGCGAGATATCTCTGCAACAGCTCTTTCCCGCTCCTTATATAGGCCGACGAGCAAGCCGTCCTGTCAGCTTTATTCCCTGTCCCTTTTGGACAGGGATCCGCTCCGTTTTTCCACGCATCCGCGTAGTTACGCCGCCGACTCGTACAGTTCGCGCGCGCGACCGAAAAGACTGTTCGCGCGGTCTTTGTCTCCACTTGAGTTAGGGCCCGTTCCTGCCGATTATCCTCCTAATTCGCTTCTATGTACTACTTGGAGCGTGCGCGCGTGAAGAACCGGTTCCCACGCCTTGGTGCGCCGATTCCGCCTATGGACGGTTTTCTTCACGACATCCGCCCCCACCTAACCGCGCATCCTCCGGTATGCGCCAAGAGAGTTGGGACGGAGAAAACCGGCCCGTCTTCATTCCTCGCCCGTCGGTTCTTCCTCGTTTTCGGATCGTTCGTCACTGCCGACCAGGAGAGCCGGGTCTGGCTCGTCGTCGTGTCGCTTCTTGAACGCTTTGATCCGTTTCCCTGCAACCGGTATCGTCATTCTCGTGCCGTCGAGTTCCGCCAGGTGGTATGTCCCGTTGTCATTGGCGCTCCGTACCACGTAAGGCCCGAACCACCTTCGTGCGAACTTCCGTGTAGCTCGGTGCTGGTTGTCGAGGCTGCTATCGTAGACGAGCACCCAGTCACCTTCTTCGATTTTCTTCGGTCGGAGCCGGTGCGTTCGGTCGAACCTGGCTTTGTTCTTTCTCCTCGCCACTCGGAGCTTCTCCGCAGCCAGTTCCACGTCCTCCGGTCTCCGCTCGAGCTGTCGTATGCGCGCGGCCAACAACTCCTCCCGGCTCATCTCGTCCCTCCAGTCGACCGTTGCCCACGAGGAGATCGTCCGTTCCATCGGCATGATCGGCTTCTGGCCGAACATGAGCTCCGTCGGCATGTACCCGGTTACCGAACTGTGCGTGGTCCGGTCCGCCCACAAAGCATAAGGTAGCAGCCGCGGCCAGTTACCGACTCGGCCTCTGCATGCCCGAACCAACGCCTTGACGATCGGTCCGTGTCCGCGCTCCACCTTTCCATTCGCCTCCGGATTGTACGCAGTGGTGAGCGAGAGCTTGACTCCCAGCCGGTCGAACAGCTCCGCGGCTTCTTCGGCGTCCAACTCCCCTCGGTCAGCCACGATCTTTCCGACGCACCCATACCGGCATATCACGTCCTCGACTAGGAACCGGCATACGGCCGCGGTTGTTTTGTTCGGAAGGGCCCGGCCTTCCACCTGGTTCGTCAGATCCTCCCGCGCTAGGACCAGGTACCGCATCTGTCCTACTCCCATTGGCATCGTCACCAGATCTACCATCCATTTGAAGTGGATGGTCGGAGGGTACGTGGGGTGAAGCTCGTCCCGATGTCGGACTGTGGAGTGCATCTGACAGCTCTCGCAAGTTGTCACGAACCGATGCACGTCCTGGTACTGCCCCGGCCACCAATACTTCCCCTTCAGTTTCTCAAACGTAGCCCATGTTCCACGGTGTCCAGCCCAAGGGCTGTCGTGGTAGGCCGTCAGCAGCTCCTCCTGTTCTTCCTTCATCGCCACCACCCGGAGCGGAACGCCGTCCTTCTTCTTCGGGTGCTTCCATAGACAGCTATCCCGGAGAAAGAACCGGTACGCTTTCTTCCGGATCCGGTCGGCCTCGTCCTTCGTCCATGACGCATCGGGCGTCATTGTCTTCAGAAACCCACCGATCTGCAGCCACTCCCCGTCGTACTTGCTCGCGTCGAAGTCGTTAAGCGCCGGAGTGCTTGTTCCGTCTGTTGTTACATACGCAGTCTCGAAGAAGTCCACGCCGACGTCTTCGTCCTCCGAAACCATGCCGCCCTCGTCATCGAATCTCGCCCTTGAAAGCATGTCGGCCATGGCGTTGTCTTTCCCGGAAATGTGTCGTATTACCGGGTCTAGGGACTTGATATACGCTATCCACCTGAGCATTGCCAGGTCCGGCGTCGCGCATCCGGAAATCATGCCGAGAATCGGCATGCAATCCGTCTCTATGATTACCTCCGTCCCGATCAGATAGTCCTTGTCGGCCTTCACCGCCGAAACGATACCCCAGAGTTCGCGTTTAACCTGGGCGTATCCTCGCTGCCGTTCGCTGAGGACCTTCGCACCGAATCGGATCGGGAACCGATTGCCGTCCTCGTCTTCTTGGTTGACGACCCACCCGATTCCGGTCGGACTCGTGTCAACCGTTATGTACACTGGGGTGCCCTTCCTGTAGACGGCCTTTCGGAGCGCCGGTGCTGCCGAAAGAGCCTCCTTCAGCTTCCGGACCGACTCCGTGTGCTTGTCTAGCCATTCGAATCTTTGCCCTTTCCTCAGTAATCCGTATAGCGGCTCCGCAACGTGGGCGTAATGCGGGATCCATATGTGGTAGAATGCGCATGCCCCCAGGAATCTTCGCACTTCCGTGACCGAGCTGCAGTCGGGCTTCATCGCGGAGATGGCTTCTACCTTTGCCGGAGACGGTTTCCGGCCATATGGCCCACATAAGTGTCCGACCACCATGATTTCCGACTGCCCGAAGGCTGATTTCTCCCCCGAGAAGGTGAGCCTCGCCTCCTCTAGCCTTTGCAGCACCTTCTCGCAGTCGTCGATGTGCGCCGTCACGAATCGCCGGCATCCGTCCGGCCCGATCGTCTCGTCCTTCTCTTCTACCGGGCATCCCTTGATCGGGATGTCGTCTAGAAACGGCATGGTGATGTTCGGGATGCAGTCCCTCAGCACCTTGTTCATCGCATTCACCATGTGGGCCACCGAGTTGGTCCCTCCTTGCGGCAGCGTACACATCCGCACTAGGCCGAGGGGAGTTCGCATCGTCGTAATGTCTCTGCTCTCCACGGCTAGCTGGAACTGGTCATACCCTGAGTATAGATCACCGACCGAGTAAATCGACCTTCCGGCGAAGGCCTCCGCGAACTCGTCTATGGTCGGTCCGATCCCCGCGTTCCGAATGGTCACTCTATTGACCGGCTGCAGGTCCTGAATGAAGCGCAATGATCCGTTTTTCTTTGGTACGGTAAACCAGCGGTTTGAATACGGGGCGCTCGACGGCTCGAGAATGCCCATATCAACTTTCTGCTTCAACAGCTCCATCAACTTCGGGATGTGAGCTCTCGGAACCGAAATTGGCTTGAGATTCCACGATACATGCGGTACCGTGAATATCACCATCGGCTCTACGATCGTCGGGTCCACGCACCCGATTTCCTCCGGCGAGAATGCGAAGGCTTTCCCGTGCCTTCCGAGCATTCTCCGGAACCGGTCTTCCTCCGCCGGCAGTAGGAACCCGCCCCCACCGATCTTCAGCTCGCGGAGCGTCTCGTTGGTGAAGGTGTGTCCTATGCAGGCCCGATCTCGTAAGCTGGGGTCCGATGCAACCCCTTTTATCCGGGATTCACTGCCCTCCGGTAAGGGCGCCGCAACTGGCCTCACCTTCCGGTCCACCGTCTTGTACTTGGTGCTCACCCGGGCCGTCCGTTCCGACTCGAGCCCTCGACCGAAGTCCGCGATGACTTCGTACATTTCTTCGGAACATACCGGTATCGTCCGGTCTTCGTTAAGGTCTTCTTCGACTACCTTCCCCAGCATTCCCAAGGTGTCGTCGAAAGAGACTGCCTCCACGGCTCCGTTGATTCCTTCGTCAGAGCCGAGAACTCCGCACGCCCGAAGTCTCCCCTCCGTCTTTGTTTTCTCTCGGCCGGTGATGCCGACCATCGTACATGCTCCGCTGTCGGAGAAGCAAAATTTCCTACCTATTGTACACGGTTTTATCGTACAGATGTGGGGTTTTCCCGGAGCATCCGGACTGTCGCGGCCCCACGCCTTGGCAGTCCTCTCTAAAAATCCTCTCGGGTTTCGGAACCGAGGGAATCGCGGTTACGTTCGTGGTTCGGCCTTACCGTCAGAAACTGGACCGAATGGCGCCCGTCTTGGCTTTTGACTCTCGCGTAGGCCGAACCATTGTCCAGCACTTTGGTCTCCATTCGCGCCGCCGTGATGTACGGCTCTCCCAGAATGACTGGATGCGAAGACGTCTCCTGCACGAAGAAGTGCTGGTCAATCTCGACGTCGCCAATCTTGACTCGCACATTCGGACAGGCCCCGTGCAGTTCCTCGGTGGCGCGCGTTGCTGCCCTTATTTTCCACCCGTGCTTGGTGTTGATCGGCCATTTGCCCTTCTTATAGAAGTCCATGGACATCAAATTGATCTCCGATCCGTGGTCCACCAAAGCTGTCACCGGTTCCTGGACATCGCCGATCTTCACCGGGGTTTCCGTGGTCGCTCGGGCCCAGTGTGGCCTCGAATAGTGGCTTTCCGCCCACTCGTCTCCCAGCGCCATGTCGTCTAGGTGCGTCGTCCGCACTTCCACCGGTCTTTCCGGTTCTGTCTCCGTCGACAGCCTCTTCCGTTTCACCAAGTCCACGATGGAGTCGTGGAACTCCTTCTTGGCGATTCCCAGCACCTCTCGTAACGACAACTCCACCTTGCTGTCGAGGATCCGTTCCTCCAGAACCTTCCGTAAGTCCGTGGTCCTTTCTATCTCCGTCCCCAGACGGTACCCGCCCTTCTGGGGTTTATCTTGCGTGCCGGCCCCGCCGGATTCGTCCCGTCGTGGCCCGGACCGGGTCTCGTATCGTTGTGAGGGCCCGGTCGTCCCGGGTTTCCCCACCCGCTTCTCTTCTACCAGAGCCTCGTAGTTCTGGCAAGCGGCTTCCACGAAGCCCGTCCGTTCCTCGACCGGGTCGCTCCACCCGGTCATCTCCCGTACCCGTTTCTCCGCACGGTCCGATTCCTCCCCTTTAAGCCTTGCACCGGCAAGGCCTTCCAGCATCGTCGGCCAGAATCCGGCTTTGCTTTCCCTTCGGGCCTCGCCGCCCCCGACTCGAATGCCGGCCGACGCCGAGTAGTGGACGGTTTCCGCGTGTCGGGCCGCCGCCTCTTCCATCAACCTTTTCATACCACCTTTTCCGACGTTTCGGCTCAGGGTCCTTCGGGTGTCGCTGGCATGCACCCGTCCTTCCCACAGGTACACCACCCTGTCCCTCAGCGCCTCCGCGAAGTCGCCGCAGTCCTTCCGAATGTGGCCGACTTCATCGCACCACATGCACCTGTTTCCTGCCGCCAGCCGTCGGTCACGAGCCGGTTCGCCACCTTCCCTTCGGGCTTGCGCGATTTGGAGGTCCTTTACCGCCCTCGTCAATTCCTCCAGCGCCGCTCCTCCGGTTGAGCCTCTGACTACGCCGGTCGAAGCCGAACCGGTTTCCAACCACTCTCGGGTCTCTTCCTTTCGCACCTGTGGCGCTGGTTCGAACTTCCTTGCTGCGACCGAGCCCGACCCGGTTACCCCGTTATCCGCCCATTCTCGCCGTTTGTCGAAACGGCCACAGACCTTCTTGACAGCCGCCCAGTCGGTAGTGAGCCCGTCTTCGGTTTCCAGCAAGAGGCCCACTTGCTCCCGATCCCGCTCGTCGACCGACTTGACAAACAGCAAGACCCGGCTCGTGTCCAGGATGGTTCGGTCGAGCGCCGAAAGGCGCGCAAAGTTTTCCTCGAACTCCCGGAGGAGTGCCGACGCGTTTCTTCCCTTCCCCGGGGACTCCACCCATTCCATGAACCTTCGCTTCGAAAGCCGGAGCGCGTCGTCCAGCCCGTATTTCTCTAGGAGCCGACCTTCGAACTCCTCCCAGGTACGGCTCTCCGCCCGCACCTCGAGCACCTCCGCATGGATGCTCGGCATCGCCACTCGGGGAAATCCGGCAAGACGCCTTCCTTCCGGAATGTCCCGCATCAGCATCTCTGCACCGTAGGACGCCAAATACTTCGTGGCATCCTTCCCATCGAACCGGCCGATCGTACCGACGACCGCCTCAATAGCTCTGTCGAGGGCACCGGTGCTCTCGCGCGCGTTTACAATCCGATCCACGGCCGAAGCCATGGCCTCTGCGAGATCCGACCCCCTCATCTTCTGCTCTTCTGCCGCCTCTTTCACGTCGGGTTCACCAAGATGTCGGGATATTATGCAAGTGCGTGTGGAATCGAGGCGGGACCGCGGGGGTCTCGAACCAAAGAGCAAGCGAGGGAGGGGGAAAGAGAGAGAACCGGCTACGCAGGACCGGGGGTACACAGGGACACGGCCCTTCAGCACGGAGAACACGAACAGACACCGACACAGACAGATGCGAATGGCTAAATGTGTATATTAAGAAAAACGGCTAACACGACTACAACCCTCGACGGGGCACAGGTTGGTTACGACCGAACAGGCCGGCGAACAGATGCCGATGCCTGTTCACTTCGACGCTCAAAGGGCTGTAGCTGGTCGGAGGTGCTGCCGGAAGCACTCGGGCGTTCCTCGAAAACAGCGCGAGCCTCCTCGGAACCCTGCACGGAAAGCTATGGAGCTCAAGAAGGAAGGAAACAGAGAGCGAAGCGTCCAGAAACGGTCCGGCAGCACTTCGTCCTCTCTGCGCGAGATATCTCTGCAACAGCTCTTTCCCGCTCCTTATATAGGCCGACGAGCAGGCCGTCCTGTCAGCTTTATTCCCTGTCCCTTTTGGACAGGGATCCGCTCCGTTTTTCCACGCATCCGCGTAGTTACGCCGCCGACTCGTACAGTTCGCGCGCGCGACCGAAAAGACTGTTCGCGCGGTCTTTGTCTCCACTTGAGTTAGGGCCCGTTCCTGCCGATTATCCTCCTAATTCGCTTCTATGTACTACTTGGAGCGTGCGCGCGTGAAGAACCGGTTCCCACGCCTTGGTGCGCCGATTCCGCCTATGGACGGTTTTCTTCACGACAACGTGACCACATATGTGTACATTAAACAAATCGTTACATCAAATAGCCAAAAATGATGTAATCAAGATACGTAATCGAGGCATATACCATCTACGCACACAAAACATCCAAAAGTAAGGGTTCATCGTGATAAGCAATTGAGGTATTGACCTCTTACGCATATCATTTACAACGAAATCGAGGTATTGACCTCATATGCATACGTTGTCGTGCCTTTCAGCTCCGGATCGTTTGCGTGAGTCGGGTGGGAACCACTGGGGTTTTGGACTAGGAGGAGGAAGAATTTGAGGCTAATCTAGTTATGAATATGAATAGATTATAAGAAAGAGATATAGAAACTTGTGAATCCCACAAGTATAATTGTTTTAGTTTATCTAAATCGTAGTAATAAATTGAAATAATTTAGAATAGATTAGAGTAGATTGAGAAAAGAGATCAAACCTTGTGAATCCCACAAGTATTACATTAATCAATATTTATGTAAGAATATGAATTTAGATTGAAAGAGATAGATTATCTTAAACTTCGTGAATCCCACGAGTATATTTTATTAATTGGTGTTTTAGGAAATATATCCAATTTCCCAAATATTTCACACCCCTATTACATTGTGCTCCCCATCCTTATGTAGTGATGGGAGAGACTAAGCATAGCTACATGCTTTTTTTTTCTAATATGTTCATGCACACTAAATGTGCATGTGATGCTTTTCTAATCCTTGCTTTTATTTGCTAAATATAGTGCTCATGCACGCTAGATGTGCATGAGTCACTTTTTAGTTGCTTGCGTTTTTCTATAAAATATTCACGCACTCTAAAAATGCACGATTTACCTTTTAATAAAGGTAGGTGCAAATAAACCACTTATAGTTATTAAATCTATTTGTAGAACACTAAAGATAAGGTAGCACAATGGTAAAGTTGAGGTTTAGCTACGTGGAGGTACAGGGTTCGAATCTTGCCCTATGCACGTGATAAATATCTTGATATTCTTATTTTATTTATTTATATGTAATTAAATCGGTTATATTATTTTTACTTTTTCACGTAATGTACGAAATACACTACGACACTCGCCCCCTCCGAACCCGCACATCCTCCGGTATGTGCCGAAGTTGCCGATGCTCGTTGTCTCCCCTTCATCCTCTGTTTGTCCCGCTATGTCAACTTTGTCTCTCCATTTTGAGTAGACCCATTCTTTCCACCCGAACCATTGTCGCCATCCGATCCACCATATTCTTTGTTCTCTCTCGTCATATTCTTGGCCCTTGTCATTCGTGGTAGTGTCTTTTACTGGCCTCTTTCTTGTCTTCATCAACCTTGACTTTTTTCCGGATCGCTCTTGTCCGATCATCTTTCGGTTTGATCGGCTTCCGATCGGATTCGTATTCGGCCAAATCGGAATCGGTTGTTCGGTTTCGATTGAGTCGGTCTCCTTCCGGCCCAGTTTCGATCTATCGGTTTCGGTTTCGGTTGGCTTTCTTTTCCTCGTTTTCACCAGCCTCGACCGGTCCAACCTCCGATTGAGTCGGATTAGCTTCTTTCCGGATCGGTCTCGTCCGATTGGCTTTCGGCTAGGTCGGCTTCCATCCATATTCGCGTTCTGCCAAGTCAGACTCGGTCGATCGGTTTTGACCGAGTCGACCCTTTTTCGGGTCGGCTTTCTTTCGGGTCGTCTTTCGGCTGAATCCTCATTTGCCCGGTTCGGCTTTCGTTTGTGTCGTCTTTCGGTTGAATTTTCTTCCTTTCGGTTCGGCTTTCTTTTGGGTCGACTTTTGGTCGAATCCTCTTTTACCCGGTTCGGCTTTCTTTCGGATCGGAATCCCGTCCGGATCACCTTCCATCCGAACCGGCTTCCGACTTTACCTTTCTTGCTGCCACCTCCCGTCTCTCCGGTCTCACGTTGGTTCTCGGACACAACCGCCGAAGTCTCTAGAATTAGTGGGTAGGAATCCTCGGTATTATCATCCTCCATTGTTTCACCCATAGCCATATTCTTGGCTATCTCTCCGTCATACGCGTCGGCTTCGACCTTTGTTTTCTCTCCGCCACCTTCCGTCTCTTCGGTCTCACGTTGCCTTTCGAACGCAACCGCCGGAGTCTCTAGAATCAGTGGTGGGGAAGTCTCGATATGGCCATCCATCATTGATTCGTCCATAGCCACCTTCGATTCGATGTCATCTTTCGTGGCGACCTCCTCAATCAAGTCCTCTTTGCTCTCTTTCACTGCATCAATTATGCTTACCCCTTTTTCACCCGATGTTTCGGACACTTGTATTCTGAAATCTTCTTCTACACTTGGGTTATCGGCCTTATCCTTCGTCGTTGTTCTTTCGCAAGACAAGAGGGTAGCTTGTTTTACACCCTCTTCCGTCGCACCATCATGTTGTATTTCGGCCTTCATATCAGCTCCATCGTTTGTCTTCAATCGACCATCCTTCATCGGCCATGTCGTTGACAAGATTCTCATCTTCCTCTCATCATGTCTCCGGCATACCCTTTGGACTTCGGCCCAATCTTCAGTAAGACCATTCGTACCGTCATCGTCTTCGAGTTTGATCCCGATGTCCATCCTTTCTTTTCGATCGATCGATCTTACGAACATTAGGACTTTATCTTCTCCCACCAATCGTTGTTCCCGCTCCGAGAGTTGAGCAAGACGATGCTCGAACTCTAGGAATGCTTGTGTTGCACTTCGGTGGGTCTTCTCCGATGCCACCCATTCGTCGAATTTTTGCCGATCTTGTCCCTTTGATCTCTTGTAATCATATGCCTCTCGTAAAGCTTCTTCAAATGACCCCCATGTCGAGTTTTGTTGCTGTATCTTGTGGATTCTCTCTTGTAGCTCATCCGTGGCCACCCGATTGAAGGATGTCACTTGCAATCCTTCCGATATCCCACATCGTATCATCTCCGCCTTGTAGTCACGTAGATAGCGTGACACATCGTTTCCGTTGAATTGTCCGTTTCGTTATATGAGCCGCTTTACTGCCCCCGTGATCTCCGACATCACTCGTTGTTCTTGTAGCATCCGCTCGAACATCATCATCATTGTTATACTCATTGCCTCTTGTTGATTCTCCATCTCCTTGCCACCCGCCTTCACGTCGGGTTCACCAACTGTGTCGTGCCTTTCGGCTCCGGATCGTTTGCGTGAGTCGGGTGGGAACCACTGGGGTTTTGGACTAGGAGGAGGAAGAATTTGAGGCTAATCTAGTTATGAATATGAATAGATTATAAGAAAGAGATATAGAAACTTGTGAATCCCACAAGTATAATTGTTTTAGTTTATCTAAATCGTAGTAATAAATTGAAATAATTTAGAATAGATTAGAGTAGATTGAGAAAAGAGATCAAACCTTGTGAATCCCACAAGTATTACATTAATCAATATTTATGTAAGAATATGAATTTAGATTGAAAGAGATAGATTATCTTAAACTTCGTGAATCCCACGAGTATATTTTATTAATTGGTGTTTTAGGAAATATATCCAATTTCCCAAATATTTCACACCCCTATTACATTGTGCTCCCCATCCTTATGTAGTGATGGGAGAGACTAAGCATAGCTACATGCTTTTTTTTTCTAATATGTTCATGCACACTAAATGTGCATGTGATGCTTTTCTAATCCTTGCTTTTATTTGCTAAATATAGTGCTCATGCACGCTAGATGTGCATGAGTCACTTTTTAGTTGCTTGCGTTTTTCTATAAAATATTCACGCACTCTAAAAATGCACGATTTACCTTTTAATAAAGGTAGGTGCAAATAAACCACTTATAGTTATTAAATCTATTTGTAGAACACTAAAGATAAGGTAGCATAATGGTAAAGTTGAGGTTTAGCTACGTGGAGGTACAGGGTTCGAATCTTGCCCTATGCACGTGATAAATATCTTGATATTTTTATTTTATTTATTTATATGTAATTAAATCGGTTATATTATTTTTACTTTTTCACGTAGTGTACGAAATACACTACGACAACGTAACATATGTATGTGAGCGTAAAATGCAATTGAGGTATTAACCTCGTGCGCATATGACATTAATCACATATTCAATATATGTCAAATGAGGTATTAACCTCATACACATATGTAAACATTTTATACAACCAATTAATTGCCACTACAACATCATTGAATTAATGAAAAAAATTACATATAGACTATATACATGATTAGATGGGAGAAGAAAAAATAGAAAAAAAAAATTAAGGAAAGAGTTACCGAAGTTCTTTGTTGATCGTTAATTGGATCAAGGCCAACCGCACATCAATCGATCACCATCAATCAAGAACACCAAAGATAACAAAAGAAACATTAGAACATGAGCTCGGATACCAACTATTAGAGATATGTACTAATGTAAGCAAAGGATAAGGATAAATGATAGATCTAGATAGAGAGGAAAGAGAGAAAGAAGGTTGTTGATCCACCCGACCACCCCCAAGTGAAGGGATCGAGACGGACTCGAGCCTCGATCGGCGTCCCATACCACCTTTGTGGTGTCGAGTCGTACCTGGTGCTGGCGCACTCGCTACAAGAGTTGACCCACCACAAGAACAAAGTCTCGATGTAGCCAAAAGAAAGATGAAATGAGGGTAGCTAGGTCTCTTATTTATAGCAATACCCAAGGGCCCCAGGCAAGTTCACACTTGGCCTAATGGGTTGTCTCAATCCCAAGGATTAAAAGTAATCCTCCCCTTCTTTACTTTCTCGTTTAACCCTCAAACTTATCCACGTGTATAGAATACTACGGTAAATTCTCACCACGGGATATTATATGGTCATGCCCATAACATAGAGAGAGAGAGAGAGAGAGAGAGAAATTGGTTATTGCAATGGTGGCGGCAACTCTCTAACAATAGCAACAACAACAAACTAGGTTACAAAGTCCCTTATATACTGACTAGGCTAGGGCAAGTACCCTTTGACATATTTACAGAATTGTCCTAAATCTAGTTTGTCCAAGATACAATGTGATTACGACCATTGTCGTATGGTTTTTCACACACGATATGAAACTTAGTAAAACAATTATTTAAGATTAGCTTAATGTATTCATATAGATAAATGTCGTGTGTTTTTCACACATGATATGAAAACTAGTAAAACAATTATTTAAGATTAGCTTAATGTATTCATATAGATAAATGTCTTCAAGAGCTTCATAGCGTATTTTACTACGCATGAAACGGATAAACAAGTATCAAGTTATGTGGGTGTAAAGTTTGAAGAAGAAGAAAGAAAAGACAAAACTTTGAGATATCCCACATAGATAGGACAACATTGGAACCCAGGATATATAAGGGAAACCAAAATATATTCATTCGATCAACGTGTGGAGCACAGGATGTTCAAGGTGACTTGGGCTACATTGTGTGGTGCGCACGCTTTGGGTGTACGCGCATATGCACGATTGTGTTTAACGCTTTGGGTGTATGCACGTGTGCATGGCCGCATGGACGTTTTCAAATGTACGCGCGCATGGACGTCTTCGGATGTACGCGCGTGTGCAAGTTTTGAGCGTACGCGTGGATGTTTCGGATGGACGCGTGTGTGCGGACGAGTGCGTGGATGCGTACACGGAGTGGTCGGGATGCGCGCATGTGTGGATGCGTACACTACGGCGCGGTTGAGACGTGCGCATGCGTGGATGCGTACACTACACGGTCAGGACTTTTGCGCGCGGACACGTCTACGGTTCGGTTGCGACACACATACGGTGTCGTGAAGATTTTCGGCAATAGTGTGAAAATCCCATAAAACGTACGAAATCGAGTATGAATCACATAATACAATAATTGTGAAGATAACATTTTAAATAAATTTAATATCTAAGTACAAAATGATGGAGGTTTCGAATGCACTTTATTACACAAGAAACGGACAACTAAATGTCAAGATATGAGGGTATAAAGTTTGTGAAAGGAAAAGAGAAAATTGTGAGATATCCCACATAGGCACGACAAATACGGCTCTCATCATATATAAGGTAGAGCAAAAGATATTATCTTTGTGTCTATGTGTGGAGCATAGAGAGTTCAAGGTAACTTGAACTAAGAGTGGAGGTGGGCTAGCTACTCGTAAATGGTTTTGGCCAACCAAAACCGGACCGGTAACCGACGGCGGCACCGGTATCCTGCAACAACCGGCGACGGTATCCGACGAACCGGCGTCCGGTGACTAGATGAATAAATATAACCGACGGCGGCACCGATATCCTGCAACAACCGGCGACGGTATCCGACGAACCGGCGTCCGGTGACTAGATGAATAAATATATGAATATATATATTTACAAGGAGGGCAAGTAAGGATTCGAACCTTGCACCTCCAAGTTAGGAGTCAATTGGCTTACCATTAAGCCATGACATTTAGTTGAATTTATATTTCTATCATTGTACTTTTACATGTAAATTCTCATACATGAGAGCTAAAATGAGTGACATGGTTATCATGCACCACATGTAATACATAAGCGCCAAATGGCAAACATGCATTTTATGCATGTCTTGTACCCTCACATGCATCATATGCATGAGAGCATCTATAAAAGAAGGAAGGGGGAGGAGAAAAAACACGTTTTTTTTTTATGAAATTAAGAAGAAGAAATTTGTTATCAAATTGATGGTGTAACTTGTTTCTTAAATCCAAAGATAAAAGTTCAATCAATCTCTCTCAATCGTTTAATCTCAACTTCTCTCTTTCCCAATCTATCTTAAGTACTTTCTCGCCAAAGCTTGTACCGACTTTCAATCCTTCCGGTCCAAAACCCCGGCAGTTCCGCCTCACGATCCGCGCGTAGTGACGGATCTTCACGACAACGGATTGCACACGAGCTAAACTTTATGGATGATTGGGTCATTTGGCCGAATTATACGGACGGTCGCATGCAACTAAAAGTAAAAGGCATGCAACTAAAAATGGAAGCATGCAACTAAAAGTAGAGACTATGCAACTAAAAATAGAGGCCATGCAACTAAAAGTGGACATGCAAAGTAACATTGGGAAGGGGGATCAACAAAGAGCTGAATACATGTCCCATTTTTTTCCCTCTACTTTTTATTTCCTTCCTTCTTCTTCCCTCTCGGATTCGAGAAACAAATTATCTCACATATTGATATCAAACTCCTAGCTTTGTTTACTCAATCTTTCTTGTCAAAAATTATCTCTTGTATTCATATCAGACCACTCCTTGCATGGTTGTTGGCTCCTTTCTTTGAAAAAATAATCTCTCATATCCATACCCAACCCATTGTAACACAATTCTGAAATTATAAAGAATCGATTTTCTTTTGCAATAAACTAATGATTTGTCTCTCCCACTTGTCTTATGCTTAAAACTTGCTTGTGTTGTACGTGTTGCACTAAATCCTTCTAGTCCAGAACCCCAGCGGTTCCGTCTCACGATCCGCACATAGTGTCAGATTTTCACAACACCATTATAGACCAGTATTCGACACTCCCCCGTAATGGGCGTATACAACAAGAAATCTCTAATAAAGGAAAAGAAATATAGATTTATACAAGGTTGTCGAACAAGTCTACTTTTGTTCGGGTCGGCTGAGCCCGAGTTGTCTGGGGTCGGAGAAGCTAAAGCCGAGTCTTGAACTGTCGATGTTGATTGTCCGAAACCGTCCCGAGTGTCCTACTCATTTGGACTAATACTTCATTACACCCATCTAGTGCCGAAGGGATCGGAATCGATCTGCCGAAAGACACTTGGTCATCCCATCATCGACATTATCAGTTGTAGATATCTTCTCAAGGCCGATTTTCCCAAAAATGACGCAGTCCCAAACAAAGTGATATCGAACGTCAATATGCTTGGAGGTGTTGTGATAAACGGAATTTTTGGATAGAGCAACAATGTGAAAGAATAGTGTCGGAAGCAATAGAAAACCGAAAAACACAAAAACGTAGGTTTAATGGAGAGGTTGAATATACATAGTACACGGGAGAGACATAGAGAGAGAGGAAGAGCAAAACATAAGACTATATTCAAAATAACTCTAAAACTCTGTAATACTCTATACATCGTATGTGTTCAGTGAACACTTTTATACAAGTCCATACGAACTAACAGAAGTACGGTGTACTTCAATGCTCACACGAGCATCTAACACTAACTACAAGACCTTAACTACCTAGTAGTCTAGCTGCTACTTGGCTTCCGGTTACTGCTTGATCCGGCTAACCGACTCCCCAGCTCATCGGCTCACTTGCTCACCGTCTCACTGATCCGGCTCATCCTTCCGGATGCCGATCCGGCTCGGGCTTATTCAACCGATCCGGATCCGGTTGAGCTTGCCACTCAACACTCCCCCTGAAGCTCAACTTGAGGTCGGATCGTAGTGTCAATCTCCATGGCAGCTGGTCCTTCCACCTGGCTCCTTCTGGCGTCACTCCGCCTCGCTCACGCTCCTCGTCCGGTTCGGTCCCGTTTGCCGCGACCCTTATGTTCCTGCGCACCTCGACCTCCTCGGTCGGCTTGTCTGCTCAACATGCCCAATTCGGCTTCATCACTACTGTGACTTTGGCGCTAGCCGATTCGCCGATTCCTTCATGTTGGCATCGACTTTCGCTGCCTTCTCGTCCTCTTGGCCTTGAATTGATCCGGTTCTTCTGAATCTGCTGTCTCCGATTCGTTCCAACTCTTGTCTGAATCGGTTAATCCCGATTCGTCTTCCGGTTCCAGGCCCTTCACCACATCAAACCATGTCCGGGTCTTGGCCTTCTTCTTCCGGTCGGCTCTGTCCTTCTTAACTCTACCGTCGTTGCCGCTTGTTCCGACTTGTTCGGATGTGTCGACTTCCTTTGTCGACTCGGCTCCTTTCTTCTTCTTATCTCTCCCTTTGTCGGTTCTTCCCTCACCGGTGCAATCAATAGTTTCTTTGCCTTTGCCCGTTCCGGTGTCTTTGCCCTCTTTGCCCATTCTCCCCCTCAAGTGTGGAACGTCGAGATGCTGAACACCAAGCATTTCGGTGAAGTGTTGTAACTTGTCCATTCTGAGCAGTTTGGTGAAGATGTCGGTAACTTGCCGATCCGTATGAACATACCGAAGTTCGACTTCACCACTCAAGACACACTCACGCACGAAGTGGTAGTGCACTTCTATGTGCTTTGTGCGAGCATGGAATATGGGGTTCTTGGCCAGCTGCATGCTGCTTATGTTGTCGCAGTAGATCAGGATCGGGGTCGGCACCTCGATCTGCAGGTCTTGCAACAGTTGTCGAAGCCAAATGGCTTCACAAGTGGCAACGGTGGTGCCCCGGTATTCAGCCTCAGTGCTCGAAAGGGCCACTATTAGCTGCTTTTTGCTGCTCCACACAACAACCACGCTACCAAGGGAAAACATATAGTCGGAGATGGATTGGCGATCCAATGCATCGTCGGCCCAGTCGGCATCGGTGTAGCCGACTATCTCTTCGGTTATACCATGCTGGTATAACGTCCATCTGGTGAAGATGCCACCCCCTTGCCGCAGCAACCGTCAGCACCACACGAACCGTCGTCATCTTCGCTATTGGAGCGAAGGTCTCATCGTAGTCGATTCCATGGGTCTGCGCATATCCCTTCGCCACTAATCGGGCCTTGTGTTGGTTAACCGAACCGTCAGCATTGTACTTTACCTTGTACACCCACTTACATCCGATCGGTTTACAGTGTTGGGTAGGGTCAACTAGGTCCCATGTGTCGTTGGCATCAAGTGCCCGCATTTCTTCCTCCATAGCGGCACGCCAATTTGTGTCATTTGCCGCTTCTGCGTAGCTCTCCGGCTCACGCACTTCCGCCACCTTGGTCATGTACGCATAGTAATGCACCATGTACTCATTGTACCCGTACCGCTTTACGGGGTTCTTCTGACGAGAAGACCGGCGTAACTTATCGTTACCCGGTTTGAGGCCCTTCTTGGCCGGTGCGGTCTTTGTTGCTAAAGATCCGCCTTCATCCTTTCCGAAGTCGGATTCGCTTCGATCCGACTCAACGTTGCCAATTTCATATTCCGGCATCTTCTTCTTCCCCTTCTCTTTGCGTGTGAACCTTCTCCTCGGTTCGTTGCACGGGGAGACCATGGCAGAGTCTCCACTACTCGCCGGTTCGTCATCCGACTGGTCATCCCTACTCAGCCGCTCATTCGGTCCACTTAACCGAAACGAGATCGGACTCTCTTCTAGAGTGTCGAGGTCTTCATCTTCTATCTGGACTGGTTCAGGCTCACTAGCCTCATCCTCCGATATCGGGTCGGGGTCGGAAGTCGAAGCCGCTAAGGCATACCATGATACCGTACCGAAGAGCAAGAGAGAAAGGAGAAGAGACCCACTACGTGCGAGAGTAGATTCACAGGGACACAGCCCTTCGACACAAAGACGCAAGTGGGACAGCGACACAGAGAGACACGGATGTATGTATGTATTAACAAAGACAGACAACCAAAACACGAAGTCGGTTACAACCGAACAGGCCGGCAAACAGATGCCGATACCTGTTCGCAAACGCACAGAAAGGAAGGAGGAGGTTGGAGGTGCTGCCGGAAGCACTCGGGCATTCCTCAGAGCAGCGCGAGCCTCCCGAAACCTGCACAGAAGGAAGCTATGGAGTTTGCGAACCAGAGAGAGAGAGAAGCCTTCGCACACAAACCGACAGCACTTCGTCCTCGACTCTCCGCGCTCCCTCTCTCCTCCTTGTCTCCCTCCTTTTATAGGCAAGGAAGGAGCCGTTTCCTATTAACTTCCTACCTACCGAGGATCTTCTATGTACTACATAAGGCGCACGTGTATGAAGAGCCGGTTCCTACGCTCTGGTGCACCGATTCCGCTTGTGGACGGTTTTCTTCACGACATCCGCCCCCACCTAACCGTGCATCCACCGGCATGCGCCAAATTGAGTTGAGACGGAGAAAACCAGCCCAGCCTTTATTCCCCGCCCGTCGGTTCTTCTTCGGTTTCGGATCGTTCGTCGTCCCGGTCCAGGTCAACCGGATCCGGCTCGTCGTGGTGACGCTTCTTGAACGCTTTGATCCGCTTCCCAGCTACCGGTATCGCCATTCTCGTACCGTCGAGTTCCGCCAGATGGTACGTCCCGTTGTCGTTGGCGCTTTGTACCACGTAAGGCCCGAACCACCTTCTTGCGAACTTCCCTGTCGCTCGGTGCTGGTTGTCGAGGCTGCTGTCGTAGACTAGCACCCAGTCGCCTTCCTCGATCTTCTTCGGTCGGAGCCGGTGCGTCCGGTCGAACCGGGCTTTGTTCCTCGTCCTTGCCACCCGAAGCTTTTCCGCAGCCTGCTCCACGTCCTCCGGTCTTCGCTCGAGCTGCCGTATGCGTGCCGTCAACAGTTCCTCCCGACTCATCTCGTCTTTCCAGTCCACGGTTGCCCAGGAGGAGATCGTACGTTCCATCGGCATGATCGGCTTCTGCCCAAACATGAGCTCTGCCGGCATGAATCCGGTTACCGAACTGTGCGTAGTTCGGTCAGCCCACAACGCGTAAGGCAGCAGCCGCGGCCAGTTCCCGACTTGACCCCCGCATGCCCGAACTAACGCCTTCACGATCGGTCCGTGTCCGCGCTCCACCTTTCCATTCGCCTCCGGATTGTATGCAGTGGTGAGCGAGAGCTTGACTCCTAGCCGGTCGAACAGCTCCTCGGCCTCTTCGGCGTCCAGCTCCCCGCGATCGGCCACGATCTTCCCGACGCACCCGTACCGGCATATCATGTCCTCGATCAGGAACCGACATACGGCTGCAGTCGTTTTGTTCTGAAGGGCTCGGCCTTCCACCTGGTTCGTCAGATCTTCCCGAGCCAGGACCAGGTACCGCATCTGTCCTACTCCCATCGGCATCGTCACCAGATCTACCATCCATTTGAAGTGGACGGTCGGTGGGTACGTAGGGTGAAGCTCATCCCGATGCCGAACTATGGAGTGCATCTGGCAGATCTCGCAAGTTGTCACGAACCGATGCACATCCCGGTACAGTCCCAGCCACCAGTACTTCCCCTTTATCTTCTCGAACGTGGCCCACGTTCCACGGTGACCAGCCCAAGGGTTGTCGTGGTAAGCCGTCAGCAGCTCCTCCTGTTCTTCCTTCATCGCCACCACCCGGAGCGGGACGCCGTTCCTCTTCTTCGGGTGCTTCCATAAGTATCCGTCTCGGAGAAAGAATCGGTAAGCTTTCTTCCGGATCCGGTTGGCCTCGTCCTTCGTCCACGACGCATCCAGCGTCATCGTCCTCAAAAAACCACCGATCTGGAGCCACTCGCCGTCGTACTTGCTCTCGTCGAAGTCGTTAAGTGCCGGAGTGCTCGTCCCATCGGTCGTCACGTACGCTGCCTCGAAGAAGTCCACGCCGACTTCTTCGTCCTCCGAAACCATGCCGCCCTCGTCATCAAACCTCGCCCTCGAAAGCATGTCGGCCATGGCGTTGTCCTTTCCAGAAATGTGTCGTATTTCCGGGTCTAGGGACTTGATGTACGCTATCCACCTGAGCATCGCCAGGTCCGGTGTCGCGCATCCGGAAACCATGCCGAGAATTGGCAGGCAATCCGTCTCGACAATCACTTCCGTCCCGATCAGGTAGTCCTTGTCGGCCTTTACTGCCGAAACGATTCCCCAGAGTTCGCGTTTAACCTGGGCGTACCCTCGCTGTCGTTCACTGAGGACCTTCGCGCCGAATTGGATCGGGAACCGAATGCCGTCCTTGTCTTCTTGGTTGACGACCCATCCGATCCCGGTCGGGCTCGTATCCACCATTATGTATACCGGGGTACCCTTTTCGTAGACAGCCTTCCGGAGCGCTGGTGCTGCCGCAAGAGCTTCCTTCAGCTTCCGGACCGACTCCGTGTGCTCGTCTCGCCACTCGAATTTTCGTCCCTTCTTCAGCAACCCGTATAGCGGCTCTGCAACGTGGGCGTAATGCGGGATCCATATGTGGTAGAACGCGCATGCCCCCAGGAACCTCCGGACTTCTATAACCGAGCTACAGTCGGTCTTCATCGCGGAGATGGCTCCTACCTTTGCCGGAGACGGCTTCCGGCCATATGGTCCACATAGGTGTCCGACCACCAGGATTTCCGATTGCCCGAAGGCCGATTTCTCCCCGGAGAAGGTGAGCCTCGCATCCTCTAGCCTTTGTAGCACCTTCTCGCAGTCGTCGATGTGTGCTGCCACGAATCGCCGGCATCCGTCCGGCCCGACAGTCTCGTCCTTCTCCTCCACCGGGCACCCCTTGATCGGGATGTCGTCTAGAAACGGCATGGTGATGTCCGGGATGCAATCCCTCAGTACCTTGTTCATTGCATTCACCATGTGGGCTACCGAGTTGGTCCCTCCTTGTGGCAGGGTACACATTCGCACTAGGCCGAGGGGAGTTCGCATCGTCCTAATGTCTCTGCTCTCCACGGCTAGCTGGAACTGGTCGTACCCCAAGTACAGATCACCGACCGAGTAAATCGACCTTCCGGCGAAGGCCTCCGCGAACTCGTCTATGGTCGGTCCGATTCCTGCGTTCCGAATGGTCACTCTGTTGACCGGCTGTAGGTCCTGAATGAAGCGCAATGTTCCGTTCTTCTTTGGTACGGTAAACCATCGGTTCGAGTATGGCGCACTCGACGGTTCGAGAATGCCCATATCGACTTTCTGCCTCAGTAGCTCCATCAACTTCGGGATGTGAGCTCTTGGTACCGGAATCGGCTTGAGACTCCACGGCACATGCGGTACCGTGAATATCACCATCGGCTCCACGATTGTCGGGTCTACGCACCCGATCTCTTCCGGCGAGAATGCGAAGGCTTTCCCGTGCCTTCCGAGCATTCTCCGAAACCGGTCTTCCTCCGTCTGTAGTAGGAACCCGCCCCCACCGATCTTGAGCTCCCGGAGCGTCCCGTCGGTGAAGGTGTGTCCTATGCAGGCCGGATCTCCCCGCCCCCACCGATCTTGAGCTCCCGGAGTGTCCCGTCGGTGAAGGTGTGTCCTATGCAGGCCGGATCTCGTAAACTGGGGTCGCCACCCCTCTGATTCGGGACTCGCTGCCCTCCGGCAAGGGTGCCGCGACTGGCCTTACCTTCCGGTCCACAGTCTTGTACCTCGTGCTAACTCGGGCCGTCTGATCCGACCCGAGCCCTTGACTGAAGTCCGCGATGACTCCGTACATCTCTTCGGAACATACCGGTATCGTCCGGTCTTCGTTAAGGTCTTCTCCGGCAACCTTCCTCAGCATCCCCAAGGTGTCGTCGAAGGAGACCGCCTCCACGGCTCCGCTGATTTCCTCGTCCGAGCCGAGAACTCCGCACGCTCGAAGTCGCACTTCCGCCCTTGTCTTTTCTCGGCCGACGATGCCGACTATCATACACCCTCCGTTGTTGGAGAAGCAAAATTTCCTACCTATCGTACAGGTTTCCTTCGGTTTCGGTTCTATCGTACAGTCGTGGGGTCTTTCCCGAGTGTCCGGGCTGTCTTGGCCCCACGCCTTGGCAGCCCTCTCTAAAAATCCTCCCGGTTCTCGCCACCGAGGGATTCGCGGTTTCGCTCGTGGTTCGGCCGCACCGTCAGAAATTGAACCGAAAGGCGCCCGTCCTGGCTTTTGACCCTCGCGTAGGCCAAACCGTTGTCCAACACCGTGGTCTCCATTCGCGCCGCCGTGATGTATGGTTCCCCTAATATGACCGGGTGCGAGGACGTCTCCTGTACGAAGAAGTGTTGGTCAATCTCAACGTCGCCGATCTTTACTCGCACATTCGGGCAGGCCCCATGCAGTTCCTCGGTGGCGCGCGTCGCCGCCCGTATCTTCCACCCGTGCCTGGTGTTGATCGGCCACTTTCCCTTCTTATAGAAGTCCATGGACATTAGGTTTATTTCCGAACCGTGGTCCACCAACGCCACCACCGGTTCCTGAACATCTCCGATCTTTACCGGGGTCTCCGTGGTCGCTCGGGCCCAGTGTGGCCTCGAATAGTGGCTCTCCGCCCACTCGTCTTCCATCGCCATGTCGTCGATGTGCGTCGTCCGCACCTCCACCGGTCTTTCCGGTTCCGTCTCCGTCGACAGCCTCTTCCGTTTCACCAGGTCCACAATGGAGTCATGGAACTCCTTCTTGGCGATCCCTAGCACCTCCCGCAATGAAACTCCACTTTGCTGTCGAGGATCCATTCTTCTAGGACCTTTCGTAGGTCCGTAGTCGTTTCTATTTCCGTCCCTAGTCGGTATCCGCCCTTCCTGGGGTTATCTTGCGAGCCGGACCCACCGGCATCGTTCCATCGTTGCCCGAATCGGGTCTCGTACCGTTGTGAGGGCCCGGCCGCTCCGGTTTTCCCCACTCGCTTGTCTTCTACCAAAGCCTCGTAGTTCCGGCAGGCGGCTTCTACGAAGCCCGTCTTCTCCTCGACCGGATCGCTCCACCCGGTTATTTCCCGGACCCGTCTCTCAGCGCGGTCCGTTTCGTCTTTCCTTAGCTGTGCGCCGGCAAGACCTTCCAACATTGCCGACCAGAATCCGTCTTTGCCCTCCTTTCGGGCCTCGCTGCCCCCGACCCGAATGCCGGCCGACGCCGAGTAGTGGATGGCCTCCACGTGTCGGGCCGCTACTTCTTCCATCAGCCTCTTCATACCTCCTCGTCCGTCGTTTCGGTTTAGGGCCCTTCTGGTGTCGCCAGCGTGCACCCGGCCTTCCCACAGGTACACCACCCGGTTCCTCAACGCTTCTGCGAAATCGCTGCAGTCCTTCCGGATGTGGCCGACCTCGTCGCACCACATGCACCTGTTCCCTGCTGCCGGCCGTCGGTCACGAGCCGGTTCGCCGCCTTCCCTTCGAGTCTGGGCGATCTGGAGATCCTTTATCGCCTGCGTCAACTCCTCCAGCGTTGCTCCTCCGGACGAGCCACTGACCATGCCGGTCGCAGCCGGACCGGTTTCGAGCCATTCCCGGGTTTCTTCCCTTCGCCCTTGCGGTGCCGGTTCAAGCCTCCTTGCTGTGACAGACCCCGCACAGGCCGCCCCGTTATCAGCCCATTCTTGTCGTTTGTCGAAACGGCCACAGACCCTCTTAACCGCAGCCCAGTCGGTCGTCAGCCCGTCTTCGGTTTCCAGCAAGGAGCCGACTTGATCCCGGTCCCGCTCATCCACCGACTTGACGAACAATAGGACCCGGCTCGTATCCAGAACGGTTCGGTCAAGCGCCGAAAGGCGCGCAAAGCGTTCTTCGAACTCCCGAAGGAGTGCCGACGCGTTTCTTCCCTTGCCGGGGGACTCCACCCATTCCATTAAGTCTCGTTTCGAAAGCCGGAGCGCGTCGTCCAGCCCGTATTTTTCCAGGAGTCGGCCTTCGAACTCCTCCCAGGTACGGCTCTCCGCCCGCACCTCGAGCACCTCCGCATGGATGCTCGGCATCGCCACTCGAGGAAACCCGGCAAGACGCCTCTCTTCCGGAATGTCCCGCATCAGCATTTCTGCCCCGTAGGATGCCAAATACTTCGTGGCATCCTTTCCGCTGAACCGGCCGATCGTACCGACGACCGCCTCAATGGCTTTGTCGAGGGCGCCGGAGCCCTCGCGTGCGCTCAATATCCGATCCACGGCCAAAACCATGGCCTCTGCAAGATCCGACCCTTTCATCTTCTGCTCTTCTGCCGCCTCCTTCACGTCGGGTTCACCAAAGATGTCAAGGGTATTCCTCGCGGATGTGTGGAATGAGGCGGGACCTCGGGGGTCCTGTACCGAAGAGCAAGAGAGAAAGGAGAAGAGACCCACTACGTGCGAGAGTAGATTCACAAGGACACAGCCCTTCGACACAAAGACGCGAGTGGGACAGCGACACAGAGAGACACGGATGTATGTATGTATTAACAAAGACAGACAACCAAAACACGAAGTCGGTTACAACCGAACAGGCCGGCGAACAGATGCCGATACCTGTTCACAAACGCACAGAAAGGAAGGAGGAGGTTGGAGGTGCTGCCGGAAGCACTCGGGCATTCCTCAGAGCAGCGCGAGCCTCCCGAAACCTGCACAGAAGGAAGCTATGGAGTTTGCGAACCAGAGAGAGAGAGAAGCCTTCGCACACAAACCGACAGCACTTCGTCCTCGACTCTCCGCGCTCCCTCTCTCTTCCTTGTCTCCCTCCTTTTATAGGCAAGGAAGGAGCCGTTTCCTATTAACTTCCTACCTACCGAGGATCTTCTATGTACTACATAAGGCGCACGTGTATGAAGAGCCGGTTCCTACGCTCCGGTGCACCGATTCCGCTTGTGGACGGTTTTCTTCACGACACCGTCTCATCAAAATCAACATCCCGGCTAACGCAAACCTGCTTCGTCCAGGGGTTATAACACTTATACCCCTTTTGCTCATGCGAGTAACCGACCAGGATGCATTTTTCCGACTTTGCATCCAACTTCCTCCGCTTCTCATCCGGCACATGCACATATGCAATGCTACTGAATATCCGAAGGTGTCTCAAATTCGGCTTGCGCCCGAAATATAGCTCATGCGAGGACACCTTGTCACCGATCCGGTTTTGGATGTAGACCGTCGTCTGGACCGCCTCCGCCCAGTAGAAATGGGGCATGCTCTTCTCCTCCAGCATTGCCCTTGCTACATCAACAATTGACCAGTTCTTCCTTTCGGCCACACCGTTTTGCTCCGGTGTGTATCTACAGTTGAACTCTCTCCGAATTCCTTTTTGCTGCAGATAACTGTTGAATTGACCGGAAAAATATTCTTTTCCACCATCCGACCGCAGGCACTTGATCTTCCTCTCCATTTCCCATTCAACCAGGCTTTGCAGGTTCCGGAAACACTCGAAGACTTCGCTCTTCCGCTCAATGAGGTAGATCCATGTGTGTCGGTTGTAGTTGTTGGGATTACGGTCCCTCCGGATGGGATGGTCGGATGTCCGGGAATCGGATGATGAAGACCCAGTTTCCGGAGCTGGACGATGAAGACCCGTTTTCGGAGCCGGATGATGAAGACCCCGGCTACGGATACGGATGATGAAGACCGGGTTCCGGAGCCGGATGATGAAGAACCGTTTTCGGAGCCGGATGATGAAGACCCCGGCTACGGAGCTGGATGATGATGACCCCGGCTACGGTGCCGGATGACGAATGTACCCGGAGAGAGATCCGGATGCGGGGACATATTAGTGAATATGTTTGCCAAGGGCCCTTGAGGCTGTATTTGTAAATAGCCCGAAAAGTCATATGTGTATAAATATGACTTAGGGCAAACAGTTTTGTTGTTGTTGCTCATTTTCTGTTTTTCACTTAGAGGGAGCGAAGTGAGAACAACCGAGAGAGTGAGAAAGGAAGAGGTCGACGCCTCTGTGTAATACCGCCGCCTGTGGCGAGGACAGCGAGCTCAAGGTCGTCGCCTTGCAGCTCGCCATTGTACATTCCCTGCATATAGTGATCGTTGGAGTCTTGCACTCCCGTGGTTTTTCCCGTCTAGGGTTTTCCACGTTAAACCCTGTGTATTCGAGTCTCTCTCAGTGTTTTCCGATTTTCTGCTGCATTGATTCGTGGTTCCTCGGTTGTGGCCGAGGAAGAAGAAGGTTTTGAAAGCGTCAAGATCTCAACAATCTGGTATCAGAGCGACTGTAGTGCAGAAAATGGAAGGCGGCAGCAGCGGGCAGCCGGGGATGATGGTGCTGAATGCGCAGAACTACGCCGACTGGAAGATAAAGATGGAGGATTTGCTCATTGTTCGGGACCTGTATGAACCGATCGACAGGTCGGAAATACCCAAGGGGGTACTTGAGACGGAATGGAGGCTTCTGAACCGGAAAGCCGTTGCAACCATTCGGCAATACGTCGACGTGAGCGTTCTACAACATGTGGCGAACGACACCAACGCATATGAGATGTGGCGGAAGCTGTCGGGCCTCTACGAGAGGAAGAATGCGTTGAACCGGACCTCCCTGATGAGGAAGATAGTGAATCTCAAGTACCGGGACGGCGAGAGTATGGTGGAACACGTAAGCACGTTCATGGGATTCGTGAACCAGCTTGCGGGGATCAAGTTCCCGTTGGAGGATGCAATGCAAGCCATCATCCTGATGTGTACATTGCCGGAGAGCTGGGAGAACTTGGTGGTGACTCTCAGCACCTCCTGCACCGAAGATAACTTGTCCTTACAAACGGTAAAGACAAGCATTTTGAACGAAGAAGCGCGTCGGAGAGATAAAGAACCGGCCTCCGATCCAAAGATGTTGCTTACCGAATCGGATCGGGGAAGACAACGGAACCGGAGTCCGCAAAGACGGGAGAAGTCGGGGACCCGGTCGCAGTCAAGAGGAAGGCCCACATGCTTCCACTGTGGGAAGCCGGGGCACTTCCGAAAGAATTGTCGGCATTACCGAAAAGACAACGGAGCCGACGACACCGATTCGAAGAAGTCTTCGGAACAGAACGGTGCTTACCGGGGAGCCACGGACCGGAATGGTTCGGATCGGCGAGGGCAGGACCGGAAAGGAACGACGGCACTCGCGGCAAGTGAAGAGGAGATCATGCTCATCACCGAAGAAGGTGAACTAAACATTGCCGGCGATGAGACTACCTGGGTGGTCGATTCCGGAGCGTCGTTCCACCTGACCCCGGAAAGAAGATACTTCTCATCCTACACAGCCGGTGAGCATGGCTGTGTTCGGATGGGAAATGAAGGTACGTGCCGGATTGCCGGCATAGGAGACGTGTGGTTGACAACCTCGACCGGATGCAAAATGTTGCTGAAGGATGTCCGACACGTTCCGGAGGTTCGATTGAACCTGATTTCGGCCGGGAGGCTAGACGATGAAGGCTACACAGGTAGCATCCGGAACGGCGTAATGAAGTTCAGCAAGGGGAGCCTGATAGTGGCTCGGGCCCGGAAAGTCAACACACTGTACCTTATGAATGCCTGGTTGTGTCCGGAAGAGTTGAACGTGGCAGCCGACACTGCCGGTGAGTTGTGGCACAAGAGACTGTGCCACATGAGTGAGAAGGGGATGAAGAGGCTTGCAGAAGACAACCTTATTCCAGTGAAGCATGTGCACCTGGAGAAGTGCACCGATTGCCTGGCCGATAAGCAGAACCGAACCTCCTTCCACTCAAGGCCACCGACGAGACGTAGCGCACCATTGGAGTTGGTGCACACTGACGTGTGTCAAGTAGAAACGAAGTCACATGGCGGAGCCCAGTACTTCGTGACATTCATTGATAACCACAGCCGGAAGCTGTGGACGGCACCGTTGAAGACAAAGAGCCAAGTGTTGTGCGTCTTCAAAGAACTCCACGCGAGAGTGGAAAGGGAATCCGGCAAGAAGCTGAAAGCGATACGAGCGGATAACGGAGGGGAATACCGGGGGCAATTCGAGGAGTACTGTCGCTCGAAGGGAATCCGGCTCGAGTTTACTGTGCCGAAGACGCCGGAACTGAACGGGCTGGCCGAGAGGATGAACCGGACCATAATGGAGAGGGTCCGGAGTATGCTGGCGCATGCGAAATTACCCAAGGGGTTTTGGGTTGAGGCAATGTCGACGGCGACATACGTGATAAACAGATCACCCTCAGTACCTTTGGACGGAGACACGCCGCAGAGAGTGTGGACCGGTAGGGAAGTATCCTACCGGCATCTGAAGGTGTTCGGGTGTCTCGCATATGTGCATGTGGCAAAGGACCGGAGAGGAAAGCTAGATCCAAAGACCCGGCCATGCATATTCCTCGGTTACGGCGATGACGAGTTCGGCTACCGAGTATGGGACCCGGTCGACAAAAAGATATTCCAGAGTCGTGATATCATCTTCATGGAGGACAAGACACTCGCCGACTGGGAGTCGGAGAAGAAGATGAAGAGCTCCAAGTCGACCGGTGAGGATCAACTCTACGAGGAGCAGTCCCGACCGGCAAGGGACCGGTTAGCACTCGAGGATCGGGCCGAAGACGGTGAAGAAACAGAACCGGCCGAGGAAGATGAAACTGATACCGGAACCGGCCCCGATCCCGAAATGGATTCGGATGAAGAGGAAACGGAGGAGCCGGTTACCGAAGCTCCGGAACGGAGATATCCTCTAAGAGAGAGAAGGGCCCCCCGGAGATTTCCGGAACCAGAGCACGTGCTGCTAACCGACGAGGGGGAGCCGGAGAGTTTTGAAGAAGCAAAGCTTGACACCCATAGCCGCAGGTGGTTAAGTGCCATGCAGGAGGAGATGGATTCCCTGCATGAGAACCACACATATGAACTTGTGGAGTTGCCGAAAGGAAAGCGGGCACTTCGAAACAGGTGGGTGTTCAAGCTGAAACCGGGAGATGCCGGAAGCCCCCCGAGATACAAAGCCAGGATCGTGGTGAAGGGGTTCCAGCAGAAGAAGGGCGTCGACTTCGACGAGATATTTGCCCCGGTAGTGAAGATGACCTCCATCCGGACGGTGCTGAGCATAGCGGCAAGCATGAACCTCGAGGTAGAACAGATGGACATGAAGACGGCATTCCTTCACGGTGACCTCAAAGAAGAGATCTACATGCAGCAACCGGAAGGATTCGAGAAGAAAGGGAAGGAGCACCTGGTATGCCGGTTGAAGAAGAGCCTTTACGGACTGAAGCAGGCTCCCCAGCAATGGTACCGGAAGTTCGACTCTTTCATGACCGAAGAAGGGTACCACAAAACGCAGTCCGATCACTGCGTGTTTGTGAAGAAGTTCGAAGTAGGAGACTTTCTAATACTCCTCCTGTACGTGGACGACATGTTGATCGTCGGACGGGACCAGGTCAAGATACGGATGCTGAAGAAAGCGCTTCACCGAACCTTCTCAATGAAGGACCTGGGTCCGGCGAGGCAAATACTAGGGATGCACATCATCCGGGACCGGAAGAAGAAGCAGTTGTGGCTGTCACAGGAGAAGTACGTGACAAAGGTACTTCACCGGTTCAACATGTCGGAAGCAAGACCGGTCGGGTCAACCCTCCCGGCAAACTGCAAGTTGTCCAGCAAGCAAAGCCCCAAGACAAAGGCTGAGAAGGAGGACATGATGAAAGTACCATATGCCTCTGTCGTCGGAAGCTTGATGTACGCAATGGTGTGTACAAGACCGGACATAGGATATGCAGTCGGAGTGGTGAGCCGGTACATGAGCAATCCCGGCAAAGAGCACTGGAACGCGGTCAAGTGGATACTCCGATACCTGAAGGGCACGGCAAACGTGTGCCTCCGATTCGGCTCCGGTAAGCCCGAACTCGACAGCTTTACCGATTCGGATATGTCAGCTGATGCAGATACCAGCCGGTCCACATCAGGGTATGTGATGACGTATGCAGGGGGAGCTGTTTCGTGGCAGTCGAGGCTGCAGAAGACGGTTGCATTGTCAACCACGGAGGCGGAGTACATGGTGGCTGTTGAAGCCGGCAAGGAAATGATATGGATGAAGGACTTCATTAGAGAGCTCGGTATCCGGCAGGAGGAGTACCGACTCTACTGCGACAGTCAGAGTGCCATCCATCTTGCGAAGAACGCGGCCTATCACTCCCGGACGAAGCACATCCAGCGAAGATATCACTGGATCCGGGAAAGGATAGAAGACCAGGAGTTCGTGCTGACGAAGATCCACACGGACGAGAACGGTTCAGACATGCTGACCAAAGTGCTCACACCCGACAAGCTGGAAGCGTGCCGGAAGAAGGTCGGACTGGAAAGACATCCCATGCCGAAGTGAAGGGGGAGTTTGTTGGGATTACGGTCCCTCCGGATGGGATGGTCGGATGTCCGGGAATCGGATGATGAAGACCCGGTTTCCGGAGCCGGACGATGAAGACCCGTTTTCGGAGCCGGATGATGAAGACCCCGGCTACGGATACGGATGATGAAGACCGGGTTCCGGAGCCGGATGATGAAGAACCGTTTTCAGAGCCGGATGATGAAGACCCCGGCTACGGAGCTGGATGATGATGACCCCGGCTACGGTGCCGGATGACGAATGTACCCGGAGAGAGATCCGGATGCGGGGACATATTAGTGAATATGTTTGCCAAGGGCCCTTGAGGCTGTATTTGTAAATAGCCCGAAAAGTCATATGTGTATAAATATGACTTAGGGCAAACAGTTTTGTTGTTGTTGCTCATTTTCTGTTTTTCACTTAGAGGGAGCGAAGTGAGAACAACCGAGAGAGTGAGAAAGGAAGAGGTCGACGCCTCTGTGTAATACCGCCGCCTGTGGCGAGGACAGCGAGCTCAAGGTCGTCGCCTTGCAGCTCGCCATTGTACATTCCCTGCATATAGTGATCGTTGGAGTCTTGCACTCCCGTGGTTTTTCCCGTCTAGGGTTTTCCACGTTAAACCCTGTGTATTCGAGTCTCTCTCAGTGTTTTCCGATTTTCTGCTGCATTGATTCGTGGTTCCTCGGTTGTGGCCGAGGAAGAAGAAGGTTTTGAAAGCGTCAAGATCTCAACAGTAGTCGTCGATGAAGGAGACGAAATATCGACTCCCGTCAAAACTAACATTCTGTGCCGGTCCCCATACATCCGAATGAATAAGGTCGAGCTTGTTACGGCTACGGTTTCGTTCCGTGGGGAATGGAAGCCGGTGTTGCTTCCCAAGTTGGCAGGCTTCACATATTTGGGCCTTCCGGCCACTGAACTTCGGCAAACCGAAAACAACTTGTTTCGTTTGCAGGTCTTGAAGCCTCCAATAATTGACGTGGCCGATCCGCTTGTGCCAGAGATCAATATCCGATTCAATCTTCTGTCCTTTGGCGAACAAAGCGGTGTCGACGTCATTGGTGTCGAGGATGAACATCCTCCCTTCTTTGCGCCCTTGCACAATAATCTGGCCCTCTTCTTCGATGAAGCACCCAAGGTGCGTAAACCGCACCTGCATCCCCTGGTCAACGATCTGACCGACTGACACCAGGTTCTTCATGATAGTCAGAACGTGTAATATGTTCATCAGCTTCCCCTTCTGTCTGACGTGGCTCAGAGGGACTTCTCTAATATGCACGATTGGGTGAGGAGTGTCGTCTCTGGTTTCGACGACTCCTTGTTGTTCTGGTTTCTCCAAGAAGGAGAGCTACTCTTTGTGCCTCTTCATGTGATTCGACACACTAGAATCAACGTACCACACTTCCTTAGATTTGGAAGTGAGCTTCTTCATTGAGTTAGCCTCGTGTTTCATCACCAAGGTTGGCCCTTTACTGGTTTTTTCAGTTTTGGATCCTCCCGATCCTTCTGCATAGTGCGAGTATTGTCGGTTCTCTTTGCCGGCCTTGCTGGATCCGGATCTGTCCGAATCAGCACACGCTTTCTCTGTGGCCCTAGCATTCCGTGTCGGCCTTTCTTGCGGGCCTTGACTCCCCCTGCTTGTGGAGGGTCTGGAACTGTTGTCGGCACGTTCTCTATGCCTTCGGTCATGCTCTTGCCGACCGTTACCATTGCGAGCCTACCTGCCTCGTCCACCACACCCACAGGGCCGATCCGCCTCTGTGTACAGCATCCGGTTGTCGGTGGGTGCACTTTTTGACGCACCGGCGTGGTTCTCCTCTACAAGGAGCATCGATTGTAAGTCAAAAAATGACGGCGTATTCTCCCTTGTACACACAGCAATTTGGAACGCTCCGAACTTTGACGCCAAACCTCCGAGACAGATTTGCACCATATCGGCTTCTTCGATATTCACATCGATGGAGGCCAGAGAGTCGCAAATGTCCTTGATTTTGGAGGTGTAGTCTGCCACCGACAAGTCGCGTTGTTGTAGGTTGCTCAGCTCCTATCGGAGTTGAAGCTTCCTGGTTGTAGTGCTTGTAGCAAAAATCTTCTTCAGATTTCCCCAAGCATCTTTCGGCGTCTTTGCATCCCGAATGTAGCTTAGGAGTTGTTCGCCCACACAAGACGCGAAGCAGTACAATACTCTGCTCGCCGATTGTTCCCACACCGGGAAATCTCTGTGTGTCGATTCAGGTGTTGTGTCGTTTGCTCCGTCAACATAGCTCCAGTAATCGTGCCCGAGAAGGTACTGGTGCATCTTGTAGGACCAAGATACGTAGTTGTTTCTGTCGAGCTTCTCCGTCGAGAGCGAGCTAGCCATTCCTCTGTCCATTACTTCTCTTTCTATTCTTAGGGTTTGTCTTCAAATGCTGATGTCGGCTGCAGAGGTTCTCAACCCTCGCGCTCTGATACCATGTGAAAGAATAGTGTGCGGAAGCAATAGAAAACCGAAAAACACAGAAACGCGGGTTTAATGGAGAGCTTGAATATACACAGTACGCGGGAGAGACATAGAGAGAGAGGAAGAGCAAAACATAAGACTATATTCAAAATAACTCTAAAACTCTGTAATACTCTATACATCGTATGTGTTCAGTGAACACTTTTATACAAGTCCATATGGACTAACAGAAGTACGGTGTACTTCAATGCTCACACGAGCATCTAACACTAACTACAAGACCTTAACTACCTAGTAGTCTAGCTACTACTTGGCTTCCGGTTACTGCTTGATCCGACTAACCGGCTCCCCAGCTCACCGGCTCACCTACTCACCATCTCACCGATCCGTCTCATCCTTCCAGATGCCGATCCGGCTCAGGCTTATTCAGCTGATCCGGATCCGGTTGAGCTTGCCACTCAACAAACAACACCCTGACTGTCAATGTAGACCATTGGAGCCGAGTCAGAGTCGACTTGTTGAAACGTGTGTGCTTGCTAACCGAGCCATAAAGCCTCTTTCGCCACATCATACATGGCTATGTATTCAACCTTAGTTGTTGATGTGGTAGTGCACTCTTGAAGTTTTGATTTCATGAAATTGCTCCATTGCCGAATTTGAAACAATATACGGTTGTTGATTTTCGGTTGTCCACACAACCATCTGAGTTGGTGTAGCTGACTACGCCTGAGTTTTTGTTCGGACCGAATAGAATGTCAAGGTCTTGTGTGCCCACCAGGTATCTAAATATATGCTTACTTGCATTCCAATGCGATCAGCTTGGGTTGTGCATGAATCTGCTGACGACACCTACAACATGAGCAATGTTAGGCTGTGTCACGACCATCGCGTACATGAAGGAGCCAATTGCCGGTGCATATGGTACCGACTTCATATCTTCCCCCTTCAGACTGGATGTCGAGCAGTCTCACTAAGGGAGCCGAAGGTTAATGGGGAGCAGGGTCGAAGCAGATTTGGCCGATTGCATGTTGAAGCACTCTAAGACACGTCCAATGTAGTCAGATTGAGATAGAAACAACTGTCTTCGGTTTTGATTCTGACTTATCTTCATTCCAAGAATGTGCCTTGCAGGAATGAGGTCCTTCATGGTAAACTTCAATCGTAGTTGTCAAACGAGTTCGACGAGCTCTCTGGCATGCCGACTGGAGAGAAGCATGTCATCCACGTAGATGAAGAGGAAGATGGGTGACCCATCTCGAGCTGTTTTCATGAAGAGGCAGTGTTCCTCATTGCTCTTGGAGAAACCGATTGATTGGATGAAGTCGTCTAACTTCTTATACCATTGTCTCGGTGCCTGCTTTAGGTTGTATAGACTCTTCTTGAGTTAGTAGACTAGATGTTCTTGGCCGGATGCCACAAAGCCTTTCGGCTGCTCTATATAAATTTCCTCTTCTAAGTCACCTTGGAGGAATGTCGTTTTTACATCCAGCTGAATCAGCTCCAGATCTTTAGTTCCCACTACGCCGAGCATGAATCGAAGGTTTGCCATTTTCACCATTGTTGAAAAGATATCGTCGAAATTGATGCCATATTTCTATCAGAAACCCTACGCGACTAGTTTGGGCTTGTACTTTGGGATGGCTAAATCAGACATCTCTTTGATTTGATAGACCCACTTGCATGGAAGAGCACGTTGATTCTTTGATAATTCAACCAAGTCCCAAGCCTTGTTTGCCCGAATGGATCTTCATTTCTGACTCCATCGCCAAATGCCATGAGGACGAATCGCCTGATGTCAATGCTTCTTCGTATGACATCAGTTCGCCGAGGTCCGTAAAGAAGATCCCAGGAGAGTACCTCTCTGGGGGTTGTGACAATCGCTCGGATCTTCGAGGTATGACTGGATCAGTCGCATCGGGTGTCGGAGTCAGATGGTCCACAACCGAATCGTTTGGATGTGCCAAATTGAGCGCGTCTGAGTTGGTGCTAGAGGATTCGGCTACCCATGAAGCCGACCTTGTGTTATGGGATGGGTCATCATGAAGGGTTGGCACATCTAAGAAGGCTACCCTTCAGACTTCAATAGGCCTATCGGTCATCTTATGCATAACTGACTCATTGAACACTATGTCTGAACTTCGGACGATCTACCTATGCTCGGTCCCAGAGTTGGTATCCAATCTCGTCGTCTGGTCCATAGCCAAGGAAAATACATTTCCTAGACCTCGGTTCTAATTTGAAGCGGTCGTCTTTTAGTATGGGGGTGTATGCCTCGCGTCTGAAAATCCTCAACTTGTCGTAATTTGGCTTCTTACTAGTCCATAATTCTTGAGGTACTTGAAGTCCTAGAGGCCTACTCGGTGACATGTTAATTATGTGTACTGTCGTAAGTAGGGCCTCTGCCCAGAAACCATTCAACAATCCAGAGTGTTGGAGCATGGAAACTATACATTCTTGAATTGTCTGATTCATTCATTTGCAAATTCCATTCTGCTCCGGACTATAGGGTGTCGTATATTCACGTCGAATGTCGCGTTGTCGGCAAAATTTGATGA
This sequence comes from Azolla caroliniana, assembly GCF_043228905.1. NCBI lineage: Eukaryota > Viridiplantae > Streptophyta > Polypodiopsida > Salviniales > Salviniaceae > Azolla > Azolla caroliniana. Next base: position 8,906,629 of record NW_028230456.1, on the reverse strand, counting down.
ACTCCTCTGACTTATACTCCCCTCATTATCGGTTCGAAGACATTTACGCTTTCAACCAGACTGGTTCTCTACCATAGTGAGCCATTCGATCTTTTGTTTTGATGGGATAATCCCACACCTTGCAAGTCGAGTCATCGATAAAGCTGATGATGTACAAGGCACCTCTGAGAGACTGATGTGGCATAGGACCGTGAATGTCCGAATGGACTCAATTCTCTCGGTAATGATGTCGGGTGTGTTGCGGCTATCTGTTTTCCATACTGAAAAGAGAGATGATGATAGAAAAGAGAGAGAAGGAAGATATAGAAACCCAAATCTACAAAGATATATTAATAAGGAGTGATGATCATAGAAACAAGAGAAAGAAGATACATAAACTCAAGCCTACAAGGATGAATTGATCACTAGAAAAAACGCACTACATGAATAGGCAAGAAAAACCCCACAAGAAAAAAGCCCCCCTCACCACCTCACTCTTCTTGCTTTATATGAAGTTCTCCTCTAGTAGATAAGTTTCGCTTGCTTTCTTTTCCACGCTTTTTTTACAGCTTTTCCATCTCCTATTCTTAGCTATGATACAACGATCTTCTAATCGTCATATCTCCCTCGTAGAAGCTCTAAATTTAGAGCTTTAAAAACCTATGGATAGCTCTCTTCACAAACTTTCCAACCCATATTTACACATTATATTTGGCTTCCAAACGAATGAGTTATGAGCGTTCGTTGTAGACTGCATTTTGGTGCCCGCTTTTTTCTTCTTTTACTTTTCTCCACGTGACTTGCTTTTTGTTTGACTTATCCTCAAGACCTTAGCTCGTGATCTTGCCTTCCGGATGTGAACGCACCATACCTTATATTCTTGTAGACTTCAATACCTTGAATTCTAAAAACACTTTCACATTTAGCCCTCCCCCTTGCTTTTTTGTGAACCATTTATGGTGAACCCTAAGCTACTAATAAAACTAAAGGTTCTCCTTCGCCTTATTCATGGCTATAGACAAAGAAGGAGAAAATAAATAGAAAAGAAACAAACTATGTGAGTAAAACCCCCGCTAGTCGATAGGAAAAACCTCACACTTCTAAACACACACACATACACATTGACAATTGCCATCACCATCTTTCTCCTTGTCAACACAAAGAAAGAGGTTACAACAATTAGTATATCTTCATCAACTTTCCAAACAGAAGTAGGTCTATGTGATACATAACTCTTGATAGAAGTAAGCATGTTAACATATGAATAAATCTTTCGAGCGAGCGAACCTTTTGTACAAATACCTTCAAAGCTTCGAGACTTGTCAGAATTGTCATATTTTGAATTATGTCAATCTTTGCTTCATCAACATGACTTTCTTCTTGGCACACCACATTCTCCACATTACCTTGTTTTTTATGTATGACCATTTCATCTAGAATCTCATCTCGAAAAGGAAGCAAAAATAAATCTCGTTTGGTTGAATCATTCAAGGATTGGAAGTTGACGTCTTTCTCCTTTGGAACAACCACAATAAGTGAGACAAACTTCAAATTCTCCAACTTGATGTGGTGCTTGATGCCTTCTACTCTTATCTGTGAATACTCATTTATGAATAACTTTGTAAACTTAAAAAAGAGAGAAATAAACCTTAGATCCTCTCCTCCTTGGACATCGTTTGAAATCATCTTCTTTTTCCCCTTTAGGGTGATAATACTTTTCTCTTCAATGACTTCTTCTTCCTCCTTAGACACCATGTGGAATGATTTGTTTTCCCTATCCCACGAATATTCATCAATTGTTATGCTTTCCTCTTCTTGCTTCCCAATGTCGATAGATGATTCCTTCTCCTTTATACATTTGATTAGTTGTGGTGGATCCTTTGATGGTGATAAGTTAATGATACTCCAATCATGCATTACAAGTAAATCTCTTGGCTCTTGGTCAAATTGTTGTTGAAGAGTTGATGCCCACATAACTTTGTTGCTACTCAATGCAAATCCAAAACATAAATCATGCACGAACACCTTCATACACTGCAACTTGGCACTTACCAATGCTTCCTTACACGCATTGATCTCCAAAAGCCAATCTCCAGCTATCACTTCTAGGTTACCTTCTTCATCTTGCAACTTCGTTGTGGGTACTTCACCATCAACAACTTCTTTTGTCATATCTTCCATTTCATCTTGCACATATTCATCATCAACCACCATATCACTTGTTGTATCAATAATGTCCTCAACATGATGTACATTGGCATCACCATCCATAACATCGCTTCTCATAACTATCTCCTTAGATTCGTCTTTCACATCATCATTCTTTATATCATGGTTGTCCTCATGAACTAGATGGGGGAACTCCACATTCATCACCTCTTCTTCATTGTCTCTGAAATCACCTTCATAGACATCATTATAACTCCAAAAATTAGAATAATGATATGAGGGAACCTGTTGAATCGGACATTGCAAGTAGGCTGGTTGTTGGCTCATGACCGATCCACAATTATTATAGCTTGGATTTATGGTATATGACGCCGATAATCCATATGCTTCACCGAATAACAACTTCTTCAATTGTTGATCATAACTTTGACATACTCGAAGCAAATCATGGAAAGACCTTGGGTACTTCATATGCACTTCATATTGAAAATATGGATCTAGCCCTGCTTTGAATCTTTCCATCTTGAAGTATACATCTTCAACGCCTCCAACAAGTCCAATCCAAGTGGACCATATATCCAAAAACGTCTTCTCATACTCGAGGTAGCACATTGGTGAAACCATACGCAATTGGAAAAGTTCTCTTCGTAGATCTGTCGCATCGCGAACTCCATATCGTGCCATTAGTTTGATGATGAATCGGTAGATCCAACCATCAATTAGTGGACAACCGTTCCTCCCGTTATACAGAAAGGATCGACCCTCCCTGGAGCGCCAAAAATGAAAAGAGAGATGATGATAGAAAAGAGAGAGAAGGAAGATATAGAAACCCAAATCTACAAAGATATATTAATAAGGAGTGATGATCATAGAAACAAGAGAAAGAAGATACATAAACTCAAGCCTACAAGGATGAATTGATCACTAGAAAAAACGCACTACATGAATAGGCAAGAAAAACCCCACAAGAAAAAAGCCCCCCTCACCACCTCACTCTTCTTGCTTTATATGAAGTTCTCCTCTAGTAGATAAGTTTCGCTTGCTTTCTTTTCCACGCTTTTTTTACAGCTTTTCCATCTCCTATTCTTAGCTATGATACAACGATCTTCTAATCGTCATATCTCCCTCGTAGAAGCTCTAAATTTAGAGCTTTAAAAACCTATGGATAGCTCTCTTCACAAACTTTCCAACCCATATTTACACATTATATTTGGCTTCCAAACGAATGAGTTATGAGCGTTCGTTGTAGACTGCATTTTGGTGCCCGCTTTTTTCTTCTTTTACTTTTCTCCACGTGACTTGCTTTTTGTTTGACTTATCCTCAAGACCTTAGCTCGTGATCTTGCCTTCCGGATGTGAACGCACCATACCTTATATTCTTGTAGACTTCAATACCTTGAATTCTAAAAACACTTTCACACATACTAGCAATGCTCATAGAACTGATGATAAGAGAAGGAGAGTTTGGGGATGTAGCTGGCTCTAGATAGATGCGTGATGCAGGCCTTGTTGAGGTGTCTGAGTCGTCCATGCCATAGTGATGACATGGGAATGTCAACCAGGAACAAGTCACCCTCTTTGAGTGTGACGTATAACGGGTACATCAAATGTACTTTCGGTCCTCGAGCAAGCAGGAGGTTCCCCCTATGGAGTGTCCACCCTCTTGATGAGAAGCCGACACGAATGCCGTCTTCGTCTAATTGTCCGACTGAAATCAGCGGTCGTGAGAGCTCTGATACATGTCAGACATTGTGTAGTACAAATGTAGAGCTACCCAGAAGGTTAAGCTCTATTGTGTCGATTCTGATAATAGCGCAATGCTGCGAATTTCCGACTCGTACTAAGTTGAAGTGTCGAACCGAATATTGCTAAAATTGGGATCTGTGAGGGGTCACATGGTAGGAGGCACCCGAATCCAAGAGCCCTGTGCTCAATTCCTCAATCGTAAGCAGAGCTTCTGATTTGACTAGGTTCTCAATGGATAGTATGTTCGGGTCGTTCAACAATACTTTGGTTTGAAGAACCAACGTAGTTGACCTCCTCATGTTGGCCACTCTTTTGATGAGCTCATTGAGCCTTATCATTCTTGGCTTTGAGTGCACGATAATCGACTTTGATGTGCCCGGGTTTCTTGTAGTAGTTGCATATTCGGTTGTCCAAGACTTGCTCCGACTTCGTTGATTGTTTAGTTGTCAGGAAGAACTTCTTCCATGACTCTTCGATCGGTCGACTAAACCTTGTACTACATAGGCTTTATCTATCGAATCTTTTGCAAATGATTTCCTCCGAGCTGCTTCAATCAGTATTGCGCTCATAACTTCGGAGTACTTCACAACGGCAGTAGAAGCATTGCACACAATTGTGACAAAAGTTTCCGACAAAGGGGGGAGACTGCTCATGAGCAACATTGCTCTCAGTTCATCTTTAATTGTCGTCCCCTGAGCCAAGATCTAGGAGCTTAAACTTTCGTACTCGTTCAAGTGTGCCTGGACCGAGTCAGATTCTTTCATCAATAGGTTATAGATGTGCCAAATCAAATATATCTTTGTGGCGGCAATCTTCTCCTCATAAGTGTCCGATAATGTCTTCCATAGTTGAAGGGTTATCGAACACAATTGCACTATGAAGTACACTAACTCCGACAAGTGCATCTGAATTGTGGCGCAAACCATTCTGTCCAGCTTCTGCCACTCATTCGGCTTGTATGCTTCTGGAGCATTTTCGTTTTCGTTGGGGTCGATTTGCCTCTTGACTATCAGATAGTCTTGCATCTGCTCCTTCCAAAAGTTGAAGTTCAATCCATCGAACTTCCTTAGACCCATCTCTGATAAGCTGGATGTTGATGCCATCTGTGTTTGTTGACTGGACTCTGTTTGGAGTCGACTACGAACTACGATAGGATGCATCCGACTGGCTCTCCCGATATTGTTCTAGTCAGATTTGAACACAAGTCGAATCAGCTTCGACTATTGGTCGATTCTATCCGAAGTGACTACAATCGACTTAATCGAGTTGGATACGAATCTGTCGATTGGATTTCAGATGCCGATTTTGAGATGTCAATCACAAATTTTGTGCCGATTATCCAGGTCAATCCTACTTCAGGTGACTATAACGATGAGAGGTACAGAGCCTAATGGTCCTCCCGAATGTCGTCTAGCCGAGTGAAGCACAAATAGGGGTTGTTCTGGGATAGGATCTGCTTTGAGTGATTATGAAAAGCTAGTAGATTGTGTCTAACATGGTAAAGCACAATCTAGGCTAATTTGGTGGAGATACCACTTCGAGTGGCTGCAATCACGAAAGCAAGGTACAACCGACTGGCTTACCTCAAGAGTGATCTAGCTTGGTGGAGTGCAAATCTTCTGTTTTCTTTCTCTTCTCAATGTGAGATCTTGAACTCAGGTTCTTCAAAGGAGACGAAGCAAGAATGTTGTTGAAGACTAATGATGGCTAGTAGCGAGTTGAAGAATCTCAGCTCTAATACCAAATGTTGGAGTTCGAGAACTTAGTGTGGAAACATAAACAACACCTTGCTATGAAGATCACAAAGTGTAAGAGTGAGAGCAAGATCAAGGAACAGCATGAGAGAGACAGAGAGCTACACAAGATGTAATTTTTTTATTCAGAAGGTGGCAACTCTCTAACAATAGCAACAACAACAAACTAGGTTACAAAGCCCCTTATATACTAACTGGGCTAGGGCAACTGCCCTTTGACATATTTAGAGAATTGTCCTAAATCTAGTTTGTCCAAGATACAATGTGATTACAGCCATTAGAGA